>NC_080041.1:70929009-71529009 GCF_012489685.1 Lotus japonicus
AAAGCAGTTGATCGATTTTCTGGGCAAGAGTCATGAACTGCTGGTTGATGTGGTCACGGTGGTCTTCAAAGTCTTCTCTGGTGACAAATTGAGTCGCCAAGACTTGAGCACTTGAGCTTCCACCTTCAGTCTTGAAATCAGATTGAAGTCCCTCAGATTCATCTTCTTCTTTTCCACCAGCAGAACTGTTCAGTTGTGACTCTGTATCTTCTGCTTCTTCAAGCATCTTCTCCTTTCCTTTGTCAGCGTTGGCTTTCTTAGAATGAGAAACAACTTCAGGAATGTGAGTGGGTAGGAGTACAAACACCCAAGTTCCAAATTTCAGTGAGAGCGCGGAGGTCCGATTCATGAGAGAATATGGCAGAGTACCAACATATCCCTCAGAGACACTCAATTTCTAGAACTCTGGATCAGGAACTTTGCAAGCGTGAAGTTGGAACAAGTAGTTGTCACCCTCTTGTCGTTTCCATGTGGCGGTGAGCTGATTGCTTGAAGACTTGTCAATCTTTCTTGCCAGAAGGTTCAGGTAGCTTTTGAACGATCCGTTGGTAGTCCTCAAGGTGCGTCTGTGTTGGATAGCAGAGGACACTTGCGTCTGAAGGCGCCTCTTTCTTGCTTGAGAAAAATAGAGAACAGTACCGGATCTGCTTGCCTTCTTAGTGCTTGCTTCCGTGAACGGTTTGAGAGTAGAAGTCATATGCTCATCAGCAATCAATGACTTAGGCAAAGATTGAGCAAGTTGGAATGCAGAGGCATTCTCTTGTGCAACGACAGTTTGGTCAGTGATGAAAGCAGTGTTCATGGTAGAGTTTGGTTGAGATGTGAGTGGTTCATTTGTTGTTTCAGTCAAGGGTTCATTGAGGTTTGTGTTTGGTGGGAGTTTTGGCAATGGTTCAGTGTGGTGTTGTGAATGTGTTGGAGAGGAGTGTGGTGTTTGAGTATTGTCAACAAACAGTGAATCCAGAAATTCTTTGTTGGACATTTCAGAAGGAATTTCTTGATAAGGTAAGAGAGAGTTTGCTAACCTTGTGTGAAGGACAATGTCCTCATCAAAGAAGGGCTCCTCAGGTTCAGCAGAGAGAATCTTTCTTTTCTGATATGCAGGTTGTGGTTCAACAGTAACTTGAGGTTCTTCAAATTTCTTCCTCAATCTCTTTAGCTTTTTGGGTTCAGCCTTCTTGACAGGCGAAGAACCTTTTCCTGATCTGGTTCTTGAAGCGATGGGGTTGGATTGAGACTGCAATGGTTCACCACTCTTCACAATCTTGATTCGAACAGACTGTTCTTCCTCGTCCTCAGGGAACGGTGCGATGCGGAGAGATGCAGGAACAGTTCTCTTGGACGGTTCCTTCTTTGACACATCGAACAGTTCTGTCAGATTTTTCTTCCTTGTCTGGACAGTCTGTTCAGCAGATACCTTTTCTTTTCCTTTGGTGGTTTTCCTTGTTCTGGGCAAGAATTCTTCAGGAACTTCAGAGGCATCAAAGGGAATGTTCATTTTGCTCACATCTCCCAGCCTGATCGGTGAAGGAAAGATCACATCTTCATTCAAGCGATCCTCTGATTCCAGAAACTCTTTGATAATACCTTTCTTTTCGAAAATGACGGTCAGCAGCGAGCCAAAAGGAAGGTATCCTTGGCTTTTCTCCAGATAGTTGATCAAGTAGTTCCACATCAAGTGTGCAGGGTTAATTTTCACTCTTTTCAAGATCTTGTACAATGCGTACCTTGCATGCGCATTTACATAATTTCTTGCACCATCCTTTGGTAAGATAACCTTGCTAATCACAGCATTGTTGAACTTTACATCATCAATGAGATTGCCCACTTCCACAGTCAGTGGTTCCTCTTGGTTCTTCCAAATGCACTTCCAGTCATCAACTTTTGCAAACCAATTTGGGGAATATTTTTCACCAACTTCCAACTTCACATTCAGTGCTTCAGCCATGTCGTTGAGAGTCACTGAGATGATCTTGTCATTTACTTTGGACTTAATGACTTGTCTGTGATTTATCACAACGGCACAGTCATAAAATTCCTTTACCAAAGGCACATACACTTCGCGCTGAGCCATGGTGTACACCGTCTCCCAGTCCTGATGAAGTAAGTCTGCAAGCCCAGCCATCTTCACGAAGGCAAACAGCTTCAGATCAAAGTACCTTGGGGACACAAGAGAGTTGTCACCCAGTTTCTCAGTTTTCACGGCTCCAACCTCCTTGAGTTGAACAGAGCGTTGGCGGTTAATCCTCTCTGATCTCCTCTGGATGATCTCCATTTCTTCAGCAGAGTAAGGTGTTTTACCACCTTTCTTGGATGGGGCCTTAGATTTGGAAGGGGCTTTGGAAGAGGTAGCAAGAACTCCGGCCATTTGGGAATGAGAGGAAGTTTCAGAGGAGGCTTAGGGTTTCTTTACTTGAAAGAGAGAGAGAGTAAGTGTCAAATGAGGTGAGGTGAAAGAGAGAGAAGGAAATCTTTTGGATATATTTGATTTGGAATAAGGAATGGCAGTTTTGGGTGGTGTGCAGATGGCGGTTTTCTTTTCATGAGAGAGAAACTATTAAACAATTGAGCAGTTGAGACCACGCGCGTTAAAAGTAAGAGAGATAACTGCTTCGCATTTAATGTGATGAGACCTTTCAAAGTTCACTGTTGTAGCACGTGCAGGAGTAATGATGCTTGAACTAAACAATGTCTTTGCCAGCTGTTAACCAAACGATATAGATTTCCTGAGAGCAACTTCATTGAACAGAGAGTTGTTGAACGATTTGATCTACTGATTGAACAGTGAGGAGACAGAACAGTGCGGATGTTCTTCGAAGAACGAAACCTGCAAAATAGAAGCCTTTGTTTCCATACCTTTTATTGAGCAGAGTGCATATTTATCCTTGTTCTTAGATCTGAGAATCTGCCTTCTAAAAGAGGTTTCGTGAGTATGTCAGCAAGTTGATCTTCTGTGTGTATATGAGATATATCAATGTTTCCCTTTGCCACAAGGTCTCTAATGAAATGATGTTTGATCTCAATGTGCTTTGTTCTTGAATGCTGAACTGGGTTCTTGGCAATATTGATAGCACTTGTGTTATCACATAAAAGAGGTATCTTGTTTTCATGAATGTTGTAATCCTCAAGTTGATGCTTTATCCATAGGAGTTGTGTACAACAAGAGCTTGCTGCCACATATTCAGCTTCAGCAGTGGATAAGGAAATAGTGCTTTGACGTTTACTTGTCCAGGATACTAAACAGTTTCCCAGAAAGTGACATCCTCCACTAGTGCTTTTCCGTTCAACTCGATCACCAGCATAATCCGCATCACAAAATCCTTTCAACCTGAAATCTTCACCTTTCTCATATAATAGACCAAGATTAGCAGTACCAATTAAATATCTAAAGATTCGCTTAACAGCACTAAGATGAGATTGCTGTGGGTTTACCTGAAACCTTGCACATAGACAAACACTAAACATTATGTCTGGTCTGCTGGACGTTAAATAAAGAAGTGAACCAATCATCCCTCTGTACGATGTTGGGTCAACTGGTGAGCTTTCATCACTTTTGTCCAGAACAGTGTTGGGATACATAGGAGTACTCATCTCATTTGACTTGTGCATGTTGTATTTCTTGAGCATATCCTTTATGTACTTGGACTGATGTATGAAGATCTTGTCTTTCTCTTGCTTGATTTGAAGTCCCAGAAAGAATTTCAGTTCTCCCATCATACTCATTTCAAATTCACTTTGCATGAGAGTAGAAAATTCTTTACACAGTTTATCGCTAGTTGCACCGAAGATGATATCATCAACATACAATTGTACAAGGATGTAGTCGTCCTTCAATTGCTTCCTGAAGAGGGTGTTGTCAATCTTTCCTCTTGAAAAACCATTCATCATGAGAAAGTTGCTTAGACGATCATACCAAGCCCTTGGGGCTTGTTTTAAACCGTACAGAGCTTTCTTCAACCTGTACACGTAGTCTGGAGTGGATGGTTCTTCAAAGCCTGGAGGTTGCTTCACATAGACTTCCTTTTCAATTACTCCGTTCAGAAAGGCGCTTTTGACATCCATTTGATATAGCTTGATGGAATGTTGACATGCAAAAGCTAGGAGTATCCTTATTGCTTCAATTCTTGCAACTGGTGCGAACGTTTCAGTGTAGTCAATTCCTTCTTGTTGGTTGTAACCTTGTGCTACTAGTCTCGCTTTGTTTCTAGTGACTTTCCCGTTTTCATCCATCTTGTTTCTGAAGACCCATTTAGTACCAATGATAGATTTTCCAGTTGGTCTTGGAACTAGGGTCCATACTTGACTTCTTTCAAATTGATTTAGTTCTTCTTGCATAGCCAGAATCCATCCTTCATCTTGTAGAGCCTCTTCAACGTTCTTTGGTTCAATCTCTGAGATGAATGCGCTGTTTGATTCTTCTCTGAATGCTGATCTGGTCTTTACTCTTTCTGATACACTTCCAATGATTTGCTCTGGTGGATGATCACTTTTGTACTTCCACTCCTTTGGAAGTGAGATTCCGCTTGAAGTCATGACTTGGTCAGACTGTTCAGGAATAGTACCAAGAGGTGACGGAGATTGATCTTCATGAATTGATTCTGATGGTTGAGCTCTTGTTGTGTCGTCATCTGCTTCATCATGATCTGATAGGTCTAGATTGAGAAAATCTCTTTCTAAACGGTCAACGGCCTTGATTGAACTATCATCGAACTTGACATTGATAGATTCTTCAACAACTTTTGTTCTTGAGTTGTAAACTCTATAGGCTTTGGAGTGAGAAGAATATCCAAGGAGAATTCCTTGATCAGACTTATTGTCAAATTTTCCGATGTTGTCCTTGGTGTTGAGAATGTAACACTTGCATCCAAATGGATGAAAGTACGATACAGTTGGTTTTCTATCTTTCCATAGTTCATATGGAGTCTTTTTCAACATGGGTCGCATAGATATTCTATTCTGAATGTAGCATGCAGTTTCAATAGCTTCAGCCCAGAAATACTTTGGTAGGGAAGTTTCACTGAGCATTGTCCTTGCCATTTCTTGAAGTGATCTGTTCTTCCGTTCAGCTACACCGTTTTGCTGTGGTGTCCTTGGAGCTGAGAACTGATGGCTGGTACCTTCTTGTGCACATAATTTTTCAAAATCTTCATTCACAAACTCTCCTCCTCTGTCACTGCGAATGGCTGTGATGCAGTAGCCCTTTTCATTTTGAACTCTTTTACTGAAGATCTTGAATGCTTGGAATGTTTCATCCTTGCTCCTTAGGAAGTAGACCCAACAGAATCTTGTGTAGTCATCGATAATGACAAAACAAAATCTTTTTCCAGAAACACTAGCTACCCTAGTGGGACCAAACAAATCCATATGTAAGAGGTCCAGAGGTTTGCTAGTACTGACAAAGTTTTTAGCACGACAGGAGGTACGATGCTGTTTGCTTTGAGTACATGCAGAACATGTAGCATCAGATTTAATAGATAGTTTTGGCAAACCACGTACTAAGTCATTACTTATGATTTTAGTAATGGTCCTTAAGGATGCATGCCCTAGCTTCCTATGCCAAAGCCATGTATTATCCTCTGATGATACTAGACAAGTTACATTTTGATTTTCTAGGTTTTCCAAGTTCGTCTTATATAGATTCCCTTGTCTCTGAGCTTCAAAGATGATTTTGTCATCGGAATCAGTAACACTACACTTCACTTTATTAAAGGAAACAGTGAATCCACTATCACATAATTGACTTATGCTAAGTAGATTATGTTTTAACCCTTCAACTAATAAGACATTATTAATTACTGGAAGAGGTTCCTTACCAACAGTACCTTCTCCAACAATGAATCCTTTTTGATTTCCACCAAAGGTTACACATCCACCATCAGATCTAACTCGAATCTTGGGGAACATAGACTTTTCTCCCGTCATATGACGCGAGCATCCACTGTCCAGGTACCATTGTTGGCGTTTCCTTCGTTCTGTTAAGTAAATCTGCAACAGGAATTATTGATTTCTTAGGTACCCAGATTTTCTTGGGTCCTATAGGGTTAGTTGCACGCTTGGGAGGAATCTTCTTCTCATAGAAGATTTTCTTTCCTTCCCTTTCTATTGAACAGTTCACAACAAATTTAGATTCACTATCAATAGAAGAAGTAAACGATATATCAGACATGGTTTCATTAGACGGTTCACTGCTGTCAAAACCCAGACCACTTTTATCATATAAGTCTCTACTGTTTCCACATAGTTTAACTAAGTTGTCATGCCCTATTGTGAAGGTAGATAAATCATCAATCAAAACTTTGATTCTTTTCTTTAAAGCAGATACTTCCATTGTGGAGTCTTGTTTCTTTAAAAACTCATTTTCAAGAATAATGGAATCTTTTTCTTTTAAAACTTTCTCATGTTCTTTTTGCAACTTGGAAAACTGTTTCTTCAGGTTCTTGTATTTTTCAGATAAAGTGTAAGAATGTTCAAGCAGTTCATTAAACTCTTCTTCAAGGTTTTCAGATCTTACCTCATCATCTTCATCATCATCTGATCCATCTACTGAAGCCATGAGAGCGAATAGAGATTCTTCATTTTCTTCTTCCTCGTCATCTTCAGAGTTGTTCTCAGAATCATCCCAGCCAGTTACTAGAGCTTTCTTCTTCTTGTAGAATGGTTTCCTGACAGGCTTTTTAGCTAGTCTAGGACAGTCTGGTTTGATGTGACCTGGCTTTTTGCATTCGAAACATGTAATGTTGCTTTTGTCTGCAGTTGAGGTGCTTTCACCTTTGTGTGGAAAGGATTTCTTTTTCTGACTTGATTCTCTTTTGTTGTCCTTCTTCAGGCCTTTTCCTCTTTGTTGTTTGATCCACATCTTTTTGAACTTTCTGTTGAACAGTGCTTGCTCATCATCGGACAGTTCTTCTGAGGAATCTTCTTCATCAGACATTTCTTTCGTCTGACTGTTTTTGGAGATGTTAGCTTTGAAGGCGATGCTTTTCTGCTTCTTTAGGCTTTCATCTTGAGAAAGTTCAATCTCATGAACCTTCAGAGATCCCATGAGATCTTCAAGTTTTAGTGTGCTAAGATCTCTTGCTTCTTGGATAGCAGTAACTTTGGGTCTCCATCTTTTAGGAAGGCACCTCAGTATTTTTGTGATTTGATCAATGTGTGCGTATGTGCGATCGAGATTTCGAAGACCATTGATAATGGTTTGAAATCTTGCGAACATTTCATCAATGGTTTCATTTTCCTTCATTTTGAAGGTTTCATATTCAGCCACTAGTAAACTTACTTTGGCTTGACGTACATTTGCTGTACCTTCATAGGCAAGCCCTAGAGCTTCCCATACTTCTTTGGCAGTTGCGAGTCCATCAACTTTGTCCAACTGAGCTTTGCTTAAGGCACATAAGAGAAATAGTTTTTCCTTTGAATTGAGTTGATAGTCTTTGCGTTGAGCTTCTGTCAGCTGATCTTTCTTGATGGGTTCACCAGCGTCATCTTTATAGACGATGTTGCCATTTTCAATGATATCCCACAACTTGTAGCTTGAGGATTCTATGAAAAGTTGCATGTGCGTCTTCCAGTAGGGATATTCGGTTCCATCAAAGAAAGGAGGCTTGTTGGTGGATGAGCCCGTAGCGATAGCTTGATCTTCTGCCATGGATCTTTACTCTACACCTGTTAAGATGTTAGTTCTAGAGCCTAAGCTCTGATGCCAATTGATATGTAAATAAGTAACACAAGAAAGGGGGGGTTTGAATTGTGTTCTTAAAAATTACTTGTTAAAACTTTAGTTCATGAAAAGAAGATAAGTTCTTAAGAAAATTGTTCTGGTGACTTTTCAAAAACTGTTTAGTGCAGCGGAAGTAAGTAAATGAAGCAGAACGATCAACACACAGGAATTTATACTGGTTCACCCTAAACGATTGGGCTACGTCCAGTACTTGGCCACCACCAAGATTTTCACTAGCAAGTATCAAGGACTTCTCCAATACAAGTATTAGACAGGACTTCTCCAAGTATTATCACGGACTTCTCCAAGTATTGTACAGGACTCCTCCTAGTATTATCACGGACTTCTCCAAGTATTGTACAGGACTCCTCCCACAATCAACAAGATTGTTTGGCTCTACAAGAAATCTCTTCTCAAAAGAGTTGGTGTAGACAATTTATGGCACTGGAACTCTCAGGTGTTTTGGGTTCTGAAAGGACGTTGGAACACACAGGAGTTCAGAATCTAAGAGAGAAGTAAGAGAAGAGGTTTGACTCTTTTAAGGTTTGGTATTCTCTCTTGATTTAGCAGAGGTATGAGATCGGATTTGACTCTTAGGAAATCTGCTGTGAGCTTTTAATGCTTTGAAGAATGTTTTGATTAACTGCTCTGAGTTCTTTCTTTTCTTGCAATAAATTTTTCTCTTCTTCATCTTCAATCTTCAGATATGTCCTTTATATATGATCTTGCTAGTTGTGTAGCCGTTGAGACACAAAATCTGGCCGTTGTTTGTAGCTGTTGTGAGTGTCATCTAACCATTGATTCAAATCTCCGGTTGGTAGCTTCATTAAATGCATGCTGCTGTTCAAAGCTATCCTTTAGCCAAAAAGATGTACTTTGTCAGCTAGTAGGTGGCGATAGCTTTGGGCTACTTTGCAGAAGAGAGACATTTTGGAAAAGTGATGTTGACGTGTTGTCCTTTTTCCTCTTCATTGGTCATCGAGACTTCTCTCTTCAAAAGTAAATCAGTTTGCACGTGACCAGATTAGTTTCCTTCTGACTAAAGCATGGGGCAAATAGTTGAGATACAATTTTGACTTTCCCGCTCAAAGGCATCTTCTGAAATTCTGAGGTATGACGTGGCATGAAACGATACAGAATAAGTGTCTTCCTTGTTTACTGGACGATGCGGTCATATCTTGCGTAGACTTCTTTTTCCTTATAAGGCTTAGACATATTTGTTGAAGCATGCGACCTTATAATATATATTTCCTGAAAAATGTCATTAACATCTGGAATTAGATTTTAGTAGAGAAAAGTATTTATAAAAATTGTTAGGATCAAAATAAGATTGAAACACGTTGTAACACGTTTGAACTTAACAGTATATGCTTAGAATATCCCGATGGGCTAAAAGCCCATATTGTAGCCTCAAACCAGCAAAAATAGCTAGGTAATTACTAATTAGTGCATGTTTGTAAATCTCTCTACAAATTAATTCTTAAGCCAAAATCAATAGAAGAAACTTATATCCGGAGCTTTTGAATGTCAGAATTTATTTAGAGAAAAGAAAAATTAATACAATCATGCAATTACTTTGAGTTGCATTTTTATATTTTGAGGCATAGCCTCATACGAACCTCTCTTTTTGTTTTTTTTTTTCTTTGATTTTTTTTTATTGGGTTATTGATTAGACACCAAGTATGCTTTGACTAAATTATGTAGCATTGTGGGATTTCTTGTTAATTATATTCATGTGAAACTTGTCTTGGCATTAATCTTATTCATCTTTAAAAAAATTCATAATGAATTTTAACCAGTTAATTTTTTAGCATTACAAATCTCTACATTCACCCTGACCTCAAATCTTAAATTGACTTTTTCTATTGGGTATGGTCTGAATTCCCTGGATGTTTCCTCTGATGCAGAGAAGTGATAGCAATCACTTCACTTGTCTGAATTCCCTGGATCATCTTTCAACTGTTTAACCCAGGCAACAGCTGTACAAAAAAAAATGCATACGAATACAAGAAGCTTGTTCATTAGGACATAGGAGAAGTAAAGGTTAATAAATAATGAAGGTGTATTTTATGATTATTTTAAGACAAATATCCAAGTTCTGTATTACCCTTTTAAGATTTCAAACATTGATATTTTCATATTGTTTCAAGTTTGGTGATTCAATCGTTTGGTGATTCAATCAAATCGTTTGTTATTAGGAATGATTCATCTTTTCAAAAAAAATAGGAATGAGTCATGCAGGGAATCAATTTGATTCATATAATAATCAATTTGACACTATATGGAATAAGACTTTAGTCGTAATTGTTATGAATATTTTCATGGTGAATAATTTATTATCTTCAATACAATGATCTTGGTAATTTCTTGAAAAATAAATGTTCAAGTGTAACATATGGTAATCGTAATCAGTATCAGACTGTCATGGTCCAACCTAATAACAACAATAACAAAAATCTTATCTCACTAAATGAAATCAGTTATATAGATCACATTACGTCATTAAGCACGATCAAAAATTAATTTTTAAGGGATATTATTGACAATAATATCATTCTTAATAAGATTTTTCAATGTTTATTTTATCTTCCTTTACCTCTCTTCACAAGACTAATCAAATCATGTTATCAATCATTCTCATTGATGCCTCTAAATGTAATCTGTGTACATGTTCGAACCACTTTAACTAATTTTTCATCATTTTCTCCACAATAGGTGTCACCCCTAATATTATTTCTAATTGTCAAATAATATTTTAGAACTTGTGCGCCAATAACTAGCTACTAATCTAATATACTACGTAGGAGCCCTATAGAGACTTAACAGTGATATCAAAGGAAGAGTTGACAAAATGACAATATATATATATATATATATATATGAATAACTCACGAATTTTTTTGAAGAAAGAGAGACCAAATGGTAAAACCATTATGTTTTATATAATCTAAAACATATTCAAGGAAAATAAAAATCAGGGTTGCATCAGAAACAGATACATTTTCACAAGACATCTCAAAGGAGGTAAAAAATAGGAGATAAATAGCAACCAGTGGTCCCTTAAAAGATAGCAAACAAGATATTTAAAGCTCAGGCAGAAAGACAAAGTGAGTTAATAATATGGTGTCAATGTGAGCTTAGAAAAGAGAGAACAGAAAAAGACAAAAAAGAAAAGGATGATAACGAATGATATCCAAATAGCAAAGGACTCCTAAAACATCGACCACAAGTTCAGATTCTGAGCCCCAAAATATCCATAATACGAAGACACTCGTTTCTCACAAACTTCCAGTGGAAACTCACTTGATAACAAAAACATGCACTCTGATCTCAAGTAAATCCCCTAACTCAACTATTGACCACCAACTAGAAATATTTGAAACCCCATATCCTAATTTTCTGCTGAAACTTAGAGCTTCAAAGCATGGCAGCTTTTACCTCAGTTAGCCTACAGTACTCATCTACCTCATCTTTACAATCCTTGGTACCTTCTTTAGAAGGTACACGAGAGCCTAACTCATGGGGTGTGAGAGAACGATCATGCAAAACAACTACAGGTCAAAGGTTACACTCACAGAAAATTGCAAGGGGGTTAACAATCCAGAGTGCAGCAACAAAAACAGCTAAGACGCCAGGTACAAGTTTCAGGTTACTCTATTGAAATTAAATTGTCATAGCACCTTGAAGACTTCATCATAGAACCTTAATGAGCTCCTTTTTCACCTTTCTTGGAGGTATTAGCTGAAGAAGACTGGAAGATTAAGCGAGAATTACTGCTGCAAAAAAGGGTAGGGTTCACCTCTGTTTGGCCCATGTCCTGAATGCACAAATATGCAACTTGTATCTTGAGCATTTTCAAGTGAGCACAGAAATTTCAAGACACAATGCAAAGATAACAAAAACTTGAAATGTCTTCTAAAGCATGTGGAATTCAAAATTCCAGTTAGGATCATGATATAAATCTAGAGTACAAAAACAGCAAGGATCAAACGAAGTGTAAAATCTAAGAAATGTAATGGCATGTTTAGACTTTAGATCACATGCAGAGAATTTATGAAGGTATTGATATGACATTGCAGGTAAGAAGTGTGGATGCCAAGGAAGCTTTCCGCCTTCAGAAAGAAAATAATTTTGTTATTCTTGATGTAAGGCCTGAAGCAGAGTTCAAAGAGGTTAGTGAGTTGGATTTCAACTCCTATGTGCTTACACATTCATGCTGCAATTTTTGTGTATATGTGGCCCTTCTTATTTCCATCAATTATGTCATAAAACAACAATTTCAAAAACCTGAGCTAGTCGAAGACACATGAATGGTTTTTAATTATATTTCTAAGATGGCCCCTCACACAGTCACATGTACTTGTTGAGACTGAAGCGAGGACATTGCCTAGATCTACCTAGCTTGTATTGAAATTCAACTTGTACTAAGGAAAATGGGAGCAAGGGTGATCAAACTTTAGACCTCTTGGTCATAACGACTAATATCATGCCATGAATCAATCATATTTCAAAAGCTTAACCAGTTAATGTTGGGTGAAGCCACATCAATAGTTTTTATTACATATCTAACATGTTATAGAAGGGGCACAAAGGAAAAAACTGATGAGCTTGGCTATTAGTGCAGGCTCATCCTCCAGATGCTATCAATGTGCAAATATATAGGCTTATAAAAGAGTGGACAGCATGGGACATTGCCAGACGTGCTGCATTTGCATTTTTTGGTATTTTTGCTGGCACGGAAGAGAACCCCGAGTTCATCCAGTGTACGAAAAATTTACCTCCTCATGAATTTCTTGAATGCATGCATTTCTTGTTTTCTGAAACTAAATATTTGAATCATCATTCATGCTGGCAGCTGTTGAAGCAAAATTAAATAAAAATGCCAAGATAATAGTAGCATGCTCTTCAGGGGGTACAATGAAGCCAACACAAAATCTGCCAGAAGGTCAACAATCAAGGTATTAATTCTCTTTTTTCCTAAGCGTGTTTTCTTCTCTCTGGTTTTTCAACTTTTCTTATACAATTACACATGCTATAAAAGAAGGCCATAAAAGAATATATGTAGCCCAAAATTGGTTGATGACAGTGTATGAAATGTATTCATTTTCGATGTAAAACTTCGGTGATTCTACGCAAACTTTTTGGGTGGGTAAGAATTTTGCATCCAACTTCAGATTCAGGGACATAGTAATGGTAGGGGACAGAATAAATGAGTCAATGAAATTTATATTATTGTACTAAGTTATTAACTGGTTAAAGCAATATTACAAACAAATGATTGATAAGAAGTCAAATCCATCTGTAATTAGCAATTAGCTCACAGATCCAGATCAGTTCATCATCAGCTAAAACACACAATGGAAGGTGCAATTAATAACTTGGATTGCATGAATGTAAGATCTGAGAGTTTATATGGTCGTGGGAAATAAATCTGTAATGGAAGACAAAAAAATGTAAACAAAACCAGAGCAATAATATTTATTATCTCCACTCTATTCCTCTACACAGTAGCTTCCTAGAGAAAATAGAGAAGATGAATCAACTATACTAAGTCTCCAGGTTCTTGGAGAACCAGATCTCTCCAACTAATCAGCTTACAACTCCAAAACTAACCGCTGCCTCTCCGTTTTCCTCCCTATAGCAGCCAAACTACCCCTAACTAAATTCACCCCTTATACATTTTCAGCTTTAGTTACACTAACAGAGCCAGGGCCGTCTGAATTGGACCTAGTTCCATTCCTCCGACTGTAATACTTAATTGGGGGTCTAACAATATCATCTTCCTACAACAGTGCTCATGTTGCATGCCACTTTTAATGTGATCGAAAAAATAAATACTATTAAATCTTCAAATCATTGATCTGCTCTTCTAAATTTGAATACTTTCACAGGTCTCTTATAGCAGCTTACTTGCTGGTCCTCAACGGTTATACCAATGTCTTCCATCTAGAAGGTGGTCTTTACTCATGGTTTAAAGAGGATCTGCCAAGTGTTTCAGAGGAGTGACGCAAGAGACAGCATTGTGCATGTAGTGAATCCTAGACCTAGTTTTGACCATAATGAGAATGCTATAAATGCATATGAACAGAAGCAAAAGATTGGAAATTTGGAATGTTATTAAATATTAATTGAACTGGTTTAAAAAAGTATATCCAAGAACTGATAACAAAAAAAACAAGTAGTCCAACTGTCCAAGTTACAATCTCTAAAGATTGCCTCCCTAGCTTTATCTAGAAATGGTCCACTTATCAGCAATGCGTTATCACATTTGAAATTTATCACTATGCATAAACCATGTTTTTAACTGAAGCATTCTGCTTCAATTTTAAAAACCCAAGCCCAGTTCAAGCAGTTACGGCTCCATTACCTTTGATTAAGATGTCCACTCCAATAAAAATAAAATGCTTTAGAAAAAGGTATTTGGCTTAACCTACAATTGCCTAGGCCTTTAAAGATGCTCTTGCCATGGCTAGAGCACCGTCATAACTTCGATTTCCTCCAATAAAACCACTCATGTGCACAAAAGTACAACCTGGGATTCCATCAATCTCAGAGAGCTTGTCATTTTCCAAACCCCTCCAAAGATATGGTAATGGTTTTCTGCTCTCAAATCTGACAGGTGAAATTGCCACTGCCTGCAGTCGCCAATTCTCACTCCTATCATCCTACAAGAAGCAATCATATATTATATAAATCATAGATCATATAATCGAATTGGAAGATAAAAAATAAATTAATTCAGCTAAACATGATACCTACCGGGTAAAGAACATATTTGATGGAAGGATTGATTTTCATTTCCTCCTCAAGCTCATGTATGTGAAGTTTCCACTGTGGAACAAGTCAAAAAGGTTTTGCGAAATAGTTACAACAATATTCAAAACAAAATATTATCCCCCCCCCCAAAGAAAAGATTGTAATTTACTATGAAGAACGAACTCTTATCAGAATTATTAACACAACATGTGAGATTAATTAAAATGCCTTGTGTGCTTACCGGACAAGATTGACTTAGCTTTATTATTTCTCCACTAGAATCAACAGTCTCTCTTGCTGCAATACACTCCATAACAATCGACCGCGCCGGTAACCATGATTTTGCATAATAATTCAAACTCTGTTATACAAAAATAAAAAAATAATTACAAATGATTCTTACCCTGTCAAAAACTAAATTTATTGATCAGCAGGTAGTGAGGGAACAAAAACATAAACACAGAGAACCCAAACCAAACACGGGACATTTAAAAACAATCTCACCTCCAAAAATTCACCACCAGCCAGAGCCATTGCCTGATGAAAGGCCTGATTTTCCTTATCAGACGACTGGTCCGAATCCCTCCAGTCCAAATTCAACCGTTTAATTCTCGATGGCAAGCATGTATTGATCACATATTTTGGAGGTTCATTCACATCATATTGATTCACTCCATTATCCACAGCATCAATTGCCTGTAAACTGAAACAGTATTATCAGCATGTTTGGATTCACTTTAAATCCTGTCAGAATCACTTCTCCCTTCTAATCCTAATAACTTCTTCCCCCCCCCCCCCCCAACAGAAGCATGCATGATAATAACACAAGCTCAATTCCACTCGTACTAAGATTTATCTGTTGGGGAGACAGGGAAGCCCATGGGCCAAGGAAACGAGACACCAAGAGAACCCGACACCACATCTTAACCCAAAAACTTAAGGCATTGGGTTTATGGATCACGTCTCGTATAAAGTCTTCACCTCACTCATTCTTAACCAATGTGGAACTCCAAACTCACACTTGAACTCTCAACATTATCCGCTATTGATATGATGAATGAAGTGCAAAACTAGCTACCTCTACAAAGTTTCTGTAATTAGATACCTCAATTCCTCTCAGAATCCCTTCTCCCCTCAACTCCTAATAACTTCTCCCCCCACAACAGAAGCATACATGATAACTTAATAATTAACATGCTCAATTCCACTGATACTAAGATTAATCAGCTATTTGATATGAATGCAGTGCAAAATTAGCTACCTCTATAAAGTTTCTGTATATAGCTGGATATAACTGATGAACATGAGGATGAACTTCATCAAGCTGAAGCACCTTTGCAATTATCTCCAAACCAAAATGCTGCAATAAGTATAACTAGGTTAAAATCTATAGTAGAAAACTAGCGAGTGAGTGAATGAGTATGAAACTATTAGAAACAAAGACCTTGTAGACAAGGCCAGCGCTACTGAGCTTAGTGGTGAAGCCATGGCCGAAAACTTGGTCGAAACCCCTTTGGTGATGGTCGTAACGGTGTCGAAGCGGGTCGTAGACGCCTCCGACGTCGACCACCGCGTCGAGAGATTTGAGAAGCTTCGGGTCCCTCGTTCTGACGATGTCGGCGCCGGAGAAGTGTTTGGAGAGGCGGAGCAGGGAGCAAGCGAGGGCTTCGTCGCAGTGGAAGGTTCCGCTGTGGGTTCCCACGCGCTTAGCGACGTGCGTGGAGAACAATGACGCTGAAATGCTGTGAAGGGATGCAAAGAGAGGCTTGTGGAACGTGAACGTGGTGTGCCACGCTTTCAGAGCTGTGACCATTGTTGGAACTGAACTTCCTCTGTTTGTGTCTGCCTCAGCAATAGAGAAGAAGGTGCTATTTTACGACGTCGTATGGTTCCTTTTTTAAAAGAAGTGGTTTGGGCCGTGTGGATGCCCAAAACTTTTATTGGCGTATTTGGGCTCATTTTTTGGTAAACAAGAATAAGAGCAAGAGTGGGGAAGAAGACAGGTTGATGACCTCCAACATTGTCTAGGGGAGCCTTTGCTAGCTCATACGCAAACGGTTCTTCATTTAGGCCAATTTGAATGACTCTCTCATGTGAATCTTGGGCTCTAGGTTCTTCACCTGCATGGTTTCCGGGTTGAAATAGTTGATAAAGTCATTCATAAAGAGCTCATCCTCGCGAGGATATATGTTGAACAAGTCGAACTTCGTTCGTTTAAACAGTTGATTAGCTGAAAAATGGTCTATGATGTCTTGTGAGAAATCTTAAGTTTCCCACTGATTTTATAGGTTGGTTGGAGAACCATTTAATGGTGTGACCAAGGAAGGTGTTGGGAAATACCTTGCATAAAGTTGGATCAATGGCCCTAATTGGAACCATTCTTGTTTTGAACATGGTAAGATTCTATTGGAGATTTGGGTTCCATCAAAGGATGGCATGGTTGGATATGTAAACACTTTTGGAAAAGGGGTATCCATGGTTGCATTGGTGAAATGATGTCTTCTCTTTGTATTTGTCATCTTTTTTTTTCCTTTTTGGGGTTTTCTCTTTCGTTCTGACTAATGTCGCGACACAAACTTTCTACTTCCTCGTCTCTTCACTTATGAATTTCTTTTTTCATATTTTGCTTCTGCCTAATTTTCTCTCTGTCTTCTTTGTTTCCCTTTTCTTATATATTCATCTCGCTTCCGCATTTCTTTCATCTTTCACATAAGCTCATCGAGAACTGTAACATCATTATTGTTTGACCTTGTTGTACTATCATGGATCTCAAAACTCTTCACTCGCTCTTTCTCTTTTCTCAGGGTCTAGAAAAGTCTTATTAGAGCCTCGCTACGGGTGTCAGATGTTCGTATAGGCTAAGTGGAGGAAGAAACCTTAGTTATCGTTACTATGATCCTATGCAGTTTATAAGTCAACAAATATTCACTTTTCCTATTTGACCATTTTATTCCCTTATTTGGGCTTTTCCTACTTCAGCCTAATTATTGCTTATATGTTTGTCATGTAGTGTTATTGTCCCTTTCTTCCTTTAATCATGTCATTCCTTAGGCTTCACGTTCTTCCTCCGTACGTAATATATCTCTCTTGTTTCTTATGTCATTGGAATATGTTTATTCTTTATTGACACTTGTGGTCTCATGATCGTTATGAAGAGTAGGAAGGTATTGACCCTTCATGAATCTTATGAGCATATATAAGCCCGGGTCGGGCTTAGGACACCTTGGTTGAAAGGTTATGTTCCCTAATCTGGCCATGTGAGAGGGTACACTAAATCTGGGTTGGACTCGGGACACCTTGGTTGAATGGTATGTTCTTTACTTTGATCAGATATGAGGCTACACACAACCCCTTAAGTATAGAGATGAGAGGCGAGCATGCTTGTGTATCTTTTTGAAGTTTAAGTTGGATTAAAGACACTTGATTGAAAGGCATGTCCTTTAATCTGACTAGGTGAGAGAGTACAATTGTGCATGGTTAAACATCTTAACTAAATGCTTATGGCATTAGGAGCTTATTATAAATGCATTTATTCATAAGCTTATTTGACAAATTGATTAAAATAAGTGTATAGTACGTATGGTTCTGTGTAAGGTACAGACAGATCGTATTAATAGTCTAAAAGTAACTATTTCATATTTTGAATTAGATGGTTACCGGCAAATGTGACTACAATGTCATTTTCCAAACACACTTAAAATAATTTGTATGCAAGCATAAACATTTATTTCTATGCTAATATGAACTGCTTATAGAATAATTAAGTTAAAATCACTTATAGGTAAATTGTAAGTTATTTTCATAATTTTATCTCAAACACTTAGTGTCTATAATTATGAAGTTGTCTAAATTACTTAAGGTAATATTAAAATCACTCAATCTTACGTGGCTCAATAATAACAATGTAATTCATGACATATGTCAGAATGTTATTGAACTATATAAAATTATAATGATTTTACCTAGTATTAGACATCTCAATCATAGTTAAGAATTTATTCCCAACTAAATTATACTAGTTAACTACATGCACATAGTATACTTTTCAACCATGCTAGTTTCTAGTTTCTACCACGAAATATTGAGTATGAGATAAGCAGTATACAGTTATAAAATTTGTCAAAATTCAAATTTTCGAAAAGTGAATTGATAGGGTTGTCAAAGCTAATTGATTGAAGTATTTGAATTTGGTGAGCTTGAATTTTAAGAATTTGAATTTTAAAATGGTTCTAACTTTTGAAATTGCTGCTTTAGTTTGTTTTTAGTACTTTTTTTTTAGCAGGCTCCAGACTTGTTACACACACATTCTACACTTTTTTCATGCATGGTTTACATTTTGCAAGTTCTGCACTCTGTCTTGCATGTAGCTTCATATTCATGGTGTCACCAAAGCTTCAAGCATACGCAGACACATGCTACTTTTGAGGCAAAGACAGCCCTACTTTATTTTATTGATTTGAAAAATCAACACGGTTTGTAATTGACTCATATCTAATCTTCATCCCAACTTGCCTACAGAATGGAACCAGTCCATTCTATCTATTATTATCTGTTACTATTTTCCATGGCCAAAGTCGCAAATTAACATAACTTGAAGGACACACCCAAATTTCCAGCCTCCAATGGAATATTACCTTGTTGTCAATGGCTCCTCATTTCCTAATTTCGTCGTCTATTTATTTACTTCAAAAAGAATGTTGACCCCAAATCAGAATTGACACAAATGGAACGTTGACCCTAAAAAGAGATATTCAAAGAATAACACGAGGCATTGAATATAGAATTTTATCAAAAGAATTAATAAACAAGAAAATGAATTCTAGCTAGTTCCTTTGGCCTTACTTACCAGTTACCACCCTATCATTATTTCCTGTGTTACGTACAATAACTAAAATACAAATAAATAATCTGCCATATAATATAAGTGTTAGTTGTTGTTGCAACTGGCAAACAACTTTACATCTATTTTCAAGAAAAAATTAAAATAAAAGTAAAAAATGACTCGGATCCATTTTTATCCGACCCGACCGACCTTCAACCCGTGGTGCTTCTTTCTATGGGACCTGAGGCTGAATGGACGGAGGAATCCTCCTTATCCTTCCTCCTACTTCCTAAACGGAGAAGCCCATACAGTTTCCGAAACTCCCTCACCGTGTGAACACTTTCCCTACATATAACCGGAATCGACTCGTCATCGGAGCCCCGACCCGACCCGCTATGGCTCAACCGTTGACCCGCTATACCGTTGTTTTGCACTTGTAAAGCCGTTATAACGGTTTTCAGGGCCCGACTCGGCGAATTTCGGTTAGATATCATAATCTCACCGACCTCCGCCGGACTGAGCCGGGCCCCGGTTTGCAAAACCTCCTCCACCTGAGGGAACAGCTTGTGTTCCTTCAGCCCCAAATAACTACCTGCCAAGATCTTGAAAGTGGAGAAATCACATAAGGGAAAGTGTATGTGAACATCAACCCTCCCTGGCCGGAGAACCGTTTGATCCACCTCATCTTTAGTCCCATTCATCGTGAACACCATCAAACGCTCCTCGCCGCAGCATGAAACAATCCCGTCCATGAAATTCAACACGCTGGATATACTCACCGTCGTCGCCGCCGTTGCTGATTTCCCCGCCGCGATCAGGCGGTCGAGATCCTCCACCACGATCATCGACTTCGGCGTCGTTTGCATCAGCAGCATCTTCCAATCAGCGCCGTCGATCACCTTCGATGCGTCGATATCATACACATCGTAGTTCAGAAACTTCGCCATGGCGGCGACGAAGCTGGACTTCCCCGTACCGGACGCGCCGTAGAGAAGGTAGCTCCGCTTCCAAACGCGCCCTAACCGGTGGTAGTATTGCTTCGACTTCACAAACTGTTCCAGATCGGATTTCACCTTGTTCTTCAGCTCCGCGTCCATCGCAACCGTCTCGAAGCTCGCCGGATGCGTGAAAGGAACCGACCGCCACCGTGAGATCTCGCCGGCGCCGGAGTTTAAAAACAGCCTTGTCTCTTTATTCTTCCTCTGCTCAATTTCCTCCACCACAGATAGAATATGCTGAAAATACTGCCGGAAAATTCTGCGCTTGTCCTTCTTCTTGATTCTGAGCACTAGGGAATCTCCGGCGTGGTTAGTCCAGGAGAGCTTGGCGCCGAGGAAGGTGTCGTGGACGGTTTGGTTGGCGTCGAGGTGGAGGAAGATGTCAGAGGGGTTTGGACCGGAGAAGAGGTTGGTGAAATCGGCGTCCTGAACGGAAGGGAGAGAGTCGAGGTATGTGAGGATTTTCCGGTGGAGTTGATTTTCCTGGGAATTTTGGTTGTGGAGGGGGATTTTGAAGGATTGGTGGACGTGGAGGCGGGTTTCGAAGGCGAACCACCATTGTTTAAGGATTTGAAGAGCAGAGGTTTTACGGAAGAAACGGAGGATTAGAAAAGAGGAGAAGAGGATGAAGAGAATGGAAGAGATCATGGAGAAAAACATGATGTTAGAATGAATTAGAGAGATGATGATGATGGAAATGGGGTTGGTTGGTTGGTTGGTTTGTGAATTTGTGATGGTTGGATTTGGGGGAATTATGGGAGGGATTTTGTGGATGATGGCAGCGGTACAAGGAGGCAACTTAACTTTGTATGAGTAGCGACTTTGAAGAGGTCATAGGATAATGAAGCATCTGGTCACTGCCGGCAAATTTAATAATATGGTTAAATATGAACATGTGTTCTTGTGTGGTGTGTTTAGTTTTCAAGGTTTTTGACTACTGCTAATCTGCTATGCCTATGGCCTCATTCTGCGCCCACATTTCTCAATTATCGTTACTAAAAAAGAAAAGAAATAAATCCCTTTTTTAACGTTGGTTTTTATTTTCTTTTATGTATTTCTTGGAATTATTAGTACCTAATAGGATAATATAATAACAAATGATGTTGATTTCTAATGATAGCTAGGTTGTTCACATGAATTCATAAAGTGGAACTTTACAGAAAAAATGACATTGCTATAGGTAAGTTGTCTTAAATCAACCATGCATGCATTGCGCGCATTTGTGTAATTAATATATGTGATATTATACCAACCATCTATTAAGTTTTTCTTGGACAGCTTCAACATAGAGAAAACTTGCTTTTGGCTGCGATTATTTGGACTATGGAAAAGTAGTGGAACAATAATATATTTTTATTCTCAACTTTGCTACATTAATGTTGTTTACCAACAAGTGTTAATCGCTGTAAATGAGTTTTGTCATTGGGGAATGAGGTCCTCCACTATGGGCCTAGGTTGTAGTAATACAAAAACAAGGACAGTGACTCTTTCCACGAATGGTAGTTGGCTCAAACAAGAGGGGTGGGGGAGGTGTTTTTCATGACCATGTTTGGGCGATGGTTATCTCGCTTTGTGAGTTTTTTCGGAGAGGGGATGTTTTCATGCAGAGCTCCTGGCAGTTTACATAGACCTTCGCCATGTTTGGAATTTGGGATACAAAGATGTTGCGTGTACTCTGATTGTTTGAAGGTTGTAAACATCGTTTTGCATAATAGAGATGTCCAAACACATATTGGTTGTGGGACCTGGTATTCAAGGTTACAGAGGTTATGAGTTGGGATTAGAATGTGCTTATCTCCCACATTCATAGGGAGCGTAATGCCGTGGTAGATGTCTTAGAAAAACAAGTCTCTCGAGAGAATATTCTCCTTCATGTCGGGAAGTTTCCTCCCTCTAGCGTGACTCACATTCTTTGTTAGGATTTAGCTTGTAGTTTTCGTCTTTATTTTGTTCCAAATTAACAAAAAAAGAGTCTCTAGCTAGGGGCACCCATATAATCCTGTTTTGTTTTGGGTTGAGATTCGACCAACTAGCCCAAAGGCCATTAAGTCGGCCCAATTGATTAAGGTCCAAATGCAACGAGCTAGTGTCATATCAAACAAATTAAACAAAGTTTTCATTAATCCAATCAACCCTCATGACAAAAGAAGAAGAGGGGGTCGGAGTCAAAATTATAGTCTATACATTGGGGCCGATGCTAAGTTTTGACGTTAAATTAGCTCTTACTTGTAGTGGCAATAGCATGTGACAATGGCCTTAATTGTGTCACCGGAGATGTGGCAGTGCCCTAGTGATGGAGACTCAATTACTTTGAACATGTGAGCGGAGCGATGTGTAAGTGCGCACGCACGTGTGAGATATTCTTTCTAAAGGGAATTTACTTAGGGGTCTAGCTCCTTTAATTAAAATGAAAACTCACTTTGTGAAATAAAATAAGTGATCGCACCATTTATTGAATTGTTTTTATTAGTTTTTTAAATTATGTAATCATTATTAATGGTGTGATAATTTTCTTTATTATCTAAAGTGAATCCACTTATTTTAGATGAGTCAAATCCTTACTTAGACATGTGTTCATTCACACTTATTTTATCCTTCTTCTCGTTTCTAAAACACTTTTTTCCGTATTTTTTCCATATCATATCACTTTACCTATGATATCTCATTTCTCTTAAGATTTGAGTGGAATGAATGTAAATGAATTATTTTTGGAGTAACTATGTGTGGAATGGATCACGTATTTTTCAATTTGGATCATGTGTGCTTGGGACGTGGTTTCTTGTAATTTCGTTTTCACTAGTTATTTTTATTAATTTTTTTATTTTCCCCTTCTATTTTCTAATTTCCCCCCTTATATTTTCTCTGGTATTCTCTCTTTTCCTTTTATTATGAAACCAACTACATTTTATTTCAATGAAACTAACTACCTGACATGAACCAATTTGAGCATAGTTGGTTTGGGTTACAACATACAACCAATTGAAAAGTAAATACTTTTTTTCCTATATATAAATCATTTTAAACTCAATTCTCTACAATTAAAAAATCTAGTGACTAATAATAAATTTTAAAAAAATTATCAAATTTCCTAAATAAATCTTATTTAAAACTTATAAGTTCAATTAATTTATCTTTCGACTTCAATTATCTGTGTAATTTCCAAGAATTATTTTTTAAGTTAACAATTTTTTAAAATTTAATTATCTCTTTCATATTATATGAGGATAAACAAAATATTTAATTTTTTTAATTTATTATAAAGTTGCTTATATTTTAGAAATAAAATCATAACAAGTGACTTAAAATCACAACAATAAGCTATTGGATAAGCTAAAGCTTCATTTTAGTCGTTCTGGCCTACCAACAGGACATTCACGAGATTATGAATCCTAAGAGAAATATTGGGTCTTATTGCCATTTGGAGCGGTCCATCCAGCTTGACATAAAAACTAAACGATACTCTCAAAATATATTGAAAAATAAAGTACTTTCATTTTAAGTTTAACTTACATTCAAACACGAACGAGATCACTTCTTAACCTAACCACCTAAATTTATGCACCTTTATACTTTTGAGAGAGGTGCGTAAAAGTTTTTTTTTTTCTTCTGAAACACGGTAAACGTTTCTTATAGGGGTGTAAGTGGGTATGGTCTGATCCGCAAATCCGATCAAACCGATGCAAACCGAACATTATGGTGGGTTGGATTGGATCATCGGTTCGGTTCAGATTTTTCTTACTGCATCCGATCACCATCAGTTCGAATATTGGATTTGGGGATTGAAAAACCGATCATCCGAACCAACCCAATGAATTGAGAATTAGTTTTTACATTTAGCCCAGACATTGCAGCCTATTACATACCTATTTATACTTTTATTGGAGGTGTTGGTTTTATATGGATTATGTCATTATCGAATGTTTTTTTATTTGGAAATGTTGGATTTTTCTATATTTTTCACGTTTTTAGAATAATTTTCGTGCAAATTTTTAAATAATATTTTTGTAATCCAAATCTGACCATCTGATTCGAATCAATCCAATTGAGATCGAGTTGGTTTGGTTCGGAGTTAGAAGTAAAAATCTGAAAATCTGAACCAACCAAAATCGAACATATTTGATTGGTTCGAACGTTTAAACACCCTAAATCCGAACCTATCCGGTCCAATTACACCCCTAGTTTCTTATGTTTTTGGGAAAAATTATTCTAGCTAGGTGTGGACTTAAAAGATATAAAACTGAATTCTACTTAAAACTATTTAACTCAATTTTTAAAATGAAACTAATCCTAAATCATTTGACCGCAATAAAGGAATTCTATTTCAAAATAACGGCAAAGAAATTTCCTGGTCAATGATTACTTGCTATCATAATTTATAAGCTTTTTTTTAAGGTCATAATTTATAAGCTTAATTGTAATGCAATTGGCAAGCACCATATTTGATTTTGATTTTGATTGATTCCCCTAAATAGCTAAGGTATAAAGAATTGAAGATACTTTTTCATACAACGCGGTGTGCCATGAGAAAAATAAGTAAAGAAAACGAGTTTTTCTTTGTTGATAAAAAAAATTGTGACTGGGGAAGGTTGGAGTCAACAAGAGAATGAGGAGAATAATTGAAAAAAAACGAAGACATTATTAACATTTTTATATGTGTTAGCATTGCATTCAAATACACGCTTATTAATTGTCTAGTTTGATTTTGAAGGTTGTCAGCTCGCAAAATTTGAACTCGTAGACAATGTTTCAACTTTCAACTTTTTTTTGGATGCGCATAATTTTTATTTTTTTGAAACCACGGATAAAATATATTGAACTTATATGTTATCTGAATAAAAAATAAACAAGTAAAGTGAAAATTTCATTTTGTAGATAGTAAAAATTGTGGGGGGTCGCGCTATCCCACCTCATGTGGAGATCCAATTTCATCGGATTTTGTGGGAAGCCAACTCCATGACGGATAGTCTAGCTAAGGCTGCTCATGCTTTTGGTTTCGGGACTCAGGTTCTGCAGTTTCCATTAGCGGAATGTCGCCATTTGTTATGTTAGGACACTGATGCGGCTTTCGCCTCTCTTTATGCTCCTGTAGTCTAGCGTTGATTCGCTCTTCGGGGCCTAGCTCCTCCATATTACCAAAAAAAAGTGGGGGGTCATGTTAAATTATACTTGTGCTCATCCTTCGGAATATTTGTTGTTGAAACCCTAATAATGTTTATATTTTTGCAGGTGAAAGGTTCAGAGTTCAAACCCTGAGGAGAGATAATTTGTACTAATCAACTAACAACTAAAATTTGCCTATAAAAAAAATTATTTTCATTTTTAATTTTTACTTTTTGAAAAAAAAGTTTGTTTTGACATTTGTTTTCATTTTTATTGTTATGGTCGACGTTGCTGCCACCACCACCAAACATGTTTTACATAAGTTTTTTTTATTCACAAAACTTTGACCTAAAACCTTTTTTACGGAGAATTAATGATGTACCGGTTGATCTCTAGTTCTCGCTAATAACAGATTATATTATCTTGTGATTTTTGAAGAAAAATAATTGGTTGTTGGGTAGCTTTTGTTGATTAGTAAGATATCTAAAAAATGATTATTTTCGTAATAATATAAAGAGAATTCTCCCTATTCTTTTTTTTTTTAATATTGTGTAAGATGAATGATACAACGGATTATTTGGCGCGTCATGCTAGCTTGTTTGGAGCCCAGAGACGAATTTGGAGGTTCCCTGTCGTTTGTTTTTGCTTCTTTTTATTTAGATGCAGTTTTCCTCCTGTAACAAAAAAAAGGTTCAAATGTTTTCTCCTCCCCTCCCCCGCCATTGCAAAGAAGAAAATATTCCATTTCCTTTCTCTTTCATTTTCTTTCCCTTATTTTCTTTCAAATAAATAAAGAGTAATTGCTTATAATAATAATAATAATAATAATAATAATAATAATAATAATAATTCAATTATTTGA
Organism: Lotus japonicus; assembly: GCF_012489685.1. NCBI lineage: Eukaryota > Viridiplantae > Streptophyta > Magnoliopsida > Fabales > Fabaceae > Lotus > Lotus japonicus. The sequence goes on from NC_080041.1 coordinate 70,955,265, forward strand.
ATATCTGTTTTTTTTTTTTGAAAATCCAATTATTTGAATATCTGTGATTATTTGATTGTTTAGTTTAAGTATTTATTGATATGATTATTTTCTTAATTAACTAGTTACCAAGCTTAGATAAAAAGGGTTAGTATGGGTTTAGTCCCCTCCTAATAACCAAAGAAGAAAAAGGGGGTAACCGCAAGAGCTGCACCAAAGCAGAGTTAACTAGATCAATCAAACTGACTCAACCCAAACTAAAACAGTGGTGATTCCTGGACCACCAAAAGGTGTCCAGACACCAATTTTTTGTGGCAGTTTAAGACGGCCACAAAGTTGCAACCTTGAAAAAATGCATTTGTTGGCAGTTTTACAATTTTGTGACGGTTTAAGACCACCAAAAATGCATTTGTTGGCAGTTTAAGACCGCCACAGGTGTGTTTTACTGTAGCGTGGTTTACTAATTTTTTTGAAACTAAAAACGTTGAGTTGATTGGGATAAAAGGGTTAGAGTTAGACATAAACCAACTATGTCAATTCAAGTATTGTGTATTAAAATTTTAAAAGAAGATATTTACCAAAACGTAAATATTTTACTCTTACTAAAATTAATAATAGAGAAATTATTTTCACTTGTGAATCATGTTTGTCTTATTAGTTCACGTTAGACAAAAACTTAATCAAAATGAAAAGAGGAAGAACAATGAAAAAAAAAAAAGACTTAAACATATATCGTTATGGTAAATTAATTACTTAAGAAAACATTACTCTAAAATACTTCTATAAAAAAATGTTGATGAGTCATTTGACAAGTTAAGACAGTGGTTATAAATTTATAATGATGATGACTATAATGGTTTCTTATGGTTTTTTTTTTGTACTTAAAAAGGTTTGATATAACCTGCACGGATCAACCAACAATTTGACTAATGGCAGTCATATAACGATATAAACCGCCGAAACTTAATGGACGGCAGTTATTTCCTTGCACCGCATGATGTAAGAAATATAGGATATGCAATTAACAATAAGCTCAGTTGCTTGTTCAGTTCAATTATGCCTTAAGACTATACCCAAAAAAAATGGCTTCAGATTTACGACTTGCTTATATTCGGATAAAAATGAGAAGAGCAGGAAAAAAAACTACGTTAATATGTTTTTTTTACATTTCATTAATTAGAAAAAAAAAAATTCGGTATAACTGAAGACAAAAGAGCTAAATTATCCGCCAAAAAGTCTTCTACTCAAACATGGTGCTTAAAAAAAAGTCTCCCTTTGTCTCTGTTAGGGTTTTGACTCACTTTGACTCAGTGGAGTTATTGCAGCCTCCAATCTCTGTATTGGTTTTTGTCTCCCTCATCATGGAGTTCTGGTCCGTTTGATACGGTATGGAGGAATGGGATAACCTTGAGTTCTCTGCAGAAGAAAGTGAAGCTCTTGATCTGGGAGATAGCAGCGGATCTCGGAACGTGATCCAAAACACGGTGGTTGGGACAGTCTGGACGGTGGAAACATACAATGTTCGAGCCTTCAAAAACACTCTCCTCAGCATCTGGAAGACAAGGGGAGCTGTAGAAATTACAGATCTTGCAGAAAACTTGTTCTCCTTCAAGTTCATGACAGCGAGAGATAGAGACCAGATCCTGAATGGCCAACCATGGAACTTCAATGGCCATGTCATCGCTCTCCAAGCCATAACAGGGGAAGAGCAACCATCATAACTGAACCCTCATCTCTGCCCAATATGGGTCAGAATCTATAACCTACCCCTAAATCTGAGAGATGAACAATCAGTCCTTAGAATCGGAAGCTGCCTTGGGAAATTTCTGGACTATGACAAATCAAAGGAATGTCTAATGGGGAAATATGCACGAGCAAGAGTCATGGTGGACTTACAGAAACCACTGAAGAGGGGCACTAACATCAAAGTTGCACAGAACAGGAATGGTAAGATCTTCTTCAAATATGAGAGATTGCCTGATTTTTGCTATGTGTGTGGAATGTTAGGTCATACCATCAAATCCTGCCCAGATAATGATGACAACTAAGAGGAGGAGGAAAACCAAACCTGGCCTTTTGGTAAATGGATGAGAGCATCTCCAAAAAAGATCACAAGGGTGAGAAAAGATGGGTATGCAAAAACTGGAAAACTGTTGAAGAAGACGTTGTTCAATGAAAATGAAAAGGAAGGAAACAAAGGGGAAGGGAGCAACCAAGCTGAACAGGAAAATCAACCAGAACCTACAGGACAAGCAGAGAAAGGTAACTCTAATAGCTGTGATGAACATATAACAGCTCAGAGTCTGGAATGTGTAGCTGAAGTTTTACAACAAATCAAGCTCTCCCCAATAGCTAGCCAGCAACACACAGCAGAGGGTCCTGATAAGCAAGCTGAAAGAGAGACACAGTCCAATGAAGACTCCCCAAGCCCAACTGAAATCAAGAAGCCAAGTGGACTGAAAAACTGGAAGAAGCTTATTAGAGCAAACAAAGGTTCCCCCACAATAACAATAGGAAATTGTGTAGGAGGGAAAAGGACCGAGATGGAAATTGATGGAGAAGAGGATGGAGAGCAAGGAGGGGAGAAAAAGCACAGAACTGATATGGTTATTGATGAAGGATCGGCGGTGCTGGACGACCAGCATTGCCGGGAGCAATGAAAACAATTAGCTGGAACTGCCGGGGGGTTGGGAGTCCCCGGACAGTTAAAGTACTTCAGTGTATTATTAAAGCTGAAGACCCCGATATAGTCTTCCTAATGGAGACGCGTAAGAAGAACGGAGAACTGAAAAACATTGTAGCTAGATTGGGTTTCAAGAACCATCTTGGGGTGGAATGTAGAGGTGAAGGAAGATCAAGTGGGGGTGGTTTAGCCCTGCTTTGGAAGGAGGATTTCAATATAGACATAATCTCCTACTCCCTCCATCATATCACAGCTAGTCACACTAATGCAGACCAGATTACATGCTTCCTTACTGGTTTCTATGGCTATCCGGAGAGCCAAAACAAAATAAAATCATGGGATCTTTTGGTAAGACTAAAGGGGGAAACCTCTGGACCATGGATGTGCTTTGGGGATTTTAATGAAATTACTTCCAACGCTGAAAAGAAAGGAGGAATTGACAGGCCAATAGAGCATATGGAGAAGTTTGTGCGCTGTCTTAACCAGTGTGGTTTAGAAGACATGGGATTCCAGGGAGATCCTTTCACTTGGTGTAATGGAAGGAAGGATGAGGCTCACATACAGGAAAGATTAGACAGAGGCGTAATATCCCAAACTTTCAAGGAAATTTGGCCAGCCTCCTCTGTTCAACATCTTCTGAGGTACAACTCAGATCATGCTCCACTCCTCATAACAGTAACAAGCCAACCAATTGAAGAAGGAAAGAAAAAGAAGAAAAAACTTTTCAGATTTGAGCAACATCTTACCTTGAACCATGAGCTAGCTTTCCACCTGAGACAAGCCTGGCAAAGCGGAGGGGACAATGTGGAACAGAAACTTGCACAAGCAAAGGAAACAATTATGGCACTTGAAACAGAATTTGGCAGCATTAGGAAACAACTCCATGATCTGGAACAGAGATTAAAAGCAGCTCAAAAATGGAATCCCACAGAGGAGAATATAATGAGAAGAAAAGAGATGGAAAATGAGTTTGCAGAACTGATGGAGAGGGAAGAACTGTACTGGAGGCAGATGTCAAGAGCAACATGGCTAAAAGAGGGAGATAAAAACACCAGCTTCTTCCATGGGAAAGCCAACCAACGCCAAAAGCGAAACAGAATAGCAAGAATTCGAGATGATCATGGAAATTGGGTTTATAAACAGGACCAAGTTACTACAGCCTTCTCCAACTACTTTGAGGGTATCTTCAAGAGCTCACAACCAAACAGCATAGAGGAAGTGTGCCAGAAAATTCAGAACAAGCTCAACCAGGAAATGAGGGAGCATCTCGAAGAGGAATTTACAGCAGATGAGGTAGTCTATGCTTTAAATCAGATGCACCCTTTGAAAGCACCTGGACCGGATGGATTTCCAGCCCTTTTCTACCAAAAGTATTGGAAATTAGTGGGTGGAGATGTCACAAGTCAAGTGCTAGAAATTCTGAACAAAGGAGTGGATCCCGCAAGCCTCAATCAGACTTTCATATGCCTCATTTCGAAGGTTAAAGCTCCAGAAAACCCCATGGAATTCAGACCTATAAGCTTATGCAACGTCATAATGAAACTTGTGACAAAGTGCATAGCAAATAGAATCAAAGACGTCCTTGGAGAAGTAGTTGGAGAGCAGCAAAGTGCCTTTATTCCCGGAAGACTAATCACGGATAATGCTCTAACCGGCTTTGAAGTTTTCCACTACATGAAGAAGAAAAGAAAAGGGAAGAAAGGGTACATGGCTCTCAAGCTCGATATGTCAAAGGCCTATGACAGAATAGAGTGGGATTTTCTGAAACAGGTACTCACTACTATGGGATTCCCCTCAAAAATCACTGATCTCATCTCCATATGTGTCTCCTCTGTATCCTACTCTCTTCTTGTCAATGGAGAGCCCTCCCCTCCCTTCTCCCCTCAGAGAGGCCTCAGACAGGGTGACCCACTCTCACCTTACCTATTCATACTCTGTGTAGAAGCTTTCTCCGGATTAATCTCAAACCAAATCCGATTGAGAAACCTCCATGGAATCAAGGTAGCGAGAGGAACCCCCCCCCCCCATTAGCCATTTGTTCTTCGCAGATGATAGTCTAATTTTCAGTCGGGCAACACAAGAGGAGGCATCAAGCTTACTAGATGTGATCAAGCAGTACGAACAAGCTTCAGGACAACTTGTAAACATGGATAAATCAGAGATTTCTTTCAGCCGAAATGTACCACAAACCAGTATGGATATGATCCGGAATAGGATGGGAGTAAAGGCGGTGATTGTCCACGACAAGTATCTTGGTTTGCCCACTGTCATTGGTCACTCAAAGAAAGCGATTTTTGGAAAGATTCAAGAGAGAGTGTGGAGAAAATTGAAAGGATGGAAGGAAAAAACGCTATCCAAAGCAGGTAAAGAGATCCTCATCAAGGCGGTGGCACAAGCAATTCCCAGCTATGTCATGAGCTGTTTTAAGCTACCAAATGATATATGCTCCAAAATTGAAAGCCTTCTTGCAAACTTTTGGTGGGGACAGAAGGAAAATGAAAGGAAAATACACTGGGCAACATGGCAACATCTGTGTAAACCAAAAAACAGAGGCGGCTTGGGCTTTAGAAATTTGGAGGACTTCAATAGAGCACTTTTAGCAAAGCAAGCTTGGCGGCTATTAAACTCAGAAAAATCACTGTTGTACAAGGTTTGGAAAGCAAAATATTTCCCAAAATGTGATTTGTTAAAAGCTGGTGTGGGCTATCAACCAAGCTATGCTTGGCGTAGTGTGTGGGGAACATTGAAATTCATCGAGGAAGGTTGTAAATGGAGCATTGGGAATGGAAAGAAAGTAAGTATATGGAAAGATCCGTGGCTTCCAGGACCTGATAGTGGCTATTTTCGAACCCAAGTTGTCCCAGAATTTGCTCATGAGAAAGTATCAGATTTAAGACTTTGGGAAGGAGGAAGCTGGAACATCTCCAAGATAGACAAATTGTTCAATCCAGCAGAAGCTCAATTAATTAAATCCATTCGCTTGAGCTGGAGGGATTCTGAAGATAAGTTGATTTGGTAATGGAGCAGGGATGGAATGTTCTCAGTAAAATCAGCCTATTATCAAATTCAAAGCCAAAAGATTGCTGCTACTGCAAGTGGATCAAACAGCCCATCTTTCTCTTGGAAGACTTTGTGGCGTGTCAAAATCCAGAACAAGGTAAAACACTTCATGTACAGAGTTATTAACAACCTTACTCCTTGTCGTGCCAATCTTACCAGAAGAGGAATTCATTCAGCAACAGTGTGCACTGTGCGGTCAAGATGTGGTAGAAACACAAGACCACTTATTTCTCCAATGTTCCTGGACAAGGGTAGCATGGTTCCACCATTCCTTGGGCCTTCGTATGGATTTGGTACAAACTAGCTTCCTTGAGTGGCTCCAAAGCTTTTGTGCCAATCAAGAAGATGAGATAGTTGCATAAGTGTTCCACGGGACCTGGGCTATATGGAAAGCAAGAAACGAAAGCTTGTTCAACAATGTCCAAGTTCACCCAGTTGCAGCAATGGAAAAAGCCCAGAACCTGCTGGCGGAGTGGAAAGAAGCTCAAGAACACCATGCTCCATGCGTACAAGAGAAAAGGCCACAACAATGGAGTGCACCAAGCCAAGGGAGAATTAAAATTAATGTAGATGCTGGGTGGTCGGGACCACACTCTACAGGGCTCGGTTTTGTAGCAAGGGACCACAGAGGAATCATAATGCTCGCTGGAATCTGCCTGGAAGCTCAACGCTTGGATCCCCTTATTGCTGAAGCTATGGCTCTTCGCTGGAGCCTACACACAGCCTTGGAAGTGGGTTTAGATAGTGTGATCTTTGAATTGGACTCTCTCTCTGTGGTCAAAGCAACGAGAACCAATTCAAGCCTTTGGACTATCCAAAACCTTATGCAGGATTGTATCTATCTAGCTAGTCTATTTACCTCTATTTCCTTCAATCATGTATCCCGTAATGCAAATGTACCTGCTCATACTCTTGCTTCTTTGGCCTGCTCTTATAATACCAAGTTGTGGTGGGATGTTCCACCTCCTGAAATAGAGCATGCCCTCTTTGTAGATGCTGCTTTGTCTGATTAATGAGAAAAGGCGAACTTTCATTCAAAAAAAAACATGGTGCTTAAAGATAAAGCTTTCTTAGCAAGATAATCAGGGACGACATTATATTCGCCAAATACTACGAACCTCAACCTCAATAGCCTCTTTTGATTCCAGAATGCTTCACCAAGTAAAGCTCGATTTGAATGGCAAGCTCGCTGCTGAGATTGAAATGCCACTATAGTAACAAGCTTTGAAAAAAAATTAATCTCATTTAAATTTATTCGAAAGAATAATTGATAAAATTTTCTGCCGACAAAAAACTTCTATTTGTTTGATCGTGGAAAATAAAAGAGGAGAAAAGAAGGAAATATTGGCGTGAAGAAAAGTAAAGAAATAGTCCAGTAAGTCTCCAGAGAAACCCAAACACATCCAGCCTTAAGAAAAACCACATTTGTCAGTTAGCCGCCTCTAGCCCTCCCCCCATGGGAGCTTCCACCTCCACATGGTCTCCCTGCTTCCTGAGAGTCCAAGTCCTCTACGCATGATGTATTTGTAGAGGTACCACAACACTAGAATGTACTTTTTAAGGAAAAAAAGAAGTGTTGAAAATAGAAGTTGGAGGTTTAGAGCACCCTTATCTTCCATTTGTAATGGTTTGATGTTATTGTTGTTAATGGTGAGCAATTTTTCTCTTATTTTCCTTTCGGTTTTAAAATGTGTTAAGTGGAATAGAGCAATATTATATTACTCTTTTCAGCATCTGATAACTCTTCATTTGTAAGTATCATTTGCTTCACTTATTTTTCTTATTTTCCTTTCTGTTTTAAAATGTGTTAAGTGGATTAGAGCAATGTGTTCAAGAACCGCTTTAATGGGCAAAAAGTCCGACCCTTAGAACATACTAAAACCCTAGTGGCAAAGCAAAGAGCTAGCATCAGAATGTCAAACCTTCCCGTCGATGTAAGCTCTTGGGGAAGGTCAATCCATTATCCCTATAGTAACTTTTATCCATTAAGCAACGCTTAATAATAATTAATTTCTCAGCAAGAAATAATTAACTTTTTTGTTATTTGCAAAGTGATTTATTTAATGAAGTAAACAAATATTATATGAACCATATAGGTCCAAACTTTTCATTCTTTTTCTTCTCCCAAACAAATACACAATTATTCTCAACTTTTTTTTTTACTTTCCATTTTATTTGTTCTGATTTCTTCCCACGTTCCTACACAGTTCATGGATTGGATACAACTATTGCATGTGGGTGGTGGTTATCTAGAATTTATTTCCATGTTTACCTTGTTTCTGAAACCTTAAAAGTGGTTTAAGTAATAATGTAACCACGAGAAAAACATCAAACAAGCCACACACTGAAGAAGATACACCCCTAAGTGGTGGTCCTGCAGTCCCGGAAGAAATATGTTCTTGTTAAAAAAAAGGTACAAATTTGTGGTCCTAACTATAATGAATGAATGGTGATGGAACAGCTTGCAAATTTAAAGGGTTTGTGTTAATCATCATCATCATATACAAGTGGACCAGAGAGCCAGGGATGATAACTGACCCACACTGCTTTACGTATAAGCTGCAGAACCCACTTCAATGCCAGTTATTTCCCCAAGGTCTCAATCATTGATGGATGTTGGCAACTTGACCATGAATCTTAGCTTACTCTGTTGCAGTTGTTGCCATGTCAGTGTTAGATCCAATTATACTACTCAAGGATTAAATCACATAATAGATCAAGAAAGATGAACTTTATATTAAGTTTGTATAGATAGGACCACAAGTAAGAGTTATTTAGAATTGTAACAAACAATTGTATGTTTCTCTTCTAAAAGCTAAACAAAATATATTGGAATGTATGATTCAACTCTTCCCTAGATCTTGAGCCAATTTAACAGCTCAGGCCTTATGGAAAATTAATCTATCCTTTTATTTGTAAGTTTGGCTTAGAATTATGTACTGTCAGAATGTGGATGCATTGATAACTGAGAGACAGACAATAAAGACTACCACTTTGTCATTTGACTGGATCATATCACACTAAATACAGGTGGAATGATGAAAATATATTTGCATCATCTAACAGTAATAAAAGATAGAGTTTGCCTAGGCATGGAATATTTAAGTGTGCTACTGCAGGGGCTGATCCATCAATTGCTGAACAAAATGCAATAGCCAATCATGGCACTTATATTATCAATGTGTAGTAACAATATGTTCTAGAATAAATATTGCTAGGAAGTAACCACTGGTACAATCTGAACTAGGCTAAATGACAGTAGAAGATTGCTCTAAAAATAAACTCAACACTTTAAGGATCCTGAGAATCAGATTGGAGGTTAACCATGTGAGAAACCACTAGCTTAGAGAATTCATTGATTGCAGCTTGAATCTGATAATCACCTGACTCGCCTTGCACTCTTAGGTTTAATCCACCATATTCATTTGCAGCAACCTTTGTCTTTCGTGAAGTGGCAAGGGCTTTCGCTAAATCTAACTCTGACAGAGGTCTAGATGCCTGAAACTTGAAAAATAAATAAAACAGCTTAGTAATTTCACAATCTCCTGCACTTATGAGAAAGCCACCAAGAGAAGATTAATCAGTTTCTTTAACAAGAATTAATATCTGGAAACGTTTCCACACAGTCACAATCTGATCTAGCACAAGCAAATATCTTTTATTGACCAGAGATGCTTCTAGTCATGCAACTATAACTTTGAGTGCACAGTATAGTTTCAAATAAAATACTTTGCACTAAAAAAAATCTTCTCTTTTAGTTAACAGAAATTGAAACTGACAAGGAATTGCATTCTAGCCAAATCAGCAGTAGATGGTAATGGTACTGTTCACTATTGGCAAAATAAAGAAATTAAGGTAAAGCAACCGGAAGAGAGTGAAATGTACTAACAGGAGATCGTTTCCCTTTCTTCTCATCATCGAGAAGTTCTCTAATAGGAAAATAGGCAGCCTTCTTGCATAGATCAAATAGATCTGAACCAGTGTAACCCTCACATAGGGCAGCTATGTGACCAAAGTCTATGTTATCTTCAACCCTCTCACCCTTTAAGATAACCTTTAATATCTCTGCCCTCTCACTCTGGTCTGGCATTCCAATTTCAAAGGATTGAGGAAGCCGTCGAAGTATTGCTTCATCAAGTTCTGAAGGACGATTAGTAGCTGCAAGGACCATAACTCGAGCATTCTCTACAAGAGCACAAAAATGCAGTCATCATAATTAACTAGTTTACTCAAATATAGATAACAAAATTACCAAGTTACTGAATCTCCATTGAAATTGTCACCCATGTGCAACTTATATTGAATGTCTACGCAACTGAAGAAAATAACATGATAATGAGTCTTAAAACTTACGATCGGTGGTAAATCCGTCCCAAAGAGCCATGAACTCAGTTTTCATGTTCAACAAAGCTTCATGATCTGTTGTTCGACGTTGACCCAGAAAACTGTCAACTTCATCAATGAATATGATGGCAGGCTGGAGTTTATGAGCCAAGCTAAATACAGCAGCAACTGCAGAAGAACATCAGAATATTATTAACAGTCTACCAAAAGAAAGAACTGCCATTCAGATAAAGAACATAGAGCATAATTAAGCGCAATAAGCAGGGAAACTTGGTGTTATAAAGCTTCAGTCATGGCGAAGTCTGGAAAGAGTGAAAGACCAAACTCATTATGGATCATAGTAGGCAATCTGCCTGGCATTACAAGAGGTTGATTTCATGATACAAACCAATTATGCACAATAACAATTAGGCAAATTTATATTCTAGAATCACAAAGTGGGGGCTTAAGAAATATACGCATAGTTAGTTAGTTACGAATTCCAAGGTACCCTTGTTAACCAACATTTCTGATGAAGAATTTAGACCATATTATTTACCAATATGTGGCTGAACAGGGCTTCGACCTTCAAGCAAACAACCACATTTGCTCATCCACAATATTTAGAGAACATATACTGATGTGGCCATCACTATACACCCTCACGGTAACTCAAGGCAAGGTAACATGCACGGGGGACAAACTCAGCCAGCAGCAACATATAAGGGAATCCTTTAACTCGTTCTAAAACAGGAATAGTTTGTGATATTTAACCTTATAAATGATTATTTAAAAAAAAAACTGTTCTTAAAATAACTTCTTTCAGAAAAGAGCACAATCCTGACCGATTGTAAGCCTTTAGCAGCTACATAAATTTGTCAAACATCCTAAATTAGGTGGAGGGAAAGGGCTTCATGATGGGAATAAAATAATCCTGAAACAGTATGCATGTATTCAGTGACGGATCCAGAAATTTTAAGCTGTGGGGGCAACTTATACGTATAATTTTTTTTTGAAAGTTATACATATAAACTTATAGCACTAAAAATACATTATTACTATAAAAAAAGAGTATAGTTTGTAAGTATAGTTTGCACTCCTCTAAAATTTATCCATTATCCAACAAACCAATACTATGGGGGCATTCAATGTAGCACATGAAGAAAAACTTTTACGTGGGGGCATACTATTGGTATACTATTGGTGCTGGGGGCTTAATTTAGTCTTTTGCTAGTTTATTACTCTTGTGAAACTTTTTTATTCCAAAAAAATGGTGGGGGCATTTGACCCCATAGTGTTTCACGTGGATCCGTCGTTGCATGTATTACTATTCAATGAAAAAGGGAACACGCTAAAGAGCAGAGATGCACCAAGGATGTGACCCCTTGGTTCCCCACTAATAACAGAAAAATGACTTTCGTGCATCATATATAATATATTCACTCTATTCCCTATATAACAGAACTACACCCTTCCCTTATTACATTCTCTCTCCCTAACTAACTCTTCCCACCACTAAACCATATCTCCTGCCACTTTCTCTGGCCTTGTTATTTTTTCGGCTTTCACAAGTAGACCAACAGGGGCCGGTTATCCTTTTTAGGACCAGATTGGTTCCCATGCTAGTAACTTCACTTCTACTTTCAAATGTTATTTGATCTGCTATAAGCTCATTTTAACAATGACAGACCACTATAAATCTCAGAACAGGTTGCCATTAAAAAAATACAGAAAATCATCCATGAAACAGATTGACACATCAGTTAGAAAGAACATCTCTTTTCATAGTACAACTAACGTGGATGTCAACTTGTCAAACCAACCTATTAAGAAATAGAAAGCCAAAAATACAAGTTGAATGATGCACTTGCATGCTATAACTATTACCTACATATTTCTTTCTCAAGACAACTCCCAATCTAAATAAATTGCCATGACCCATGAATATTTTCCTCATTGTTCAATATATTGCCAATGTATAGTAAAAACTAAAAACATCAATATTGGCGCGGGTCATGGATACAGGCATACAGCACATTACAAATATATGACAACAAATTCTGATAAATGTAAGACAACGCAAGAATGATCAAGAAGCTAAAATAACTAAATACACAAAATATCTAGATAAGTATGAACATAAAAATTCCTTGATGCTGGTTAATGAACCGTATTATACATATACGTGATTTTGAGGATGTCAAGCAACCGATTATCCCAAAAGCTTAAGCTGTTGGGTAAGGGCCACATGAATGGTTTTATATTATATTCTAACACGCCTCCTCACGCAAGAGCCATTTGGGCTTGAAGCGTGGATAAATGCGCAGACCCACCTACCACGTGCTTAATTAAATTCCACTTTTTAATTAGAAAGTGAGGGGAGCAAGGATCGAACTCTAGACTTCTCGGTCATAGAGGCTCCGATACCATGTCAAGCAACCGATTATCCCAAAAGCTTAAGCTGATGGGTAAGGGCCACATGAATGGTTTTATATTATATTCTAACAGAGGACAACCTAAAAGCATCAACAATGCACATAATTTCGAATTCATAAACTCAAAAGATTATATAATAATATCATCATACAAGATATCCATAAAACTTCAACCATAATAACAAGTCAATAAGACTTATCAGGTCTTTGACAGGGGTTATCTGTCATATAAATATTATTGAATGTAGGGTTTTCCACCTGATGGAAGTAGCAACTATAACCTTTTGCAGTGAAACTAAATAATTAGTAAAGCATCTAGATGATGACAACGGTTGTTCTCACTTCACAACCATGGGAGAAAAAGATTTACTTCTCTAAAAATGAAGATACTGGGACAACAGGAGACCTCTTTGACATCTATTGTAATGTGTTAAAAAAATTTACACTTAAAGATGTTAAACTAATTTTTCAGTCAAATATCATTATCTTCAAATAGCAGCATGCTGATGTTTAAACTACTACTTCTAAGGTCTTTATTATCTTAACAGGATAATTTCCCTATGGCCCTTCCGACTACCATACCCAAGACATGCGCATCTTAATATATGATGTCAGTACTCCTATCAAGTATGATTTTCTACAATGTCAGTAAATTCGTAGTTCCACCTTGGGTAACTTGTTGAGTGCTGGCTAATATGTCCAATCTTCTTCTGTTCACACATTGTTTCATTGATCTGGAAATATTTTTAAAATTTGACGTGCTGTCCAAATGGGTAAATGCTAACTGGAGGTTAAAATTGATTAAATCAACAACACAAAATCCTTTTTCTATTATGTGGAGTTGGCTACATTGCCTACATAGATCAAGTGATGTCATAATATCCTATCGTAAATCATGTCTAAGTCTATCGAATACCTTTCTTATGGTTTGACCTATGGTTTTTCTCAATCTCTGTAAACTACTGAAGACAAAATTCGACAATCTTTCAAAATATAAATGTTAATCTTAACTTCCTCTCTAATGCATTCATTTCTAATCATATCCTAGACTTCATGTCCACTCGTCCATCAAAATATTCTCATATCTGCAACATTGAGTTTATTTTCTAATTAGCCTACCACACATTCAATCCCATACAACATCGTAGTTCTTATAGTTGTGCGGTAAAATTTTCCCTTAATCTTATAAATTTTCCCTTAGGTCTACATCACCCTGTATACTCCCATAATTTTATATGATAGGCCCAGGATAATTAAATCATGTGACTTGCAGGTCAGGTATAACTCCAATTTTTAATTATCACCTCTATGCTATTAGCAATGGACCTTTTTGCTTAAAGTGAAATCCCATATACTTCACTTAATCCTTCTTAAACAAAAACCATGTCCTTTTGATAGGTTCTATAAGAACTGAACAATCCTATTTGGTAAATAAATGGTGGCAAACTCCTATATTCCTTTCATTACAATATTTCTGAACAAGTTACTGGATAACAGCATGTCTCCACATTTCTAGGTTCATTTTTATTTCTTCTCTTGGCTATCTAACTAGGATTATCATTGCAAAAGCATGCATCATGTCATCTGGGCTTTTGGATACGTTCAAAAAGCACATCCAAAACACTGGTAAAAAGATAAAGGCTCAAGTTGACCCATGGTGCATTTCATAGTTACTAGGAAAGTGCTCTCTGCTCACCTTGTGTTCTCAAACTTGTCATAACCCCATCATACATATAATGCGCTCGAATTAAGGCAATATAAACTCTTCTCTCCACGGCCTTACACAATATCTCCCTAGAGAACCAATTACGCTCGAAATCCATGTGCGAGTATTTTTCATTCCTCGTAGGATACCACACTATTATCTCCATTGTGCTTATCAAAAAAAAAAAATCTCCATTGTAAGTATCTTGCTTTCAATATTGAACTCCTTGGCATAAAGCCAAATTGTTTTGTTTTGTACGGAAGTTTCTCTTGCCGTAATCTTTGTTCAATTACCCTCTCCCATAGCTTCATAATATGACCTATGGGTTTAATCCACCTATAATTTGTGCAGTTCTGTTCATCAAAATTAATTAGGGCATTTTGTAAAGACTAAATAAAGTGACTGGGATTGTTAGCTGTACTATTATTAAGCATTACTCAAAGGTGGATATTATATTGGGTCCTATGTATGGGCTTACTTACAACAATGACCTTTAAACCATAGTCCATAGTATTAAATATACCTGAGGAGAGAATCCTACTCTAATCTGACAGAGTGGCACGGAGGAACTGCAAGGGAATAGAATATTCACTCGGTCACTAAATAATGCAGAATTTCTGATTGTGATTGACTCAAACTAACAATGGTTGTCATATTTGTCCTCTCAAGGTAATCCAGTAAACCAACATCTAAGAGTGTTTGGATGAAGTAATTTCAGGAGGCAATGCATTTAAAAAGGGTAATTAAAATGATTTGTAATAAAATATACTGTTTAGATATTTGTGGAATTATAAAAATGACAGGATTTATATCAAGTATTTTGTTTAGCTAAATGTACAGGATTTGAAACAACATCTCGCAATAAGGAAAATGCAAATTCTCTGGGAGATGCACAACGAGTAACTCTCCACCCCGTCATGTCTCTTGCTCTTGACGCTCAGGACTTCATCAATTTTAGAAAGGCAAGGTTTTATACAAACAAGATATTTTATGAATTCAAGGAATTTAATTGATATATTCAATTTCTTAGAATTAAAATTTCTCTTGATTTTTAAAATTCTCTATCCAAGCACACACTAAGAGTCTAGACATAATTTTAGTTGTGCATTCTAGATTTAGGATTAAACTTTTATAGTTAGTGGTTAACAAAATAAATCCTTTATCAAGCAAAAGAAAGGAAATAGATTGGAACTGCTCTTCAAATCACAGATGGCACAATCAACCTTACTATGGCACATAATAACACTTCCAGCAATGAGTGAAACAAGATTGCAGCACACAAGTCATGTAGCGAAATACAAAGGAAATTATATACAATGGTTTTAATAACTAGCATGTCAAGCTTTTACACAGGAGAAAAGTAATCATAAACAGTTTATTGGATCTTTTTTTTTGAAAAGCCAAATACAATAAAGGAAGCACAAGAGGTGCTTCAACCCAAAGAAACAACAAGTGTTTGACAGTTTATTGGATCTTTGTGTAATCGTGCATTTATGAAAAAAAAGGGTCCAGATGAGTTTTCGTCAATTTAATTAAGACAATCATAATGTCCTTATGAACAAAAAAAATTCAACGTTGGAGATGCTAAAGCATATTGTATAAAATAGTTCTATAATTTACTGTAAAAGTATCAATAAAGAAACATGCACTTACCAAGCTTTTGGGCGTCCCCAAACCATTTGCTCATCAGGTTTGATATCCTCACATTAATAAAAACTGCTCCTGACTCCTTGGCAATAGCTTTGGCAAGCATGGTTTTTCCTGTGCCAGGGGGTCCATACAATAGGACCCCTTTTTGCGGTCCAAGAAGCTTACCATGTGAAAACAAGTCAGGTCTTTTTAGAGGTAGAATAACAAGTTCAAACAAAGCTTCCTTGATTGATTCCAGTCCCCCAATAGACCCAAATTCCACATCAATGTGGTCAGGATTAATAACATCACAGGCTATAACATCCTGTACACAAAAAAGGACATAAATTCAATAAATATAAAACTTAATTATGATCTAATAATAATATATATCGTAAAACTAAAAATACATTCCAGTAAATAAAGGAAGGACATATCTCCAAAAAGGATATGTGTTATGAACTAGTCCTTCTTTACTGTGTTTATTTGGATAGAATTGTTTTCCGAAATTAATTTCTTCATCTATCGAAGAAAACGGCCAGTATTGGGAAATCATTGTAGATTACTTTATAAGGAATTGAGGAATCTCTTTTTAGAACACCATTGACTAGACTTATGAATCCATCTTCACATTGATTGTAGAAGTGCCGTGATAACATCATGATTCATGAGTAGTACACCAACAACGACCAAGCCCTATCCCTCTAGGAAGACTATTAGCATTGGCAGTTATGCTTGAAGGTTTAAATTAGAGTTAGCTACCAAATAAAAAATAAAAAATTATTCCACCAATTCAAATAACTCAAATTTCAACCAAGTACACCATTGACTAGACTTATGAATCCATCTTCACATTGATTGTAGAAGTGCCGTGAAAACATCATGATTCATGAGTAGTACACCAACAACGACCAAGCCCTATCCCTCTAGGAAGACTATTAGCACTGGCAGTTATACTTGACGGTTTAAATTAGAGTTAGCTACCAAATAATAAATAATAAATTATTCCACCAATTCAAATAATTCAAATTTCAACCAAGTAACTTAAGCTGTAATATAAAGGGCAGAGAATAACAGAGACACACACAATGAAGTACAATACACACCAAACACATTGTTTCTCATCTTCCCCAGCCATACCATTAGCCAAGTCATTAGTAAGAAAAGATACAACTAGTAAAGTTGTAGCAGAAACCAACCATGTCTAAGAGATACCACATAAATAGAGTTAGTAAGGAAGAACAACGAATCTATCACTATCCTAAACAACCTAAAAACTAGAAACACCCACAAAACCTGCTCATCATTAATAAGCACCAGTTACTCCCACCGGGACACTCAGCATATAATTCAATAATGGGTCGTAAGCAGGGTTGTCAATAGGTTGAAGTAGCGTCGTAGCAGTGCTCCGCATCCCCTGGCCACTTCTAGTGAACTAGTTGTAGTGTAGCAGTGCAGTTCAGAGTAGCAGCTGTTGCGGCTGCTATAGCGGAGGAAAAAGCAGCCATAGCGGCACTATTTGGGCGTTATTTGCTGGAACTGATAAAAACCCAAAAAGTGCCCTTAAAAAGTTATGTTCGGGCATTTCTGGGGAAATTTAAGGTTTTTTCTTCAGAAACATGTTGAAAAGAGTCTACTTAGAGGAGGAAGTGATATAGAGTTGTGATAGCAATGAAAGTGATAAAGAGGAAGACTTGGATCTAGAAGAGGATGATAGATGATTCCTGTTTATGGAACTTCTATTTGAATTTTCAAGTTTTTAGACAGTTTAGTTTAAGCATTAGAGGCATAAGCTTCTTGGTCACCTTGGCTCCTTTGGGTACTTGTATGTTTTGTATAAGACACCTATGAGACTTTTTATGGTTAATTATGAGTGCCATGAATTTGAAGCATCTTTATCATTCTTGAGCATTCATATATGTATATAGTTAAATTATACAAACTGTACACAAAATTCAGCATAGCAACCATCCTGCTACGCGCTATACCGCTATAGCATTCTTGGGGCTGGCTAATGCGTGCCGCTATCCGGGACAAATAACACTGGTACTAAGCAAGAAATACAAATGTAATTTATGTCAAATGCATAAGACAAATAATGCAATTATAACAATTTCATATTGACAATTGATACGGGAAGAAATTCAGTAACTTGTATCATTCTGTGAAATCAAATATTAATCCAGATATAAACAATTGAAATTTACAAAGAAGATAAAACACTGGACCTCGTAAGGGTTGGTTTGAATGAGGGGACGACCTAGACGCTTGGCAATCTCCTTCTTATGTTCAAGGGCTTTCTTCGACGCCTCGCGATTCGGGTCGAGTTGGCGAAGCCCGACGAACAATACCAAACAACTGAGAGCCGCGCTAGCAGCGTACAACAGCATGTCCTGTAGCAATTTCTCTGAAGCCGCTCCCATTCTCCCCCTTGAGACCATGAAAATTTGAAATTGTATCAGGGGTTGAGATTAATTTACTATCAAAATTCGTTCTTGTTGTTGTTGTTGTTCTCTCTCCAAAACCCTTGGGAACGAAAATTGTTCTGTTGTGTCTTCTTCGTGAAGAAAAAGAATCGACAATGGCTGGGTAAGGTTAGGGATGAGGAAAGATAGGGTTCGGAATTAAATGACTTATATTTGGGCTTGGACAAAATGATTATATTGGGCTTCAAACTGCAAAAGATAGCCTGTTGAAGTATCCCTACTAATAAATTTCGACAAAAAAAATTACCCCTACTAATAATTTTGCTATTTATTTTCTTTTAAAAGAAAAAATCAAACAAGAGTTTTATAGTAATCCATTTTACCAACGGGTGGTTGTTTAAGTAGTACATGTTTGATTTCCTTTAAGTAAGGTCCCAGATTTGAGTATTGTGGATGGAAAAAACCACCGTTGGGAGAGTTAGTCACACTATGATGTGAATGTTCCCGACTCGAACAAGATTGCCTTGAATGAGGATACTTGTAATCAACAAGAAAAAATAGTATATGGATATACATGGGTGATTTGTTCACCGATATTCGTAACAGCTCTTATATTTGGAAGAGTTTGGTGAAGGTTTGGAGTGTGCTTTTAAATAGTTTGTGTTTGCAATTGGGGGCGGGAAACTCGTCCTTTTGATATAGTAGTTGGTTGGGGTCTCAGGCCTTTATGCATGAGGGTGGATTATGTACATATTACAGATATTGATTTGAAGGTTTGAGATGTTTGGAATAATGGTCATTGGCATGTGAGTAGTCTGGTCACTCCCTTTCCTAATGCATTATGTGAGACAAATTATCTCCTTCTCGGTCCCTTAAATACAGACATTGAGGACGCCTGGACATGAAAAGGTAATGCGGCAGATATGTATACTGCTCAACCAATGTATGAATGGGCTTTGAATGATAGGGGTAGCACTGCAATTGGTCCTACCTTTATGCAACTTTGGCACCTAAAAACTTCTGAGAAAATGAAGCTCTTTCTTTGGGTTCAATTGAAATATTTTAACCACTCTACTTTTGAATCTCTTTCAAGACTCAATTATAGTATAGTAAAGAGTTTTTATTGTCCTCAGGGAATTGGAAATACAATGTCGTTCTCTAGCTAAATCACTTAAGCAAAGAGTTTAAGAAAGGTTTGGTTGTTTGTTTTGATTCTAAGTCACAAACAAGAGCATGTAAAGGTAAAATAAGCGGAAATAAAACGGATTTAAATCAAGAGGAGACAATTGTTGGAATTGTGTTCACCAATTGACTCAAATGCATTCTGAGATTTCATACATAAATCATGTCCTATGATTGGTTTCATCACATCATATCTTATCTTACTACACGGTCCCTCAATGCAAAGATTATCGTCTTACTAGATTAACTCTCAATCTCTTGATTGATTAATAAAGCAAGAAGCATTAAGCATGGATGTTGGTTTGACTAATGATCTAATCCTATCTCTAGATCTTAGATTCATTAGATGATATTTACCAAGGTTAGATTCAATTATCTAGTTCTCACTATACTTATCAAGTACATGTTCATGTTCTAGGTGATCAAGCCAAAACAAGCATTAGGAACAACGTAAAATCATTGAAACCATTCATAGAAACAAGGTTTATATATAGAAATCAAATTTGATACATCAAAGCCCAAAGGCTACAACCAATCCCAACAAGAAAGCTTTAGCTATCCATAGACATGGATGTTATCTAGGCTTACAAAGAGAAACTATGAAGAAGATGATGATCAGCAATGATGATCGGCAATGTCCTCGGCGTGTCTCCTTCCTTTCCTCCTTGGGTCGAGCTCTCTCTGTTTTTCCTATGTTCTTTCTTTCCAAAAATGAGTTATATTTTTAAAACTGAAGAAAATCCTTTTATAGTGATTCAGCATCTACGCAGAGCGTTGAGCAACCCTTTTTGGGTGTTGGGCGCCTAATTACTTCAATGATGGGTTTCTGCTAACCGCCATGGCCGCTAGGCGGCCACTGACAAACATTGGGCGCCTTATTGATCCAAAAAAACTTCAAGTCTCATGAAAATATGTATTTTTCCTTGAGAACTTGAACCCTACATCATAATTTGAGAATATAATCAATCATTAAACACATTTGAACTTAATTCTCAATCAATTAACATGTTTCAATCAAAATGAGGAGAACTAATAAGGATTTCTCATGAATTACTTAAGATAAGTGCCTAAATTGCGTATGAAAACTAGAAAAATATGACACTTATCAACTCCCCTACCTTGAAACCTTGCTTGCCGTCAAACAAAAGGTATTGTCAATTAAAACACATATATACAATTGTTCTTAAACAAGCATGACTCATGAACAAACATCTTCAAAAGCCTTTACACATTGCATGATTTTCATTTGTAGAACATCATATTTCATTTAAGATCATGTGAAGCTCACAACAATTAACCAAAATCATGATATAAGAGCATATCCAACATAGATTCTAAGCACAATTTGAATTTCCTACTTTTATTCAAGGATTCACTCAAAACTTTTCATCAAATGCACAACTCAAGAGATCAAGGGTAAGTGTTTCTCTCAAATCTACCAATGAATCACACAAATCAAACTTGCTACCTGTCTTAGTAACCATCAAACTGCATGGTCAATCCAGAATCACATCGGTCTTTCTAAGGTTGTAATGGGGCCTGGTTTCAAAAGAACATTGGTTTTTCTGGATATTCAAATACTTTCTAGCTAAGAGAGCATACAATGACATGTGTCACAATTTATATCTAACAACCTTCTACTCTCTCCTAAACTATTCTCTCTTTTGTCACCATTTTCTTAACATTTGTATCACTCATCAATTTGCCACATCTTCTAATTTATGCCTGAGCTTGCTCAAAGCCTTAGCGACCAGTTAGCTCTAGACTCTCAATTGCATTTCTTAATGGCTTGGGTCAATAATTATTGGCTTCCCTATCTTATTCCTAAAAATTGGTATCAAAAGATCAGGACATTAGGCACACAAAACAAAAACATCTTAGACTGAAACAACAACACCACCTACATTTTCTTACCCAAGGGACTGCTACGGTGAGTGAAACTGATATCCTTGGAACCTCAGGAAAGACTTAGATCAGATCTGAAATTTGGAAATTTTCATTCACTTTGAGTGAGATATAAAATTTGTAATCACAATATAAAAAATACAAAACCCCCTTGATCCCAAGTTTCATCCATTTATAACAACTCAAGTGACTGCACATCACAATTGACATATTAAATCAGTCAATATTTAAGTTTATTACTTGTATTGCAAAAGTTATTTTATAGTGCAGTATCATCCATTAAAATAAAGAGTATAAGATGCATAGAATGTTCATTAAAATAGACAGTAGTATCAAGGAAGTAACTCTTTCAAAAGAAAATAGCTTAATTCAAAATCAATCAAGTCAGTGTAAGCAGTAATGAATAACTACACAAGGCAAGTGGATATACCTTCAAAATTGAATAACATGGGTGCTTAAACCAGTACGTGCATAGTAGAAAGGCAATTCAGAAGACACTAGATGAACTATGGGAAAATTGTAGGGATGGAGAAATATGTTGATGACTATGAGTTAATGACTGATGCAATAACTAATATGTTGAAGACACTAGATGAACTATGAGTTAATGACTGATGCAATTACACAAAGTAGTTTGAAATAAAGAGTACTAGAAATTAAACCCGTGCGTTGCACGGGTTTTTTTTAAGTTATATGTTAAATTTATCTTCGTATATGTAATAATATAGTAAATGTATTGTGTAGTAGATAATTAAAAATAAGATAAATATATAAAATGTAATTACATTGATAAAGTTTAATAAAATATTTATTGTAAACTAATTTTTTAGTATATTAAAAAATATTTTATGTTGCTTACTAAAATTAATTTTCAATTCATTTCGTGATCATATGTTTTCATAATAGTACACTCTCTATAATAAGTAAAAGGAGGGAAATATATAATTAGAGTTGAATAACTTAGTTTGTGTTTTGTGCAAAATGATGTTTCTCTCTTACTTTTATGCATGTTTTCACCTTGAAAGCAATGTTTGCAATTGAATTTTTATGGGAACAATGGTATAGAAAATGTTTAATTATGAAAAATATTTTTAGTGATGCATATAAAAAATTATATTATTTATTGTTTAATAAGCATTTAATTAGTTAATATGCAGTTTGTAAGAAATTATATTTTTTAATTTAATTTGTTGATAAATGAATTAAGATAATAGTTTATCTTTTTGGTACATCGGAAATATATATTGCACCCTTCAAGGATTGATATTTTGACCTCCCCCACCCTACACACATGTCCTCTAGCTCTTGCCACTTGAGCTATCATTCGATGACAGATAATAATTTATCTTATTCAATATAAACTTTTTACAATTTTGAAGATAGTAAAAAATTGAAAAAACTTTATAAGTGCAATTTACAAACACAAATCGTTCTATCTGATGTATATCTATCATAGTGGTTAAAATTAACTCTTTAATCCCTAAGGTTCGATCATTAAGAACTGTACTCTATGGGAGACCTTTGACTTTAATCACACTCGAGTAGAACATGGTTTCCTCAGTAGATGATACATGTGGCTAAAAAACTAACAAAAATTGTAAAGACTTAGTTAAAAAACTTCATAAGCTTGTCTACTATGAATATAAAGATAAAAATAAGTGGAAGTTGGTTAAGAATATTTTTTATTTTTTATCAATTAAGAAAAATTTTAAGTATACCAAATATAATTGCATTTAGGAAGTTCATTAAACACTTTATTGTATACTACTTTTTTTTCCTATTATAGGTGAGTGCAACAATAATAAACCTCAGGGAAAGTTAGTGCAATATGCCCATATTTATGTAAAAATCATATTAAATATTATTACCCAAAACATATTTTTAATATAAATTATAATTATTATCAACCAAAAATTTCAAAATTAAACTATTTTGAAAAATGAATTTATTTGAGTTATTCTTTTATTTTTTATAAAAAATATGATATGCATAATATTTTAAATATACCTTCTAATTTTATTAATTTATTTTTAATATATTTAATTTATTTATTATCATATATGTATTTAATTGAAAATTACTCTATTATAATCAATAATTACTTGATAAAAAATATAAAAGTAGCAATATTAAGAAGAATCATTAAATGATAACCACAATATGTAATTAATGTAAAAACTCAAGTGAGCTTTACATATATATATAGATACTAATTGTTGATGACTATGAGTTAATGACTGATGCAATAACTAATATGTTGAAGACACTAGATGAACTATGAGTTAATGACCGATGCAATTACACAAAGTAGTTTGAACATGGTTAGTCTCACTTATGTGAATATATGTCAATTTGAAATTAATCCTTCAGATACTTTTACATAGAAAATACAATCATCTATAAACCAATCCAAGTTGGAAAGAGATGTTTGAACCGGTATCCAATATATAATAATATAAGAAAATGTTTGAACTCACGATTCAAACAGATGTTCAAGCTTCCCAATTTCATCAGGAATTTTTTCAACAAGTTGATTGTCATTCAATTGTCTGTGAAAGTTAAACTTAGTGAATACATGAAGATAAAACTAAAGATAATGACATCACAAATATTAGAGGTCATCTTACAGGTAGCATGTTTCCAACAAGTTGATTGGTATTGGACCAGTAAGCGTGTTTCCATGTAGGTACCTAGATATATAAAGATATTAGCCAAGATGCAATAACTAATACAAGATTAAATCAGTATAATGTAACACTCATAGTTTTCCAGTAAATGACAGATTGCCAAATATCAGAGGAATTGGTCCCACTAATTCGTTCTCACTCAAATCCCTACAACAATGCCAAGATATAACAGTACAAATTTCAGCAGTTAACCCATAAAGATGAAGCAAAAATATGTCATTTATATCTTTAAACTCATTGAATGATCAGCAAACTTACAAAATTGCAAGGGCTTGCATTAAGCATATCACTTCTGAAATCTTCCCTGTTAATCTATTTTCTTGAAGTGACCTACTCAGGAAACACAACGAAAATTGACTAAACACTTCTTTGAATATATCAGGACTCATTACCATTCACCAAAAGCAAAAACATTTAACATTAACATTACAATAATAACTAGAGTCCAATTACTCACAAGGTAGCAACTTCTAGAAAACCAATGTTATAGGGAATCTCCCCGCTAATCTGATTATATGATATGTCTCTAAAACTTAAAGAAGAGATAGAGTTACAACATGGACTAGAATATTTGCAAGCAGATGTGGATCAAGCCAGATACTTAACATACAAGATTTCAAAACTTCTGTAGTTTTCAATGCTTTCGGGTATAGTTCTCGTCAAATTGTTGCCTCTCACATCACTGTTAATGAATTTGTTAGAACTTAATACTGAACAACTCTTGTCATAGATTGTATAGTCTTCTATTTCTCACTCATCTAGTACTGAACAACTCTGTCACATACAAAACAAAGGTTAACTCTTTTTTTATGGCTACCAAAACCCAAGCCTAGCAAGAAATGAAAGCCTAGTAAGAAATGAAGGAAAAGCATAGAAAGCAAGTCGATACAAATATTTTAGTTAGAGTTGAAACAAACAGAAGGACTTACATGTAGTAATTAAAAAACTAAGTGACTAGTTTTGAGCAAAAAAAATGATTGTGGCCCTAAACTGCACATTACCGCATTACATAGAAGAGGGGCTAAAATAGTGATTAGGCACAAAGAAATATTAACTAATAACATTTGTTCTTGAAAAGAAGTAGTGCAACACAAATTTAATATTTTCACAAAATATCAATGAGCAACCAACAAGTGGAGTACTGTACTTCTTCATGAAATTTCTACACATTGGCAAAAAGTGGATGACCAAACTCTAAATTGGTCCCCCCCACCAAAATAAAATAAAACTGAGCACCGAGTAATGTCCAAGATTTCAAAAAGGAACTACAAACTTAGAACAATTCAAATAACCAGATTCAATTAACCACATGGTTCCAGAAAATAGAATATACCTTCATTTTTGCTTGCATCTAATAGCTCATGTGTCTGATTAACAACATTGAATACCAACTCAATATGAAAAGCAAAATGGCTAAATCAAGCATGTAACACATAAAAGGGAAATGAAGCAGCGAAGGTTAAACCCTAGCTAGAAAGATTAGTGTGGAGCATAAAGAAGTAACAGTGTGCAGGAATTGCAATGACTGAGCAGAAAGAAGAGATGCATAACCCTAAATCTCTTACCTAATTCGATTGTCACTTGAAGATTTAGGGATATGAGAATGCAGATGAAGATCCAAATATGAAATCCCTATTTCCTGATCAAAACAAACGGTGGTTATCCAAATCTCAAATCCCTAATTCCTAATCAAATCGCGAGATGAGACGAGTGCTTAACTTCAATGAAAACGGTGGTTATCCAAATATGAAATCCCTATTTCCTGATCGCGGTTTGAGTGAGCTTTGTGTTGAAAGATTTTTTTACCACTCTACGTTTGAATCTCTCAAGACTCAATTGTAGTATAGTAAAGGATTTTGTCGTATCCACAGGGAGGTGTAATACTTATGCCATTCAATAGCTAACAAACTCAAATGATGGTTAGCAAAGAGATTGGTTGTTTATTTAAATACATAAAAATATAAATAAAGCAGATAAAAGAGTTGGATTCACCAAGGTAGATAGTTTTGCTAGGATTAGAGTTTCGTTGTCTGACCTCTATGTAACCTATTGATTCACATGAAAATATTGTTCTATGAAATTGATTCCTCTCACCATTTCTTACCTTACTACCCAGTCCCCTGGTGTAGAAGATTATCAACTCCCTATATTAACCTTCAATCCCTTGATCAATTAACAATAGTGAGTAGCATTAAGCATGGATGTTTGAATAGACTAATGATCGAACCCTATCCCTAGACCTTAAAATCATTAGATGATTTTATCTAATTCAGATTTAAATAGTTAGTTCCCACCATCCTATTAAATCTAAATTCATGTTCTAGGTGATCAATCCAAAACACGCATGAAGCACAAGGTAAAAATCATTGAATCATGGAAAAGAAACATATTATTAACTCTAGTTCAGACTCAAGATCATGTGAGTTCCCTACACAAGTTTGAATCAATCAAAATACCCAAGGGGATCAACCTAAGATATAACTTGAAGCATAAGAGAAAACTATTGATTCTTTAACATAGAAACATGAAATTTGCACGAAAGGAAATCAAATATATTACATGAGCATCAAAACAACTAATTCTAATCCCAACAAATGAGAAATTAGCTATCTATTTCCATGGATAGCTTTACAATCATAAAAGAGAAGAAGAACGATGAAAAACCGAATCCGTGACGGTTCTCCGGCGATCAAATCGGCTCCAAAGCCTTCTCTCTAGCCTCCTAGACCTTCCTTGATGATCTCCTTTGAGTTCTCCCTTTCCCTAAGTGGCGGGTTTCACTTCTGGTCCAAGCAGTGGTTCAAAACGTGGTGGAACGCACTTTATATCAAAACAGGGTAGCAGGTTGGTGCTAAGCGCCACAATCTGGTGCTAAGCGCCATGGAAAATAGCTTGAAACCACCTTAATGGCGCTAAGCGCCACTTTCTAGTGCTAAGCGTCAAGCTTTCTTCAGCTTTGGATTTCCTGTCTCCAAAAGTGGTGCTAAGCACCCAGAAATGGTGCTAAGCGCCCAACACATCTAGAAACTTCATTTTTCATTCCAAAGCTTTGATTTCCTTAATCTTCTTCAAACTTTAACCCTACATCAAAACTAGGGGATTAAACATGATTTCTACACAATATATATACTTAAACTAGGTGTTTAACAAATTAATCATTTGAGGGATAAAATGATCAATAACTTAAGCATACAAGTCAAATAAGTGCTGAAAATTATATCATAATATACGTAAAATTGGCACTTATCACTTTGCTTCTGAAACCTTCGATTCGATTGAGAGGAACAAAAAGAGGAGATGAGGCTTCACCATGACTGGACACTACGAAACCTTCGTTCTTCGATTGAGAGGAACACGAAGAGGAGATGACTTTTCGTTCTTCGGTTCTGAGAGTGTTGAACGTGGTGGTTATCCAATTCTGAAACCTTCGTTCTTCGCATGACCTTTTTAATGTTTTTTAAAAACTTAATCCAGTCTGCGGCGGCTGGTTGAACCGCCTCTGGTTTAACCGCCGCAAATGTCTTAAAAACCACCACTAGTTGAGAAAAACTGCCGCTAATTGTGCTCAAACTACAACGCTTGGCTTAACCGCCTCCAGTACTGCCGCAATATTACATTTTGCGGCGGTTTTCCTAGAACCGCCGCAGAATGTCCGCCTCTAAATGCTATTTTTCTTGTATTGATTACCCATCTCATTGAGCTTGAATATCTTAAATTGGTTGATGGTGGTTGCTATAAAAATTGGTTCGATTTTCATTCGCTAGCACGTTCAAAAATGGAGAAACTGGTGTTGCCCGCAAGTTGTTTGATGGAATGCCTGAGAGGGATGTTTGGAATTGGAACAATATGATCGCTGGATATGTGGCAGTTGGGGACATGGAGGCTGCCATCAGATCACTTCACATGTATAGTTTTTGACATTATTTTTCCTTTCAATGCAATTTCAAGTTTTCAAAAATAAGTAAAAATGATGTACGGTCATACATATCAACTTGGCAATATCTGCGGTTTTTGTGAGTTATAAATGACGGGTTTACTTTATTTTATTGGAAATGCAATGCTCAAAAACCATATTGGTCTTTTGTCTAATGTCTTATGATGTGTTTTAATCAGAATTGTTTACCAATTATTTGCAGACAGTTTGGATGAGTTGGGTCTATGTGAAGCGCATTGCTGAATATTAACCGTTACGGTTTTAGCCTTTGTTTTTCTCTATATTTTAGCCCCTTTCGTAACGATGATGAATCTTTATTGGTTACAGCGTTTGGGACTGCTAATTTTTGTAATGGTTTTGTTCAGTTCTCGAGGAAGGTAATTTTTGTTGGTTACTGTGTTCTTAATATATGGATAAAGCAATGTAAAGCCCTTAAAATTTAGCTAAAAAAAAAGGCACTGACATGTGTTCGGGTTTCTGTTTCAAAGTCTCAAAATATAATTTGAGCTAAAATTTCTCTTCTTTAGCTTATGTCCAACTCATGGATTGAATTCGTCAAACTGAATCCATACACTGTCAATTTACTGTGAATTTGAGAAAAGGATAACCCTTCTATTCATCTGAAAATTTTGCTTTGATTTTTTGATAGATTTGAATTCAAAGGCAGATTGTGCCGACTTGCTTCACCTTCAAGATTATATAGTATTTATTTTTAATATTTGTCTCATCTAATAGATGGTTGCAGGCAGTGACAGATCCATAAATTTTATCTTGTGGGGGCAGTAGGCGCATAAAAATTTCAAGCATTAGCATATAACTATTAAAAAGTTTGAATATAATAAAAGAATACACACCCCAATAAAATTTTAAATATGCACTATTCAATTAGTTTTCAGAATATTAGAAATATAAATATGTGAATATTATTAATTTATCTTATTATATGCTTACAAGCATTCTTCACGTGAGGTAATTTTTAAGCATGTATCGCTTTAACTAACCACCTATTGGTATTATCAATTTATAAAACACTATATAGCACCTAAGAAAATCACAAAAAGACAAAATAAAAATATCAAATACTAAAAAAACAAACTAGAAACCCACTACCCATTTTTGAAGTGTAATTAAACAAACAAAAAACTCAGGATTGACCATTGTCACGGTTTATCCACATTAATTGTCAATCCTAGTACACAATAGACAATCAAAATATGGTGGATTAATACAACAAAAGTCGATCTTTCAATGGAACTAGAGGTAAAATTTGCAAGGTATGGGGGAAATTATTAAATATGTGGGGGCATTGTAATGTTTTATTCCTATTTTATGCTATAGTATGAAGTAAAAGTAAAAAAAAGGTGTGGGGCATTTGCCCCATCAGGGGTGAAAATAGGTAATGCGACTCGTCAGGGGCCTATGCTCAGCTCGTCTGAGGCTCGGCTCGGCATGACTTGCTTATTAAAAAGCCCAGGCCCAAACAATTAAAAAAGATTATTTGGCCTGATAGACCGGCCTACTTATCTACTATTTTTATTAATAATATAATAATATATTATTTTGAATTTTTTTAAACTGATGTATATTGTAGTAATAAGTATAAAAGAAAACCCTAAGCACTACCCTAACCTAGATTGGAAACGCTGCAAACTCATTCATCTTAGCACAACCTCAGCCGCACGGGACGCAGGCCGTAGCTAGCCACCACTCCTGGTCTGCCACGGCCAAGTCCACCTCTCCTCCAAATCGCATGTCAGGACTTGTCGATCACCACTTTTTTACAAGAATTGCAGTTTCTATTTTTATTTCTCACTAATTCAAGACTCTTCCAGGTTGTTTTTTCTTAATTCATGAGTCACCACCACTACCATTTTTAGCATGTAATCCAAGACTCTTGAATTGGTTC
This sequence comes from Lotus japonicus, assembly GCF_012489685.1. Classification (NCBI taxonomy): domain Eukaryota; kingdom Viridiplantae; phylum Streptophyta; class Magnoliopsida; order Fabales; family Fabaceae; genus Lotus; species Lotus japonicus. The sequence goes on from NC_080041.1 coordinate 70,985,119, forward strand.
TTTGTAATTGTTTTAGCATGTAATCACGTTTGGAACCTTGACTTGGCCTCCTAGTGAAATCAATACATGTCTTTTGGGTAAACAATGGACACCTTGAATTGGTTCTTTGTAATTGTGTTTAGCATGTAATCACGTTTGGACTACTTTTACGGTTGTACCTATATTTCAAATAGACTGAATATTAAAAATATATTGTTGTACCTTTTTAATCTTTTGCTTTATTGAAACAGTTGCTTCAGTGTTGCAGTTGCTACGTTTCTAGTCTCAGTTCTGCTTGATATCTATCAGCTAAATCTTCTTCTTTGGAGATTTGGGTCTAGAGTTTTTATTGGTTTAGTTAATTTCTAATACAGTTTGTTGTTACAGATCTGTCAAACTAAATCCTATGTCATATCTATTGTGTTGCAGCCATGGTTTCGGCTAATCCTTCTGCCAATGAGGTTCCTGAGATTGAGATTGTACCAGCACCAAGTTTTGCTCAAGCTAATGTACCTGAACAAAATAATGATGATGTGGTCATTAAGAATAAGAGACAAAAAAACATCTGTTTGGGCTCATTTTGATGTAATTGAGATTGCGGGAGGTAAAAAGAAAGCGGTATGCAGATATTGAAAGAACATATATTCTACAGGTTGAAAAGGGTCTAACACAAGTCATCTAAAAAGACATGATCTACCTGCAAAAGAGATTACAAACTACTGTAGAAAAGAAGCAAACTGGCCTTCCATTTCAGCCTACTAACGCAAGTAACGCGTTTATTATTCCTGGTGTTAGATATTCTATGGATAAGGTGAGGGAAATAATTGTTGGTATGATTATGGTGCATGAGCAACCTTTTAGTGTTGTTGAGGATGAATATTTTATGTGGCTTCTCCAATATTCAAATTCTGATTTTCAAAAACATAGTTGCAAGACAGCAAGGTTTGATTGTATAGCATTATATGAGGCAGAAAAGAAAAAATTGAAGAATTCGCTTAAAAGTCTTAGCAAGATTAGCTTAACAACAGATATGTAGAAATATAGTCACCAAGTGGTAGAGTATATGATTGTCACTAGACATTTTATTGATGTTGGGTGGAATCTTCAAAAGAGAGTGTTGAGTTTTGTGAACGTTTTGCTCCAAGACGCAGAGTTGATGTGGCTGGTGCAATATATAAGTGCTTGAAAGCTTGGGGGATTGAGAACAAAGTTTTCTCTGTTTCAGTTGATAATGCTTCTTATAATAATTCTTGTCTGAAGACTTTGAAGGACAACTTATCGTTGAATAATAAGTTAGTCCTTGGTGGTTCTTTATTCCATGTTAGATGTTGCGCACACATATTGAGGGTCTTAATCAGATCAAGGATATTACTCGCAATATTCGTGAAAGTATCAAGAATATTAATCACAATGATGCGAGGTAGAAGGCTTTTTGTGATCTTGTAGAGCAAAAGGGTTTAAAAGAAAGAAATATGATCCTTGATTGCCCAACCAGGTGGAATTCCACATTTCATATGTTGTCAGCTGCTTCAAAATTTGAAACTGTATTTTCTTCTTACCAGGACAGAGAGCCACTTTATAAATATGCACCTTCAGTTGAAGATTGGGATAAAGTTGAGAAAATGTGTCAGTTTATACATTTGTTCAATCTAGCCACTCATTACCATAGTGTCAAATTTCATTTGATTAATCAATTCTTTCCAATGATGTACAAGCCTGAAGAAAAGGCTAGGGACAATGTATAGAAGGTGAGAGATGCATTGCAAGAATTGTGTGATGAGTATATGTCTCTTGGTGTAGAAGAGACATCCTCCTCTTCGAAAGCACATGTTGGTGGTTGCAACAATTCATCATCTTCCAACCCAACTGATTCTTCAATTGTCGCGGGACTTGACGAAATTTTGAACTTTGTATGTGAGTAAGAAGCAGTTCCTCAAATGAAATTAGAATTACAAGCTTATTTTAATGAAGTAGTTTGTATCCCTGAAGGTGATAAAAATTCCTTTAGTGCTTTGGATTGGTGGAAGAGTAACAACACAAAATATAAGATTTTATCAAGGATGACTGCTGATGTATTAGCTGTTCCAATCTCTACATTGGCTTCAGAGTCTACATTTAGTGCTGGTGGTAGAGTTATTGATGAGTATCGTTCTAGATTGAATGATGACTCAATTGAAGCACTCATCTGTGGCGGCGATTGGCTTCGTCAAAAGTACAATATAAAGATAAAATCAAAGGTTAATACTTCTTATCTTAGGTTTTAGATATTATTAACCTTTCTTCCATTTGTAAACATAATTGTACTTATGAAGTTTTTAATAATTTTATTTTGAAGGTAGAGGAGAAATGTGAAGAGACCAACTTGAAGATTTGATGCCTTTTTCTTTGTTGAATTGTTGGTAGCTGCTGGAATTTTTTGTTTGAGTGTTTTGAAATTTTCAGATCCAAGGTATGTGGTGAAATCTTGAATGTGGTAGCTTAACTTGAATTCCTGATATTAACTTTTCTCTCATATGTAAACATAATTGCATTTGTAAAGTATTTAATAATTTTCTTTTTTTGAAGGTGAACCGGAGGAGAAACTTGAAGATATCAACTTGAAGTTTTGATCACCCTACCTGCTGGAATTTTTGTGTGTTTTATAATTTTTAGACTTCTATTACTTTTTTGTTTGCTACGTTATTTTGGGATTGAAAATTTGAGATCCAAGTGGCAGAATTTTGAACATGGTGCTCTCTTTTCCATTGTTATGGATTTATTTGGGATTGAGACTTATTATTTTTGCTTTTATTTCTATGTTTAAGACTTGAGACATATTATTATTAAATAGTTTGTTCATGTTTAATTTTAGTTGTGTTTGTTTTAAATAATTGAGATTTTGTTCTTTGAAATGCAATGATATACAGGTTTATTTATTTGAAAAGAAAATGCAATGATATATAAAAAGGTCTATTAGCCCCCCCGACCTAATGGCCTTCTTTTGAAGAATTTTTTTGTTAAATAGGATTTTACGTAGGCTTGTAGGTCAGGTCAAGCCAGATCTTATAAAAGGCCATGCCAAGCCTTAAAATTTGGCCTATTGATAGGCCACATGCCAGGCTTGGGCCACGCAAAGCCTGGCTCAGCCCGGCCTATTTCCACCAATCCGCCCAACTTGATGCTTAAATGAAAGGTAAGTTTGATAATCTCCTCTGATGTGTTACTTCTTTTTTTTTAATGTTAGTATTTTATTGATTTTACTATGTTAATGAAATATTTGATGTTGCATGTCACAACAAATTTTGTGAAACTATTCTTCCCTTGGAAGCCTAAACTTGCAATGGACATGGCTCAATATCTGTGTTTACTTGTCTTTCAGCATCAAAAGGTTCAATTGGCAACTCAATGCCTTCTCTGTTTGTGTTCGCGTATGGGATTTGTGTCCTGTTTTTTCTTCAACGGCCACATTATTCCCATTCCCCCCACTGCAGCTCAAGTTCTTCATTCTCTCTTTTGCCTTTGTGAAATCGTCTATATCTATAATATGTGTTTCATGGGTTGGTTAAAGCTGAGAATTACTTCATGGGGCAATACTATCACGAACTTCAGAATCAAGCAGAGTTAATGCACAAGTTCGATTGATGGCAATTCTAGAGGGCTGCCATTGCAATGCTGGTATTTTCTCTCTAGGCTTAATTCCACTTTTGGTCCCTGAAGTAACACGATTGTGCGAAACTCATCCCCTTTGTTTAAAACGAGCTGTTATCGTCCCAAACATTTACGCCGTGAGCGGTTTTAGTCCCTCCGTCCATTTTCCGTCAAGTTACTAACGGAAGAAGCTGACATGGCTTCACTTAATGACGTGGATAGCCACTGGTTATTGCCACGTGTATAATTAAAAAAAATCAAAACTAATTAACTAAGCACGTGCAAGGCACATGGGGCTAATTCCCCCCCCCCCCCCGATAAATCCCCAAATCTGATGAACCCTAGTGTCTGTGTACCAATATACGTGAGTCTCCTAGCAAGATCGAAGAGAGAAGCAAGAAAGCCAAATCTTATTGATGGGTTCAAATCGCCCAGTGTTATTGAGCTCGTATTATTGAGATTCGATGGAAGGAGAAAGCCAAATCTCTTATGGGAGTTCCATGTACAGTAGGTAAATTTTCTTGTCTTTCATCCTCTTTAATGTTTATGGGAATTTGTTGGCATGAGTGTGTGAAGTATGCAATGTCGTTTTTTTCAGGAAACAGGGAGGAGGGAATGCAATTACTTTGTGTGGTATGATGAGGAAGGAAACCCACATGAGAAGAAGGTTATTTCAAGTCTTCTTCGTAGAATTGAAGGGACGAAGAAGAAAATGAAGTTTGTAACTGCTTGCTATCTTATTGGATGGGCATTATTCCTACTATTGCTAATTGTTGTTGTCATGAAGATGATAAAGTAGAAATAGAAGTTTGGCACATGCTAGTAATGTAACTGGGTTAGAATTAAGATGGGGATTCTAGATCATGTTAACTATTGTATTGGAGATCATTTGAAATGGGTTAGTTTTTTTTTTAATTATACACGTGGCAATAACCAGTGGCCATCCACGTCATTAAGTGAAGCCATGTCAGCTTCTTCCGTTAGTAAATTGACGGAAAATTGACGGAGGGACTAAAATCGCTCACGGCATAAACGTTTAGGATGATAACAGCTCGTTTTAAACAAAGGGGATGAGTTTCGCACAATTGTGTTACTTCAGGGATCAAAAGTGTAATTAAGCCTTCTCTCTATCATTCTGTTGTTTTCTTAGTGTGCACTTTTTCTTCAGTATTTTTCTTTTAAGATACAAGTGTGGTGTTTCTTTTGTTTTTGTGGTTTATGACTATTAGAGTTTTGTTGATCTGAAATGGGGCTCTCTTTTTGCCTTCAGGAGTTATACTTGTGAAGTGATCTGATGAACATAAGTTGTTTCTTAATATTCTATCTTAGTGTACTTTGAATATGGAAACTTTTTAAATTGTAATTACCAGATGATGCTAAGCTTCAATAACTAAATTACAAATTTTTTTCATTTTCTTATTACATCCTATATGAGTGGAATGTACTTTTTTTTTTTGTCTGGAATGTGCTATTTAACTACATTGACTTATTTTAGTTGAAGCAATGGTTTAGGTGTCTGGACTTGTGAACTCTATTAAGAGCTTATGTTCAGGAAGAGTAGTTTAATTTATTTGTGTTTTTGTGTCTTTACTTGGACTTATTTATGCATTTACTTTATTGTGTTATATGGTATGTTTTTGGATTCTCATTAGCAAGGATGTAATGTTTATCTGGAAAAAAAAGAGGAAAATATAAGGCTTTATGTGTTGCAGAGATCTAGCTTGAATCAAACAAGAAATAGATGATGATCCAAGTACTATTTATAAGCTAATTATATACTTGTTTTTCATGTGTCCCTTATTCTTTTGATTTTATTCATATGATTTGAATTTAACACGTGTATTCTTAATTTATATATTTGGATCAATACTGTTTTTCATCAATTATTGATATTATGAGTATTATGTTAACATTTTTGAAATATTCAACTAAATACTTTTATTTAATTTTTTCCAGCATCATAGTAGGACAAGTTTATGTCTAATTGTAGGTTAATCAATGACTCTATTACTTCATTTGACTGATAACTATTGGTGTATAAGTTGTGGTACTTGGTGGGTCGGGTGTGTTAAGTGTATCTTTTCTATTATAGCTATGCATCATTCAATTATTTAAGTGTTTTGTAATTCACAAGTATTATGCCTTTGATCTAAAGTTGCCACCGTTTGTGTTGTGGGGAACTAGCCTTTCTTTAATTTGTTTGAGTATTTGTGTCGTTGGTTGTTTCCTTGTATTGATATTAGTATTAGAACTGTCACTTATTAGTTATAATAGCATAGATAAATGCATTTTAGACAATGGAAGTGCCTCCGTTATTCCTCATTGCTTATCTTGCAGTGTGAAATTTGAGATTTCCACATGTATGTTTTCACTAAATTTCATGGAATATGAGTTTTTTTTTCATAGGATCTCTATTAAATGTGTTATTTCTAAATTCTAACAGGTTAGATTATAGGAGACTTAGGAGGTTTAGCAATATGTCATGAGAGATTCGTCAAGGAAGTCATAGTGCAGGTTTCATTTTGTAGTTTCAAGGTAGATTTAAAGATTTAATGAATGAAACTGGATCAACTTCTGTACTGCATCATTCTACAAATGAAGACATTAGTATGATGCCTCATTCAACTTGTGTACTGCATTATAACAATTTGGGTAAATTTTATTTCATATGCTATTATAATTGTGACAATTGTTAGATGGACAAAGTATTATGAATAATATTGTCAATTATATATTTGCTTAACCAATTTGAATATAAACAGAACTGCGTTGATACTTAAATATGCGAAGCCCTTCTTATAAAGATCTTAAAATCAGAAACATATGTTGTCTAAATTGGTTTCTAAACAAGTAAAAATTCTCAAATTTAAAACCATATTCTCATTCCAATACCAATACCAGACTATTTTGCTTCTTGCAAGTTGCACTTAGGACCATCCAATTTCCATTTCAAGTACACTTTGGAAACCTTCTTATTTAAACTTGCACTAGATCTCTATTGTTGAAACTTCTCAAGAAAACCTTGCATCTGTTGTTCTGCCTGACCCTACACAACCTTTGCCATGTATCTGGTCCATCAATGATATAAATAACTGTGGTGTGACCTTGCACTTGCTGGACACATTCATTGTACTGCTGCGACTATATAGACTGGTAAATATTCATTGTAGCTTTTATTATAATTTGTTGTTAAATTTGCAAGTCACTAAAGATATTCTTGTGGACATAGTAGATGGACTAGATCCTGTTACTGGTAAGATATATCATTTGAAGTATTCTTCTCTAGAGACAAAAAATATAGCATAAAGGCTAACCCATTTATTGAATGTATCAGATTTAGAGTGAGATTATGGTAAAGGTTGAAATGTAGTGAATGCTTGAAGTTTAGGAAATTTGTTCACTTTTTTATGTTCCTGAATAGTGGCCAAGATGATTACAAGGAATCTATCTAAAAGCACATCTAAAAACCTCTACAAAAGGAACTACAAACCTATTCAATTCAAGACACATACCACAGTTGGTTCTGCTTCTAAATCCGTGTTTGCAAAGATATGCCTAATTTTTGAAGTGTTTTCAAAAGAAAGAAACAATATCATTAAGTAAAAGGACTTCGACCGGTACAAAAGAAACAGTACAAAATTACTTCATATCTATATATATATATATTTGGTTTTTCCAAAAAAAAAAAAAACAATATCATTTGTCTTTATTCTATTATCTAAATATTTACCATGTATGAGATTTTTCTCCTAAAATACCAATTTTTCATTAGTTAAGGTGATCGACACGTTTCCTTATGTTTCTTATATCATTTGTTAGCAATCTTTTTTTTACTTTTACACACAACCCAAATATGGCCACACAACTCAAATTTTCTTATCTTTCATGCACATGCTTTTATAACTTGAATGACTTCTGAATTAATTAGGTTCAAGTTGTTTTGGTAACACCCCACTTTTCGTTATTAGGTTATTTATTATTTTATTTTAATTATTATGTTATATGGTAATTTGATAATTTATGTGATTTAATTTGATGATTATGTGATTATGTGATTTAATTAGATGATAAGGTCATTAAGTTATTTTATTAAATAATTATGTGATATAGATAAATAAGGGTTTTAGGTTTTAAGTGAGTAGTTGGGAGTGGGCCCATTGTAAGATTATTTAAGGGTTATGAGAGAATTAAAAAGAGAGAAATTAGAAAATTAGGATTAGAGAAGCAGCAGAACAGAGGAACACGTGAAAGGTGAATGAGAGGAGAAAATGTGGAGAAAACCTAGAATTTGATCTTCAAGAAGAAAAGGGTCAAGGAGGCTTTGTACCGGTGTCATAGAAGGTAAGAGTTTGAATTTACCTTGTATAATTGTAGAATAACAGAGGTTAAGTTTAACATGAAGGAACCCCATATTCTTTGAAAATTCAGAACTGAGAGACTGTGTTGAGTGTTAACATGTGGTGAGCAAAATTGATTTTGAGCGAAATTGAGGTTCCGGGGAAAATTGGGTTCTGTTATGTTTTGCCCGCAGATACCCTAACAGTCTGTGTTGTAGAGAGCATAACTCTCTCTACAGAATTCCAAATTGCGTGAAACCAATTTTGTATGAAAGCTAACTCATAGGGCTATGTTGGGTAATATTTTCATAATTTTTCGATTGCTGGTTCAATACCAGAATCATCTGCAAGTTCACTCTGTTTCTGCTCGCAGACACCCTAACAACATGTGCTGTAGAGAGCATAACTCTCTCTATAGAATTCCAAATTGGGTGAAACTAATTTTATATGAAAGCTAACGTATAAGGCTATGTTTGGTAAAATTTTCATAATTTTTGGACTGCTCATTTAGTACCAGGATTATATGCAAGTTTGCTATGTTTCTGCTTATTTCTGGGATTGATTCTGAAAATGATTCTGGTAATTGATGTGAAACATTTGATGATTTTGTGTTGTTAGTATGTTGGTGGAATATTGAATGATTTGATAATTATATTGAAGTGTTATTTTGTGCAATTTTGGTGTGATTTCCGTTATGGAATTTGGTGAGAAAATATGTTATATATTTGGGGCTGGAGTGGTCTCAAATTGCATGTTTTAATTTATGAGTTTTTGCACGAAATACACTTCATTTAGTCAAGAGGCAACGTGTCGGTTTTCATCGGAAAACTGAGGTTTGTCCCAGAACTGGCGTGGTTCTGGAAGTCTGGAGTGGACTTTATTGGTGGTTAACTGTCTGGAGTGGACGCGGTGATACCGCTAAGGTTAACAATTGGTACCACATGCATACATTAGAGTCTCACACACTAAGTTTCACGTTTTCAGTGGTTTTATGTGTTTGGTGAATTGTTGGTGAATTGTTTTGTTGTTGTGGTAAAGTCGAATTATTATTCTTCTTAAAACTTATAATTTTCCGAAACAACAATAAGAATTATGAAACTGTCTTGAGAGCAAATATTATAATCACTCAGATTTTAAAGAAAAGGTGAAGAGTTTATAAAGCAAAATCTGAATTGTTTACTTGCTCTTTGTTATGCTATATTTTATCTGACTGGTTTAGAAATTTCATTGGCAGAAATAATTCATTCTTTGAAAAGCATATGAACTTATAAATTTTCAAACACAATCAGTGTTAATTTTAATGAGTTTTCGTGAAGAAGTGTAATACTCCCTTGATATGTTTTTAAACTCTGATAAACGTTTTTAAATAAAACAATGGGAAAAAGGGGGTGTTACAGTTTTACTATTTTAGTTCATTAGTTATTAGTGTATGATTTTATTTTATGTTGACTTGATTATGCTTATGTTAATGGGGTGATGAAATTTTATCAAGAGATATTGATAATGAGTGAAAAATAACAAATATTTATCACTGTTACACTAATGCCAAAGTTTGAAATTACATGAGCTTCAATATATTATTTATTTTTAATTAGATTGGCAAAGGTCATGAAATTTATACTGCAAAATATAATTGTAGAAACTAAAAGAGGAGAGAAAGAGCATTACAATACCCTCTCCGTAATATAAGAGCCAAACAAATATTTCTTACCTCTTAAGAAAATTAGTTAATTTAGGCAATCACATTTAAATTGTTCTTATTTTATGTCAACTTTATGAAATTACTCATATCATATTTTTCTTAATTTCTTTGCATTATTAATGATTTAGAGAGTGTAGAGAGAGAAATTTCAATTGAATAAGGGTATTTTTATCAACAAATAAATAATGTACTACAAACTCCAAGTTGATTCACCAAAAAAACTCCAAGTTGATTCTTATAAAAAAGGTTAAGGTGCACATCTAATTTAGCTCTTATAAAAGTGAACAAAGGAACGTATTACTTTTTGAAATAGAATTTTAAAAGAACAAAAGTTCCTAAAGCAAGTGTTTGTATCATCTAGCATAAGATTCATCTTGATAAAAATAAAAACAATTGTTATTATAGATAAAAGAATGCCGTTTATAAACTAATTCAAATTATGTGATTTCATTTTAATGCATATTTCTTTTTAAAAAAATAATATTTATAAATGAAAATAGTTTCTATCTCAAAATACAAAACCTACAAAATTTCAACAGTGGAAAACATTGTGCAGGATCTAACAATAAAAGTAATTTGTTATAATATAAAAATAATGACAATTATTATAAAAGTTCAATTAAAGCAAATGATTTATAGAGTTTTTACATAATTTTAATATATATTTTTTTAACTTAATTTTAATATTAATATTATATAAAATTTATATATAAACTTTAAATAATTAAAAAAACTACATTACTCATGTATTAGAATAGAAAATAATTGATATGGTTAAGCTTCTGTATTGTCAATTTGAATCGCATTAATTGATATGGTTAAGTTTTTACATATAACTAGTTTGTTGCACAAACAAAATTAGAGATTAAATCTCCGTGCATCGCACGGGTTAATCACTAGTTTACACACTAAAGAACAAAATGTCTTGATCAACTTCTTTCATTTCCATGTAATTCCAAACAATTAGAGACTCAAGCAAGTTCAACTTTGTAAAACAATGACGATTCTCTCTTTCTCTCATCCAAAATAAACATAAGCATAGTACCAACATCAAACAAAGTGCTAAAACCAAAGCACAAAATTAAAGCACCAACATACTAAAGTATTTAAAGTACTAAAACTGAGATAAAATGCAGAAAACTAAAAAGTCACTGAATAGTGGTGATTCCTCAATCCTCTGCATCATCATCCTCCTCCTCATACTCCTCATCAGATCCATCTCCATCAGTGTTGCTCTCCCCCTTTCTACCAATTGGTCTGTCCTCAGGCCACCGATTAGCTGCCATGTAATATGCAAATGGGAGGCCCACATAGTCATGGTGTGATCCATAGATACTATGAAAGCTCTCATAGAGTCCAGTAATGGTCCTGTAGCATGCTAGTTGCTGCTGATTTTGAAGGTCCTGCTGAGTAAGTGCTTGTTGCACTGCTGGTGGCTCCTCAGGTGGAGGCTTCACCATCTTTTTCTTGATGAGTTTTTTTACCACAACATTTAACGTCAGAGGTTGACATTTATTTTTGACGTATGATGCAATGATTAAGCTCTTGAGGGCAACCTGACCATCCATTGGTACATGTACTTCATGGGACCTGCAAAGAGAAGTAATCAAAGAAGGTAGAACCATGGAACTTGATGTTTTGTCAATATTATTGATGCTATCGACAATAACATTGGAAAGAACAACAACTATGTTCACAGGGTGCTTCTTAATAATGCTCCACATCAAGCAAGCTTTGGCAAATTGTAAATTTGACACATGAAAGGCTGGATGGGCATTAGCTAGGATGAAAGTATTCCAAACAATGGCCAGCTGGTTCATACATATCCTAAGAATGGACCAATATAGCTCATCTGTTGGAAGATTATCAATGCATAATTCTCTCCTCACTTCATCTTCCTGATATCCATTTGGTTTGTTTAAGCCCACATTTGCCATCTATTAGTACGTGCATAACTTCTTGGTGTCTTCCATAGCTTCCCTAAAAATTTGTTGATTTCTTGTGTAATGCCCCGATTTTCAGATGTCACTTTAGTAACCTATTAAAGTAAATATGCAATATTTTCCAAAATGATTTATAACCATGCGTATTTTTTTTTCTTTTCAAATGTATTTCCAAAACATGTCATGCATACTCCCAACTACAAGGGATTTACATCAAGCCTTGAACAAGGCGAGTACCCGAAACCTCAAATATAAATTTTTAAACCCGTTATGCAAGCTTAAACCAATAATGGTTAGCTCTCTAACTCAAGGTTTTAACTCTACACCCGACTCTATTCTTCAAGTCTTCCACAGTTCTTCAAGTTCTCATCTCCGACTCGTACGAAGGTCAAGCTCCATCGAAGATTCTCCATCGCCTAATAGCGTTAAGCGCCCAAACAACAAGTAGCAAATAGAAAGGGTTAACTCCATGCCATTACCACGTATGAAAGAGAAAAACATGCTATTCAGATATAAGTGCATAACATGGCACATACGCTAGCAACCTAATTCAAGATAGATGACAACATATATTCAACAATATAGATTTAAATCAACTATCAACAACCTCAACAATATTTCTACTCAGATATCAGCAACTTAACAACCTATATATTAACTCAGATATCAACAACTTAACAAGGTAACATTTATTCAGACATCAACTTAACAGCATGTAACAGCTCAGATATCCACAACCTCCACAGTATAGAATCAAATCATATGACAATAATCTCAACAATATAACATCAAATCAAATAACAACAACCTCAATCTATATCATCTAATCAGATGTCAACAACCCCAACAATATCACATCAAACCATATATCAACGACCTCAACAATATAACATCAAATCAGATATCGACAACCACAACAATATAACGACAAATCAGATATCAATAATCCTCAACAATATAACATCAAATTAGGTATCATCAATCCTCAACAATATAACAACAAATCAGATATCAATAATCCTCAACAATATAACATCAAATTAGATATCGACAATCCTCAACAATATCAATCAAACAATAACGTCTCGCAAGACGGGACAGTCCAGTGAAAATATCCACTCCACTGTCACTAAGTAACGCCTCGAAGGACGGGATAGTCATGTGAAAATATCCACTCCACTACCACTTGATAACGCCTCAAAGGACGGGACAATCATGTGAAAACATCCACTCCACTGCCACTTGATAACGTCTCGCAAGACGGGACAGTCCTGTGAAAATATTCACTCCACCGTCACTAAGTAACGCCTCGAAGGAAGGGATAGTCATGTGAAAATATCCACTCCACTATCACTTGAAGCAAATCAAAACATCTCATCCAACTCAGTAGTCACTCAAACAACAATCTCAAATTCAATAATCAAATCTGGATAACCACATGTTATTCATATTATCAACCAACATAAATCAATTCAATTACATACCAACTCAGTTCAATGACAGAAACTAGTAAACGACCGAAGCCTCTCAGAAAATGGAGACACACGTCTCAATAAGTTCACTCGGCCGAAGCCTCTAGAAAACATTTGGCACAAGCCTCAGAAAACATTCAACATAAGCAAGCATACAACATTGCGAAACATGCCAACTTTTCAATCAATTGTCAATCAAGTTTAAAAAACTTCATCTCAAACACAGGCAGTGCGATAAAAGCATGCAAGACTCAAGGACGCGCTAAAACTGAGTTACCCTTACCTTAGCCAATTTCTCCATCCAAGCTCAACATCCCAGTCCAATCCAAAATAAAGCTCCCGAATCCAGCAAGTTCCCCGGCGTCCTCCTCAGTTGTGAAACCTCACCAATTGCTCCAAAGTCTCTTTCCTCAGCTCAACTCATTCCAAACCTTAAGCAAAGTATCATTGCTTAGTCGCTAAGAAACAAAACAACTAATAACACTATCAAAACCCGAAAAGAAGCTTTCGAAGCTCTAGAGTTCGACATTTAGGCACGAATGGACAATAAGACATGTTTTTGCTAAAATGCGCATAACTCGAGCTACAGAACTCGAAATGACACGAAACCAAAGCCAAAATTTCGACAATCGAAAGAGCTACGTTATAGCTCAGGCCATACATATCCAAAAATTATTTTTGGACACGGTACCCTAACAAACAGGTTTCGGCCACTTTAGAAAATAGGGTTTCCGAACTTTTTCTTCGATCTAAATCAATTCCTAGGTATTCTTAGGCGATATCTAGGCCAGGGAGACTCTCAGAAAAATTATCGGATCGAAAACCAGAACAGGGGTATTTTGGTCAAGATTTTTAGCTCGGAAACTCAAAGTCGGAATTTCGAAAAATAAATTGGATGAGGTCGATACCCACGACGTTTATGACAACTAATCCTACTGACGCTAAACTCAGTCGAGATTTTTTTATTCAAAAAGCGGAACCTCAACATAAAATGGGTATTTTGAGCAGAATTGAAGTTCTGCGGCGATTCGACGAGAATCAGCGAAATGTAATCCGCTAAACATGCTCTTGGGCATGCAGGGAATAAGTTTAGACAGAGAAATCAAGTTATTTGGACAGTTTTACAAAAAGCTCAAAACTTTGAGCACAGAAAGACATAGAGAAAAGCGACAGAATTTACGATCAGAGGTAAGGAAAAGCATCAGTACCTCGAGGTCTACGCGTAGCAACGAACAGAGTGACGATCAGGCAAGAATCGGCAAAAATCTCTCCTCCTCCTTCTCCTCTCCAAGCCGCGGCCTCCATGGGTGAAATGGTGAGGATTTTTGGTTTTTCAAGCTATTTATAGGAGAGGGAAAATGCGGGAAAATAAAAATTTCGCGATTCCGATTTTTCCTGCACATTCCTCTGTGAATTATAAGATAGAATCCGGCGACAGAATTCCAAAACTCGAAACAGGCTTCTTGGAATTTAAGCAAATGATTCACTAACGGTGTTAATCGGTTGAACCCGAAAAGTTACTTTTTGCAGTTGATGTCGGAAGAGAAAACTTCCTTCTGAAGAAAGATTGGAAACATCGAAAGAAATAGGTGTATGCGTGTGGAATCTTCGTTTGAAGCTCCGAATAGAAAAAGTCTTCATCAACAGTTTACTCTAAGGTTCTTGAGCTATCAGGGATTCAGTTTCGGCAAACTTCTAAGAATTGAAATCGATCGTTCGTACATTCCAGGGTTTCATGTCGAAACACTCGTCAGGGAAAGGAATAAGAGAAATTCTTATAATCCTCTGAATAATTTTGAATTCCGCTTCTACAGTGCTTTAAGAGCGGATTAGCCTTTTACTAACGCTTTCGCCCTAAGGCGGAAGTGAATAAAGCTCGTGCTATAACCTATAGCGACTATAGAACTATTCTTAACCATTTCCTGAACTTTCTTCTTCATAACGCTAATCCAAACATTAAACACAAGTCAAGTTCCCCTCGCGCTAACACAAAATCCTATGCGTGAGTTTGAAATTAATTATTTATTTAATTCTAAAATCCTGGGTCTTACATCTTGCATGTCATAGGATACCTGTATATTGCTCACCCAAGAGTATCTCTGCTCCCTGGCCTCATCAGAATAGAAAACATTCGAATAAAACTGCATCACCACTTCAGGATGGTAAGTGGAATTTGGTTGAGCTACCTTCTCCCACTTTCTGTCGATAATCTCATCCATGAAGTTTGGATAATCAGTAGGCTTGAGCGTTACTATCCTTTCATGCACGATTGGTTTTTTCTTGATTGACTCATACTTGGCTTGAGTGGCTGCTGACTTGAACTTGGTCTCATCGTAGCTTGTGTTTTCTTCAAAATCATTGAAGTCTGGTACACTGGAACTTGAGGATGAAGGTGCAAGCCGTGCATTCTTTTGAACCATAAGCTTGTTTCTAGGACTGCAAGATAATCAGAAAATCCAATGCCCAATGTCTGAGATATTAGTAATAGAGATTCACATAACATTGCAACCCTCCAAGTTCATGTCATGCCCCAGTTCACTTCTCATGCTCAAGTTATATGTAAATCACACAAAAATGACATACATAGTTAATAAGGGACCAAAACAATATTCACATTTCCCTTGATATTCATTATCTATGCCAAAAGAGAGCATATTCATTATCAAACTATTTGTTCATGAGCGAACACTCAAGCATTTCATCAAACAATATGTAAGCACAATAGACGAACTTGATACACAAATCTAATTAAGTCTATCACAAGACAAACATCTCATTCAAGTTCTTCAACAAAATCATATTCACTTAAGTTCACTTCATTCTAATTACCAAACAATCATATTCACATACAAAGCATCACTTTGTATTTGACATGAATTCTTCACATTAGCAACACTTAGAATAAAAGGTTAATGTCTCATATGGAACAAAAATTCTCAAATTGGAAACACATACTGTCAACATGTTTTAGCATCTTTAATTCAAAGAACTAGTTCCAAAAAGAAACAATATCCATCCAAATTTCAAAAACCCCCAATTTCTAAGTCTATGGTTCATAGAAACATTGCTTTAATCCTAAATTAGGAACCCTAACCAAGAGGTAACATGAAATTGATCATATAAATGCAAAACCCATTCATTATCTAACCCATAAACAAGCATCATGGCAAGAAATTTTGAAAACCCTCAATTCCTAAGCCTAGGTTCGAATTCCATGAATAAGAGAGGAAAGAGGAGAAGAATAATAACTTACATGATGAAGAAAGAAGTGGGATGAAAATGGAGTGATAGAGGAAGAGGGTTGCAGTCACTTGCTTGAGATGTCTAAATTCATCATCATTCAACACAACCTCCATTCCATATTTCACAAAGCAATCATATTTGACAGTTTGACTCAAACTTCTAAAGTTCACAAGTGAAGGGGTCAAATTTTGAGTTTTCAACTTTATATAAAACATGTCCATGCTTTAAACCTCAATATTTGAGCATCATTGATTAATGGTTCACAAGTTATGCTTATAAAAAACAAGTTTCAAACAGTAAACACAAAGGACTTTAAGACACACCATATGAACATAAAACTATACTAAACATGCTCAAAATGGTAATAAAAAACTATGAAGTACATAAAAACACATATTTAAGTAAAACTTCACAAAATCACCATGTCATTTACTAAGAATAACTGAAAACTGTAAAATCTAACCGAACACTGGGTTGCCTCCCAAGAAGCGCTTCGTTAACGTCATTTGCTTGACGCTTGTATCCCGTTTATTTTGGCATGAGCTTTACCAAAGTAGTGATTCTTTCAATATCACCACCTAGGTAAGGTTTCAACCTTTGACCATTAACCACCCACGTTTCTTGATCTTTTGGATTCTCAAGTTCCACAGCTCCATAAGGTCTTACCTCTTTGACAATGAATGGCCCTGACCACTTGGTTTTCAATTTTTCAAGGAACAATTTCAATCTAGAATTGTACATCAACACTTGTTGGCCTGACCTTAAAGTCCTTTTTACCAATCTTTCTGTCATGATACTTTTTCACCTTCTCCTTGTACAGTATGGAAGAATCATAGGATTGGAGCCTTAATTCTTCTAACTGGTGCAACTGGTTCATGTGCTCACCTGCAAGAAGCATAAGCTCTATGCTCCAACTCTACTAGTAAATGACATGATTTGCCAGAGACCAATTGAAAATGTGTTAGGCTTATTAGTGACTTGTATGCAGTCCTATAAGCCCATAGAGCATCATCCAGCTTCTGAGACAAATCCTTTCTAGAGAATAGAGATATAGTGAGACTCAACCAAATGTAAAATAAGAAACTGAAGTTGGAGCAAAATCTTCATAAGTTGCTTAAATTCTATGTGGCAGCTTGAGTCCACCAGAATAGTGTTTAAACAATTAAACTAGCAACTCATGGTTGAATATGTTCTTAATGACAATGACAACGTTTATATCTCTTATCAATTTATTGTTGCCCTATCTTATTAAAAAAATAGCAATAATATCAAGTATAGCCAACTAACTTTAATATTAGATGTATTCTATGATTTTTTTTAAATGGTAAAAATAAATTTTGACTGTTGAATCTAATTATCAAATATTAAGATTAAAAGTTATTTCATGTTAAAAAAAAAGTTATTTCATGATCATGTTCACAATTAAAAATGCATTCAAAGTAATGAAATTGTGTTGCGGAAATAAGTACTTTTATGGTAAATTTTATTGGTATTTGATCAATTTGGTAACATTTAGCAAGTGCTACGTATACGTACTATATAGAAGTATATGAGTTTTTCCTCTTCTTTATATCACGGTTTTCTTTACGATGCTGCTAATCATTATGCTCTAACTAGTCTCAATCTTAATATTATTCAAACAAGAAGAAAATAACTTTTAAAAAAGAAAGGGAAATAAATAAAAGGTTTTTTTTCCCTCCTTACACTATTTGATTATGGGACCAGTAAAGTATCAACCATTTAAACAGATCCATCTTTTTTCATAGTTTGTTTATTATATTTTGGGTGCCTCTTCCTCTTCTGAAGATTCAGATTAGTAAAGGCTCCTTGTCATGAACCTAGAAATCTTCTTGTTCTTTAGAAAAATGATTAAGGTTGAAAAAGATATTTATCTTATTATTTTTTAAATGATTTGATATGGGCAAGAAATATATTCAATAAAATATATTGAATTTTCCTTGATCGTTAATTGTGCGGGATAGTTTTAGGCATATATATGCCTACAAATCAATCATTATCACCTACCCTTTGATCATTGGTTCATATTCACTTTGTTTTTTTCTTATTATTATTTGGAAAATAACTCAGCCACTTCCTGATTTGATACCATGAACTGTTGCGTGCCTTCTTGTTGCACATGTCAATCTTTCCCAATGATAGACTACTTCTTTAAATACCGGTTGATTGCAATTTGCAATGTTATGTTTATTTTTAATATGTCAAAATGAATATTAATGCTTATTTATCGATCCAAGTCTTCTATGAGTATACAAACATAAAGAAGTGGTCTTCAACTACGAAATGTAGTGTGATAGTTACTAAACCCATCCCTTAATTATGTAGTCGGATATTCAACACAAGTTATGGCAATAGAGTATAATTGTGGTCATTTATTTATCGTTTAATGCAACTAAAATTATGTATTACTATTATTGATGCTGGATTTAGTTTCTAAAAATCAAAAAGAGGTTGACTGGGTCCCGCACCCACATCCATTTCCTTATCTCTGCAGGCAAGGCATCTCCTGACCCTGACCTGCCTTAATTAATCCTCATCTCTAACATTATTTAATTTATTACTATTATGATCCTATCCTTATTCCAGCTTAGTTATGGAGGAAAAAAAATCAACCAATCTTCCCGTGATCAACTTATTGCCTCGACCTGCAACTGTACAACGCTCAGCGGTGGTTGGTAGCTCGACATGGAGGAGGCCAGCTCCGGGATGGATTAAAATCAATTTTGATGCCTCCGTGCGCAGGTCCGTTGCAGGGTTTGGCATGGTGGTCAGAGATGAGGAGGGTGAGGTTCTTGCGGCAGCGACTTTAGCTCCAGTCATGATGCAATTTGCAGGTTTATCCGAGGCTCTTTGCCTCCGGTGGGCGATGGAGTTAGCTATTGACCTTGGATTTCGTACCGTTTGCTTTGAAACAGACTCCCTGCAGCTGTTCCAGTGGTAGCGTCGTCGTAGCCGAGGGCAATCCTACTTGGATCTTATTATTTCTGATTGTCGTTCACTTTTGTTTTCTTTTACAAACATGGATGTTTCTTTTGTTCGTCGTTCCGGCAATAGTGCCGCAGACTTCTTAGCCCGAGGTGCTTCCTCTTTTTTGGTTTGGATAGAGGAGGGGTCGCCGGGTCTAAATGCTTTTGTTCGTTCCGACATTTTGACCTCTGTGCCCGCTTAGTTTCAATATATTTGAATACATTTCAAAAAAAAAACTTATTATTTCTTAATTTCTGAAAGCTATATCTACTTTTATTTCTCTCAAAATCAACTCTCATCCTTACAAACTTGAGAGGTTTTCACATAATTGATTTTAATTTCAACATCATTTCATAGAATTTTTTATATTTCACTGGCATCGATCTGGTCACCCTTCAGATGCTGAATATTTTAAATTCAGGATTTAACTACAGTTAATTAACCCTCTCCATCTCCTCCTCACAGTGTATGATGCGGGAATTTAACTCGATCAAGAGTTTTTCCTACACATTCAACCCGCGTTGTTAACTAATATGTGAAAATGAAAATAAGTTTTAAAAAAAACATGTTAATCAACTTTAATACAAAATTTTAAAGAAGTTTCATATTACCTTAATACCTTCTTAAAACATGTTATAAATTTTATGGAAAAAATGAAAATAAAGAATGTGGAAAGAAAGAAGAAG
Organism: Lotus japonicus; assembly: GCF_012489685.1. Classification (NCBI taxonomy): domain Eukaryota; kingdom Viridiplantae; phylum Streptophyta; class Magnoliopsida; order Fabales; family Fabaceae; genus Lotus; species Lotus japonicus. The sequence continues at coordinate 71,005,093 of NC_080041.1, forward strand.
AAAAAGACTAATCTTAGTAATCTGTGGGAGAAGTGATAAGTGTAAACTGTAAAGTATATTAGTAAGAAAAAATGAAATGCATTAACGTAGCGTTTGACCCAGCTTTTTTAGATCTTAAAAGTTACTTATAAGTTAAAGTTAAAAATAAGAGCTTTAAAAATAAAGTTAAAGTTGTTTGGTGGTTTTCATATTCTTACTACTTAAATGTAACTTTTAAGCTAAAAGTTGTTTGACAATAATCTATATCTTTTTCACATATACTCATCTAAACATATCGAATGGTTGGTATGCAACCTTATACCCCTTATATGTACATAAACGTTGATACTTGATATCATTCATCTATAGACAACATCAGAAACATTTTCCATAAAGGAAGCACTCATCTCCATTAACATAATAAATTGATAATTTCTTTGACAAAATCATCAAAATTAACCTTTTCATTTAATGTTCGATCAGTTTTTTTTTTTAAAAAAATCAATAGTAAAAGCAATTTACAAAATGAATTGCTTGAAAATTGTTAAGTTTCTATCAGATGATGAGAGGTTCAAACTTTATTTATATGTGCATAACCTTCTTGAAATTTGCCAACTTTTGAAGTAAAATTGGGAAGTATAGCTACGTTAGTTATGTTCTAAAAAAGTTAATGCATCTCTACATCTTTGAGAGATTGTTGAACCATTTATATTTAGAGATATTCATCTACCAAAAAAATGTAGATATTCTAGGCCGTAGTTTCTATTTTTCATTTTATTTTTCCACTCAAAAAAAATTTGAATATGTGTTTTTCCTTTATTCTCATATAACCTTTCCATTTTCACATCACACAAACATACGCTTGGTTATATTTTGTAAACAACTTTTATATATTTAAGTTTATTTTCTATTCCATCATTTTCTTAATTTTTTTACCAATAAAGGGTAAAAGTGTAGTCTAATATTGATAAATAAATTAGATTTTTATAAGGGAGATATACAAGGTTGAACCTCATGACACAAGATTGAATTCAAGAAAGTCATTTATTAAGATAAACAACCAATATATCCTGAACAAGTTAACACGACAAAAAAATCAATTAATTTTTCAAGTGATAAAAATTGAGATCAATTAATTTCTCAATAGTAAGATTCTATTATCAACTTTGAACCTCTCAAAGTTTGTAGAGGTAGATTGTGAACGTCAATATTTTTTCCCCTTTTTAAAAGAGGAAGTTAATACTACAGCTGAATTGACCTTTCAACATTGAAGGAGTGTGTCTCCCTCCCACCTTCTCCTAACTCCTTTGACATTTCATACCCCCATGTTTACACCACACGCCTCCATCAAACCTAACATGTACCAGCACACAATACAATAATAACACACCACATTATTTTCTATTTTTTTCTTTATATTTTTAAATCTAAGACACCATCCGTTATTTTTTCCAACCATTTCCAATCATATTCTCTGTTCATGAGTCAACGTTGAGTGCCTTAATCTATCAAATAATTTTCAGCCCAACAAATAAGCAAAGGTTATCTGGAAAGTGGGTAGTTCCCCTTTTCAAATTGTAGTACAAACAAAAACTTTAACATCTCAGAAAACTCATTTGTAGTAGTACACAACCCCACCATTGTACTACAAGTTATTGTAAGAAGACCCTCTTTGGTTGATGATTTAGTTTCTAATGGCAACTATAAAGTTCTCTGCTTTGATGCAAATCCTTTCATGGGTTGTCTCCATTTCTGATACATCAGAAACTTTGCCTTGGTTTTTTAGATTGCAAATTTGTACCGTATTACCTTAATCTTTTGTACCTGGTGTGGTGGAGAATACAATTCTTGAATTGAAGCTTCGTCCCTGTCAGGAAGATTCAGTTTTCCTTTCATAAAAAAAGGGAACTTGAGGTGAGATATTTAATGGGGTTTTGTCTTTTTGACTGGTTATTATTTTAGGAGCCATAAAATCTCTGAACTTTTTCATTGTAGAATGGGATTCTAATTCCTTTTGTTCATCCTCTTTTATTATTCTCATTTATTGTTTAATATTAGTTTCCTTTATTGCAATGATTGTATTCTATGAGATTTCGTTAGAATTTATTCCCTTTGTATAGCCAGTTTATAAATTGTTCCATAACTTGAACAATTTAGATATGAAATTTGTTCCCTTTGTAAAGTGCAGGAGCTGAAATTTTTTGGCATATTTAAATGTTAATTATTTTTGCCTCTCTTTAATAGATTACCAATTCTATTGTTTTCTTTGCTTTGGTGATTGGTTCAGTTAGAGTTGAGGATTTTGTGAATCCAATGGGTACTATAAGCAGTGAGGATCACAGAGAGATTGAGAATCATGTTAGAGAAGGCACTGAAGAGGCTCCACCTATGCCTGAGGAAGTGAGTAGAATAGCACCATGGGCGAGACAGATCACGATTCGGGGATTATTTGCTAGCGTCCTCATAGGAGTCATTTACAGTGTGATTGTGATGAAGCTGAACCTCACAACTGGTCTAGTCCCCAATCTCAATGTCTCAGCTGCTCTCCTTGGCTTTGTGTTCATCAGAACATGGACTAAGCTGCTTGAAAAGGCCAATATTGTTTCAACTCCATTCACCAGACAGGAGAATACAGTAATCCAGACTTGCGCGGTTGCTTGCTACAGCATCGCAGTAGGAGGTGAGTCTTTCTCTGCAATTTCTGTGCAGTTTGATGGCTGAATTTAATGCTTAATCTTTAAGTGTGTGCAAAAGACAGTGTGAGAAGTTTGTGTCGGAAATTCCAAGTGTGAGTGATTAAGTTCACATTGGTTAATAATGGGTTAATTAAATACAATATAAGTGTGAAGACGCATAGACTCATTGCTTTAAGGTTTTGGGTCAAGATGTGGTGTCGGACTCGGATCCAACGATTTGTTGATCTGAACTTGTGTAATTGTTAGGTGGTTTTGGGTCTTACCTCTTGGGATTGAATAGGAGGACGTATGAGCAAGCAGGGATCGATACAAAAGGGAATGCTCCAAATAGTACCAAGGAACCTGAAGTGGGCTGGATGACAGGCTTTCTCTTTGTGAGCAGCTTTGTAGGGCTATTGGCGCTGGTCCCAATTAGAAAGGTATTTCGTTATTGCAATTAATTTCATGATTTTGCACAAAATTCATTTAATGCGCGAAGTTTGTTCGCTTAGTAGTTTTTACTGTATGAGTAAATTTGGTTCTTCTTTACTTGAATGATGTTGCTGAAGAAAGTTGTTGTTTAACAGATCATGATAATAGACTACAAATTAACTTATCCAAGTGGAACTGCTACTGCTGTTCTTATTAACGGGTTTCATACTCCTAAAGGAGATGTTATGGCCAGGTATTATTATTAACCTGTTTTGTTTTGATTTGGTTTGGTTTGTTTTTGCTTCCAAATTTGTTTTGGTATTTTCTTCAAGTTGGGTAAGCTAGGTGAATCTTTATAGAGGCTAAAACTAGTTGAACTCCCTCTGCAGGAAGCAGGTTCACGGTTTCATGAAATTCTTCTCATTCAGCTTCCTCTGGGCTTTCTTCCAGTGGTTCTACACGGGTGGAGATAACTGCGGATTTATTCAATTTCCTACTTTTGGATTGCAAGCATGGAGAAACTCGTGCGTTCCTTTGTTTTTCTTCGACTAATAAAAGTCTCTCAAGTCTCTACCATGAAACAATATTCAAATTGTCACTGATTAAAGCATTTGAATTTGGCAGATTTTACTTCGATTTTAGCATGACTTATGTTGGAGCAGGAATGATTTGTTCCCATCTTGTCAATTTATCCGTGCTTCTTGGGGCTGTTGTTTCATGGGGAATTATGTGGCCCTTAATAAAGGGACTAAAAGGAGAATGGTACCCTGCAACTATATCAGAAAGTAGCATGAAGAGTCTTAATGGCTATAAGGTTCAAATTTAGCTGAACTAAAGGACGCTATCAGAGCTAGATTATTTGATTTTAGTTCCTTCAATTTGAAGCCTTGGTTTTTCCCCTTTGCTGCAGGTTTTCATTTCCATTGCATTGATTCTTGGTGATGGGCTTTACAATTTTGTCAAAGTCGTCTACTTCGCGGTCACAAATATCCGTGCCAACATGAAAAGGAAGAATTTAAATACATGTATGTAAATGGTCCTTATAATTTTTTTTTCCGATTCCTTAGTGGATGTTTGGTACACAATAGAAAAACATGAGCCAAAATCATGGTGGACTGAAGCAACTTTTATCAGCTTTTGCTTCTGTCCACCATGATTTTGGCTTCACCGTGATTTTCTACCGTGTATCCAAGCACTTATATGACTATGGATTATAGACTATTAGGTAGGCTATAAAGCTGCATTTGGTGTTTAGCCAACCAGAAATTGATCCAATATGAAGTGGTTTATGTCTTTATGATATCTTTGAATTTGAAATATGTCTGTAGAATCTAACATTTCTTCATTACCGCAGTTCTGGATAACCAGAAACAACTTCCTCTCGATGACCTTAGACGGAACGAAGTTTTTACAAGAGAAAGCATTCCCCTATGGTTGGCATGTGCAGGGTACATCTTTTTCTCCATCATTTCCGCCATTGTAATCCCTTTGATGTTTCCTCAGTTGAAGTGGTATTATGTGGTGTTTGCCTATCTTTTTGCACCATCTCTCGGCTTCTGCAATGCTTACGGCGCAGGCTTAACCGACATGAACATGGCCTACAACTACGGGAAAGTGGCTCTTTTTGTGCTTGCAGCCTTGGCCGGGAAAAACGATGGCGTAGTTGCTGGTCTCGTAGGGTGTGGCCTGATCAAATCCATTGTTTCCATTTCATCTGATTTGATGCATGATTTCAAGACCGGCCATCTCACATTCACTTCGCCTCGCGCGATGCTTGTGAGCCAAGCTATCGGGACCGCAATAGGCTGTGTTGTTGCTCCTCTCACATTCTTCCTTTTTTACAAGGCTTTCGATGTGGGGAACCCGGACGGAGTTTACAAGGCTCCATATGCCATCATATATAGAAACATGGCAATTCTTGGCGTGCAAGGGTTTTCCGCGCTTCCTCACCATTGCCTGCAGCTCTGTTATGGATTCTTCGCGTTTGCTATAGCAGCCAACTTGGTGAGAGATATTAGCCCTAGAAAGTTCGGGAGATGGGTTCCACTTCCAATGGCGATGGCTGTGCCTTTCCTAGTTGGTGGTTACTTTGCCATTGACATGTGTATGGGAAGTTTGATTGTGTTTGCCTGGCATAAACTGAACAAAAATGAGGCGGGTTTGATGGTTCCTGCAGTTGCTTCTGGGTTGATTTGTGGAGATGGAATGTGGATTCTCCCTTCATCCATTCTTGCTTTGCTAAAGGTTCGTCCCCCAATCTGCATGAGCTTCTTTCCATCAAGGTAGAAAGTTCACACTTGTAGAGATCAGAGGAATTAGATGCAGTCAAGTAAAGTGTATGTTTGTTTTGGGGATAGATAACACAAACGTGATTTCGCGTAGCTCAAGATATCAACGAAAAAACTAGAATTTGTCATGTTGGGTTTAACGTGAATCGGAGAAGTAAGATATTAACATGTTTACTTCAATGTGGATTCACGTTAAGTTCAATGGAAATGCACGTTAAGATAATTATGGGTTTAATGTCCTAGGAGGCTTGCTTGTGAGCAATTCTTATTCAAAAATAGGATCTATGATCATATGTAATTCCACGTCAATTAGCTATTGAAGAATTAGTATAGAAATTTTATACAGAACTACTATGAGTCTATGACAGATTTTATACATATTTTCATTTAGTGACTGACCAATTCGACGACAAATGGGTAAAAGTGAACAACTGAACATACTCAAATTTGTGTCATTTTAAAGGTAATCTTACCAATCAACACAGAGTTATTCTAGTTTAAGCAGAAATCTCGCTTAAGAAGAGACTATGGATTTAACCAATTACAGAAGTTAAAAATATGATAGAAAAGCCTTGATACACTGCCTAACCTTCCTTGCAATACTGCAGTCTTATAAGATTATGACTTCTGAATTTCTTTCCACGAGAAACAACCCATATTGGACCAGCTTGTCACTTTTTTCACATTCAAGCTTTCACAACTGAATTTAGATAATATGGAAAACTGAAACATATCCTTACATTATGGTGCTTCAAAAGGGTTGTCTAAATAATCCTTGATTAAAATTGGGTTAAATAACCTAATGATGAAGTGTTCCAATAATAATGTAACATGTGTTTTTATAATTTCCAAATCATTTGATTATTTTATTTTATTCTTTATTTTATAATATTCACTTTATTAAGAGTTAAATACGTTTTTAGTCCATAAACTATCATGAATTATTGGTATTCACCCTCTATCTCTCTGACCTTCATCCTCTCCTTCTGAATCCCACAGATCTGAGAAATCCCTGTACCCAAAACATTAAAGTTTACGATCTGTATGATGTGATGGCGACTCATGCGAGGGCTGGTTCGATGGCGATTTCTGGTGCGATGTTCGTGGGTTGCGTGTGGTTCCAGAGACTTGGTGGTGTTCTTCCTCTGTTCTGGCATTCAATTGCTTAGAGCGTTCTTCAATTTGGGGGGAAATTTTTTGTAAAGAGTTTCTTCCCTCTTATTTAATTTGTGGAATCTCATTTAAATTTTTGGGTAATGGCATATCAAATTGACACTCCAACATTTCTACTTGGGGAGTAAGTGTTCAGATGTGAATATTAGTGCAATTTCATGATCACATAATTCTCTTTCTCATTTTTTAATCCCAGATTTTGTTTTCGTTTTCTTCTCTAGAATGATGCCTTCTTCTTTGATTTTGAATTTGGCTCATAATTAATTAGCTAGGAATTCTTTGTGATCAAGTGAACTAGTTTTTTAAGTCCATTTCTGATATGCCATGCATTGCCCAACAATTTTTTATGAGTCAAAACAAACACTATATTTTCTTATGTATTCCCCGTTTCCGGATCAATTTTTTTTCTGTAAAAAAACACTAACATAATAACATTTCCAGGTTGATGGTTAATTTCTGGGATTATTGTAGAATTTTAGGGTTTTTGATGACTGTATATGTTACTCATGAACATGATGAAAGATGATGAAATTCAGGGATCGATACCAATAATTCATGATAGTTGAGTGACTGAAAATGTATTTAGCTCTTAATAAAGTGAATATTATTTGTACCAAAAAAAAAGTGAATATTATAAAAAAAACAATGAAATGAGTTGGAAATTATAAAGACATGTGTTACAATATTATTGGAACACTTCATCGTTGGGTTATTTAACCCAATTTTAACCGAGGTTATTTAGACAACCCTGTTTTAAATAGGTAAATTATCAATAGTTACTATAGCTATTCAGTTTTGTTTACATTTTAGAACCAACAACGCTATTCATTTATATGCAAAAAAATTACTTTTTATGTAAATTAATTGTATAAATTACTCAAAAATTTTGTTTTTTAATTCTTCATCATGTAAAACAAATGAAATAATATGGAGGCCAAAAATCAGCCTAAATAGTTCATAACTAGTATGTAAATTTTTTGTCAACAATTCATGGGACTGAACTTTTATTTTTGTCAATCATGGGATTGGAGTACTGGACTATTAATTTACCAAACAGAAATTATATTGGGCTTTTTGTAGGCTAACTCGAACCAGCACTGAGCTAACCAACTTCCATATTGATTATTTTTTATCCATCAGAAAACCAACAAAGGACTATAAGACTACGACACAAACTAAGAATCCTTAAATGGCAAGGTCCCGAGCTTCCCGTCGAACCTATCCACAATACGAATGGCTTCGGGGGTGGGGGGGGGATTGTGAGCTCACTTCTTCGCAAGCCAATCAGCCGCACAGTTCCCATCCCACGGGATCCAACTCACGCTCACCCTCCAGCAATGCGAGAGCAGTTCCAAGATTTGCCTCAACATCGAGGCCTCAACATGCTGATCTACACCTTCTGTATCCTCTAGAGCCACAACCTAGTTCCTACAATCGCACTCACCCAACTCCAGGCAAGATCCAACCCGTCCTGTAACACTGTCGCCTCCGCTCAGAAAGGAGATTCCCCCACATAACTGATAATTTCACTTCTTAATATATGTGTTTCTCATCTTTCTAGACATTTATTTTAAAATAGAGAGATTACTATTATCGCATGGCAATAATTGACTAACAAAGGATTACTATAAATGGCACGTGAGACTATTCCCCAAGTATGCATAATTTCACCCTGACGTTATCTTTCCAAAATTATTCATAAAATCAAGCACAACAATACCAATCTGAAGGAGTTTGAGGCATCCAAGGTTGAAAGACACAAGTCCAAACTCGAAGGCAATTTTGGAGGTTATTCCCTTACATTTTTTTTTTACTCCTATAAGAAGGTTATTCCCTTACATGTTTTGTAGTTATTCCAAGTGTACGACCTTAGATATGTGAAGCTATTTTCAAGTTTTAATATGCTCCTTTTCCATAAGATTAGATAACAATTATTTCTTTCAAGTACTACAAATACTAGTTTCTTTTAAGTACTGAAAACTGTTTTTAAAAATTGTTTCTAAAAACTGTTTTAAAAACTAAAAACAAAAACTGCAACCAAAAAGAGTTTCTTTAGGTTTTAAGAGCTACTATTTGGCATTGGGATTTTGCATCATGTTTTTTTTGTTGGTTATATTAGCTTGAATGTGCATGCTTATTCTTTTAATTCCTCGTGTATTTATAGATTCCACTTGATTCATGAGCTTATTAGCAGGCAGTGGTCAGTCTCCCTGATTCGAGTCTCGCGTGATTGTAATAAGCCGGCAGATTGGTTAGCAAAGAAAGGAGCCTCTTCCCCTACGGTGCCCCTTTGTGTGCTTGATTCTCCGCCATTGGACTTAGAGATCCTCATTATGGGTGATCGTTTTGCGGCTTTGTAGTTGTTTGTGTTTGTTTATTTTCCGATGTAGCAAAAAAAGATTCCACTTGTACTTTTAGAGACTTATTCTCTTTTTTTATAAAAAGAGCTAGAGACTTTTTCTATATGGTTATAAGTGTCGTTTGATAATTCTTTTTAAGGTTTTATTCCATTCATCTTTTGAAAAATAAGTCTACCATATCATTAGAAAACAAAAACAAATACTCTTCCGTGTTTGAACCCATATAACAAGAGCATAATCATAAACTACTAGAGTTAGGAATCCCATAAAGGATCTATGTAAAGTCTGATCTTAGATAATTTATCTTTTTTACACGTAAAGAATTTTATAATGAATTAAAATTTGAAATATTTTTAATGGTACTGTTTTTAATCATTACATTTTAGTCAATATTTCATTAATTATTCAAGTTAATTATGTTAGCGAGATAATTTACTTACTTTATTAGTTTGTAAAATAAATATTAAAGTAGAAGTAGATTTATTAACTTTTTATTTTAATCAAATATCTTATAATCGATAGCATCCTTATAATCGATAGCCGTGAAACTAATCTCTCACCACATTGCCAGCACATTAAGTCGTGAGAGACTGACAAATAAATTTTTTTATTCAGAAGAGTTGAGAACCAAACCTAGTTACTTGCTTAAAAGATAAATCACTCGTTTGGTACACCATATTAGGCATGATAGCATAAGCTTATACAATACATTATGGGCTTATACATTGTTTGGTGCTCACATTGTATTGTTTAAGCTTATACATCAATCTCCTCTTATACATCAAAATGATGGATTATTTAATCCACCTTATAGATGATGGATAAGACATGATAAGAGAACAATGTATAAACTACTTCAATATATTTAATCAACCGTCATCACAATCACCCTCCACCACCACCATCATCGTCACTGCCGCCACCACCGTCGTCGGCACCACCACCACCGTCGCCGCCACCACCACCACCCTCCACCACCATCGCCTCCACCACTACCACCACCATTGCCGCCACCACCACCACTATCGCCGCCCCCACAGGCCACCGCCGCTGCACATGAGTTGGGTTGGATGGATTTTCAGGCTAATCAGGACCCAAACCGATCATAATTGTAATTACAGTTCTCACACAGGACAGATGTCGAACGCGATGCTGGGACAACCGGTTCGACAATTGACTAACAGTAACAAAACCAGCAAAATAAAATAAAAAGAACACAGAGGAATGGTAACCCAGTTCAGTGAAACTTCACCTACGTCTGGAGGGTATGCACCCAAAAATAGGAAATCCACTATCTCAAGATTCAGGAATTACAGACACTCTTGAACACCACAATTCATAGTTCACTTCCTAATCTACCCAATGTATTTCTACTTAGTATCTCAACCTAAGTATGAGAGCCCCTCTCACTTTTTCTCAATCACTACCCCAGAGATTGGTAACAAACAATCAACAATCAGAGTTTTCAGAATCAAACAGCACACATAACACAACTTTGCTTTATAGAATCAGTGAGCAAAGTTTGTTCACAAGTAACAAGGACAAAGAACAATGAACAACCCTAAAAAACTTGATCACTCTCTATTAGCTTCAGTGGTCTTCATGTTTTAGGTATTCATCATTTTATATACTTCAGCAGCAGCAGCATAGGCACTAAGGTTAGCATGGGCTGAAGTAACAGATTGCAACAACCATCAAATCAAAACTGAATCTCCAAAGATCTTATTGCGTTTTTCCCAAGTAAAGATAGAAACAAATATTTTAACAAAGTTTGTTTCAACAAATAACAACCCACAAATAAAATCCTTCTGGAACAGCTACTTGATCCTCAAGTAACTATAAAAACATATCTTCATAAAATCTTCAAGGGCTCACATCACATTCCAAGCAAGGGATTGATATCCTAGCTTCACGAAATCAGATGTCAATGCATCTGCTTCGACATCAGGTTGTTTTTGACAAAATGCAGACAACAATGTAACAACAATCTCCCCCTTTGTCAAATTTTGTCTAAAACAACTTGAGAATTAGAGAGGGTAAAAATAGAGAATCAATTCTCCCCCTTACGCATAGCTCCCCCTCAAATGATGCATCCATACCAACAACTAGCATAGTTGGAACATTGAACATAGAAGCAAAACACACTAACTATCCAAAAAATACAAACCAGTAAACCAATAGCAACTTGAACATAACACTGTAGCAGCTTGGAACACAGTAGCAGCTTGGAGTACTACACAACCAGTTACTTGCCTTGTCTTGAAAGTGTCTTCAAATTATTACAGACCAAAGCTACAAAATAGAAAAGCTACCAAGTAGAAAACATAGTCTTCACAGTAACAGAAACAACCAAACTACTCCCCATTTTTAACACAAACTTGGCAAAGGTGCTTCAGGAAAGTACACTTTGTGCACAGAACAGTACACAGAACAGATGGTCATAGAGTTATTGCAGACCAACTTCAGCAAGAAAGTCCATGATATCCTTGCACTCCTGAGCTTCTTGACTACACTCTCTCTCACAAGCAATATTTCCCTGACAAACACATTTCCACTTCTAAACACTTGCTTTAGGATGGAATAACACATTTTCTAGAGGAGCAGGGGAAACATTCACAGGAACTCTCTTGTCACTTACCTTTTTCCTAGCAGAAGGCATAATGTCCTTCACATCTGGTTCAACATTCGTCTTTGAATCACTAATAGGAACTTTCTTCCATTTCAGAGATCTTGTAGTGGTACACAGACTTTCCTTCTTTCCTTCCTTCTTATCCAGTACAACAACAACATCCTTGTTGGTCCTGAGAAAATTCTTAGGAGCCTTCACAATATCTTTCTTCTCCTTCTCTTCAAGCCCTCTTGGTTTCCAATCTTTCCTTGCTGGAGCTATTTGTGGATTAGTCCGTGGTTGATCATGAGAATGAGGATATCCATATAGCTTGTAACAGTAGGGCCTTATATGACCAAGTTTGCCACAGTGATGACATCTCCAAGTAGATTTCTTGGATTTTTTGAACTGAGGGTACACATGTCGTACAGAATGATGCGACATTGGGTCTGACATTGGTTGCTTAGTTTGCTTTTCAGATGAAGCAGACTTATTTGCATTCTTGTAGCTGAAGCCTATCCCTTCCATATCTCCAACTGTTTTCCCAACTTCCAGAATCTCCTCTAACACATTAGTACTATTATTCATCATACGAATAGACTTTGTCATACCTTCAAGTTTGGAATTCAAAAGAGTAACTTCCTCCTGTAAGCTACCATTGATGATTAGAAGTTGCTTCTTTTCGGCAAGTAGATTATTGACGTTCTTTAATTCTTCTTGCAAACTAGCATTAGTGCTCTGAAGCTTCTCATTCTCCTCACGCAACTTGCTGATGATCTTGACTTCTTCTTGCAAGCTGGAGTTATTACTCTGAAGTTGCTTCTTCTCAGCAACCAAATCCTTGACTTCTTTTCTCATTTTCTCACCATACGTACATGATTCCTCCCACTTAGCCAGCAACAATTTGTAGGTTTCAACTAGTTCTTCCTCATCACCATCACTTGACTCAGCATCAGAATAACACTTCCAAATGAGAGCTTTTACATGAATAGCCTTGGTTGTATCATTCTCATGTTTACCTTTGAGTTGAAATTCAGTATTCTTCACATTGTCCGACACATTGTCCAGGACATTTGTATTTGACGTTCTGCCCAAACTCTTCAACACTTTAATAAGTAATGATATAGCTTCTGCAATACTTGCATCAGTATCCTTCTCCCTCTGATCTTCATCATCTTCAGTGTTGGGCACAAAAGTTATACTCTTCGCCTTCTTCTCAGATCTACCATTAAGAGACATCTCAAAGTTTTGCAAGGACCCAATGAGTTCATCAACCTTAATGTTACTGATGTCTTGAGCTTCTTCAATGGCAGTTACCTTCATATCAAACCTTTTAGGGAAAGACCTGAGAATCTTTCTTGCTAACTTTTCTTCAGACATGGGTTCTCCTAGGGCAAAAGAAGAGTTGGCTAGATCCCTTATACGCATGTGAAACTCATATATGGATTCATCCTCATTCATCTTCATAGTTTCAAACTGAGTTGTGAGAAGCTGAAGCTTTGACATACGAACTCTTGATGTTCCTTCATGGGCAGTCTTCAGAATCTCCCGTGCTTCTTTAGCCACAGTACATGTGTTGATTAACCTGAACATATTTTTGTCAACTCCATTAAAAATAGCATTCAAGGCTTTGGAGTTTCCAAGAGCTTCGTCATCTTCTTTCTTTGTCCACTTATCTTCAGGCTTCAATTCAGTAGTGGATGCTATCACAGGATGTTTCCACCCCTTGACTATTGCCTTCCATGTTATACTGTCCATAGATTTGAGAAACACCATCATTCGAGCCTTCCAGTAGTCATAATTGGTACCATCCAAAATTGGTGGCATATAGATTGATCTTCTTCCATCCATAATGTTGTCCTTGAGAACAATATATATTCCCTGGAGCTCACCCAACAGAATAGGGTGCCTGCTCTGATACCAATTGTAATTACAGTTCTCGCACATGACAGATGTCGAACGCGATGTTGGGACAACCGGTTCGACAATTGACTAACAGTAACAAAACCAGCAAAATAAAAAAAAAGAACACAGAGGATTGGTAACCTAGTTCAGTGAAACTCCACCTACGTCTGGAGGGTATGCACCCAAAAAAAGGAAATCCACTATCTCAAGATTTAGGAATTACAGACACTCATGAACACCACAATTCATAGTTCACTTCCTAATCTACCCAGTGTATTTCTACTTAGTATCTCAACCTAAGTATGAGAGCCCCTCTCACTTTTTCTCAATCACTACCCCAGTGATTGGTAACAAACAATCAACAATCAGAGTTTTCAGAATCAAACAGCACACATAACACAACTTTGCTTTATAGAATCAGTGAACAAAGTTTGTTCACAAGTAACAAGGACAAAGAACAATGAACAACCCTAAAAAACTTGATCTCTCTCTATTAGCTTCAGTGGTCTTCATGTTTTAGGTATTCATCCTTTTATATACTTCAGCAGCAGCAACATAGGCACTAGAGTTAGCATGAGCTGAAGTAACAGATTGCAACAACCATCAAATCAAAACCGAATCTCCAAAGATCTTGTTGCGTTTTTTCCAAGTAAAGATAGAAACAAATCTTTTAACAAAGATTGTTTCAACAAATAACAACCCACAAATAAAACCCTTCTGGAACAGCTACTTGATCCTCAAGTAACTATAAAAACATATTTTCATAAAATCTTCAAGGGCCCACATCACGTTCCAAGCAAAGGACTGATGTCCTAGCTTCACGAAATCAGATGTCAAGGCATCTGCTTCGACATCAGGTTGTTTTTGACAAAATGCAGACAATAATGTAACAACAATAACTGTTTGGGTTGGGTTGGGTTGGAATTTGTGAATTTTCACCTACGAATCCGAACCAACTCAATCCGACAACCTTCGGGTTGGTTTGGATGGATTGATTAGATCGTTATATTAAAATAAAAATAAATCTGAAATATTGAAAAATATTAAAAAACAAGTACTTCAAGTCTCTAACTGTTGGGGGAGACAGGGGAGCCCATAGCCCAGAGAGCAAGACACCAAGAGATCTCGACGCCACATCTTAACCCAAAACCTTAAGGCATTAGGTTTATGGGTCACATCTCTTATAAACTCTTCTCATCACCCATACTTAACCAATGTAGGACTCCAACTCTACACTTGAATTCTCAACAATCTCCCCCTCAAGTGCGAGTCACCTCCACAATATCATGGCCCCCCTCCGCGGAAGCTTATCCACTCTTGCACCGCCGTTCGCTTCACCGCGTCAACGAAACCCGCTACCTAGCCACACCGCTAGAAAGACTTTCAACACAAGGAGTCGTAACCATGGCTACGCCAACCATCGGCTCTGATACCACTTGTTGGGGGAGACAGGGGAGCCCATAGGCCGAGGAGCAAGACACCAAGAGATATCGACGCCACATCTTTACCCAAAACCTTAAGACATTAGGTTTATGGGTCACATCTCTTATAAACTCTTCTCATCACCCATACTTAACCAATGTGGGACTCCAACTCCACACTTGAATTATCAACACTAACATGCGATTACATCATAAGTTAATAACTACCATATACACACATCTATACAACAACACATAACTAAACAAGTACTTCAAATTTTTAAATATGACAAGTAATTACAAACAAAATAGGCTACAAGTCTTCTAAAAATCACTCAAATAATAGGATCCAAGTCTCCATAAATTACATACCTATTAGTAGGTTAGGTAAAAATTAAAATTATTAAAAATATAGATTAAATAATATATTATTATTACATGATTGGATTCCGGGTTGAGTTTGATGTATTATTATGGAATCCGATATTCGATCCAAAGATGATTGCATCGTAATAAAATCCATCCGGTGAACCCGTTGGCCCAATCCAACCCGCATTTTTACCATTGGATCGGATTGGGTTGGATGGATTTATTGGGTTAACCCGACCCATGTGCACCCCTACGTCTTATACATCAAAATTATAGATTATTTAATTCATCCTATAGATGATGGATAAGGCATGATAAGAGAACAATGTATAAACTACTTCAATATATTTAATCAACCGCCATCACAATCACCCTCCACCACCGCCATCACCGTCACTGTCGCCACCACCGTTGTCGACACCACCACCACCACCACCACCACCACCGTCGCCGCCACCACCACCACCCTCCACCACCATCGCCTCCACCACTACCACCACCATTGCCGCCACCACCACCACGCTTTAGTCATCGTTATCACCACTACCACCACCATCCACCATCACCGCCGCTATTACTACCACCACCACCACTGTCGCCGCCCCCACTGGCCACCGCCGCTGCCGCCACCATCCACCACCATTGTCATTGTCACTACCGTCGCCACCACCACCATCATCACCTTCCAATATCACCACTACCACACTACCAGTTTTGCCACCAAATTATACAGTGTATGATCAAACGATGTATCGTATTAAAATTTTATCAGGCCTTATCTTATCAGGCCTAATACAATTAGGTCTCATACGATCAGGCCTTATACTATATATCGTACCAAAAGAGCCCAAAGTGTTGAACCACTAGCTATGATAATCCACTTGGTTTTTTATTTAACTAAAACACTAGGCATATTGTCCAAAGATCGAACCATGAACTAAATATTTAATTAAAGAGTGAAATTATCTTACCATTAGCATTGTACTATATCATGTTGCAAACCTAGAAATGTTTTGATATAGGACCAATATCACAATTGAATTGACTCGTGACTTTTTATGGAAATATTATGGGGAAAACCAGGGGCTCTGTTTTGATGTTATACATTTTATATTTGTCTTATGGTTCTTATATGTGGTGAGGACTTCTAGCTTTTGTTTTGAACAACAACAGTGGTTGCTGCACGTAGCAATCACACCATTCTAGTATTTTTATTCTTCTTGTGGTCTTTGCACAATATTCAATATTTGATATTTTATACTTTAATCCTCTAGTGTTGTGTTGTTAGATGTTTGAATATTGAAGTTGTCACTCAAAAGAAATGTTTCACCTAACTACCACTTTTAACTTGAGTATGAACTATTTGTTTAAAAAAAAAACCTTGAGTATGAACCATTTACCTAATATAAGTATTTTCTAAAGTTTGACGTAATCTTTGTAAAAAAATATTAAATACTTGCAAACCTATTTAAACCATGTTCATCTAAAATTTGAGCTACTTGATGCACTTGATTTTTTGCGGTGCTGCATGCTTTTGATATATTTTTCGGCATGGTGTGGTAAGATGTTAACACAACGGATAGAGGTACTTGCAAAGGCACTCCGACGCTCAAGTCAGTATGAGAGAGTTGAGAGATCGAGAAGCTCAAAGCAATAGAAGAAAATAAGTTAGAAAAAATAAATAGTGCTTATATAAATGAACGATTAAACTTGTATTTATAGCTGTTATTGCAAAAGTCATACTCGAAGCATTGAGTTTTGATGAAGCATTTATGTAAAGCTTAATGGATGATGGTTGCTCGTAGACAACCTTGCAACATGACAACTTAAGTTCGCTTGACTATCAGTTGGATGAAATGAAACTTGGTTATGATCATCTCGAATGACCAACATGATGACCACTTATTTGTGGAACATTTGGGTTGTCTCGAATGATATTTGGCCAAATGTGCTTTTGGGTCGGTCTGAACAAAATATGTTTTATATTAATATTGTTAAACACAAACAAAACCCACCATACATTACAAAGTGTATGAAATGATGGAAGGCGTACATTCATTTCCAAATCTTAATTTTTCTACAAAGCAATGCCAATTCTTCCAATGATACCCTTCTGTTATGGAAACAATAGTAAGAGATAATATATATTTGATTGGGGTAATTATCAATTTGGTCTTGTAAATATGAGAATGTTTAAATTTAATCTTGTATCAGAATAAAGTTGCATATAAATCCCTATGATTAGAAAAAAAAAAAGGTTTTAGTCCTCGCTTGAATCTCAGCTCAAGCAAAATGTTTGTGTATGAGCGCTTATATGTCTCCTCCATGTGTTTAAGTAAGCTGATATGACTTTCATGTGTGTTTTAATGAGTTACGCAAACATATAACTCCTAAATTCACATAACTAACCTTAAGCTCAAGATCAAAATTAATCTAACCAAATTCACCCAGAACTAAGAAAATAAAATCTTTCATCTTGTCCCTCCCTCCCTCCACGTTCTCTCATTCAAAGAAAAGCTAAAGCTCAAGAGTCCATGTTTTATTGTCCCTCACTCCATTGCTCAACATTCTCTCATTCGATGCATTTGGTTGGTCTTGACGCAGGGCTGGTCCCGACATTTTGGAGGTCCTGGGTTAATAATAAAAATGGACCCCTAAATTTTTTTTTGGAGAAAGTTTAATAGGTACACTAAACCAAAAAAATGCCTTTTACAGCGCTTTGGACCTCTAGCCGCTGTAAAATAGTATACAGCGGTACGAAGCGCTGTAAAAGATGGACTAATTACAGCGCTTTTTTAAGGAAAAACGCTGTAAAAAGTATTCGAATTTTTTTTTGAGGCCCCTTCTTTTTGGAGGCCCTGGGCTGTGGGCCTGCTTGCACAGGCCCAGGGCCGGCCCTGTCTTGACGCTAGTTGTGGTGTTAGGGTAGCTTTCGTTCTGACCTTATAACCTAACACGAGAAGATCATGAACATTTTGTCTAATATAAAGTAAGAAACATAATTTATAAACAATTACTACAAAAAGAATGACAACTACTTTTAAGTTAAAAACTTTACCTATAAATTAAAAATCAAGAAAACACATTTACTCTCAATATTCCCTGAAACTTTTTACCTCCGAGAGTAAATAATTCCCTCTGTTAAACCTAAAAGAGAACAGTTTGTACGTTCATGAAGCGAACTAAGCAGAGACAAAGTAAAAAACAATTGAAGATAACGCAATCTATTTTTCTAAAACACTTTTGTTTTTCATGTACTTGTCCCTTGCGCTTCTTAGAATCACACTTTTTTTGTTTTACAGTAAGCTGTGAAAATGAACATCTCAGAATCACACTTTGAATGTTCATAAAGCAGCATCATCTATGTAAACCACTTATTATCCATTTATATATATTCTCTATCAGCCAAGTTCGACCAGCATTGGTTTTTTTTTTTCCAACCACTATTGGTTTAATTAGTTTGATTAATCAGCCCGTTGTTTTTGTGGTAGCTGTATGGACCGTACTAGCTAGTCAAGTATTCTTTCAGCTTTTCCTATTGTTCCAAGTCAATATTCTTTTTGGTTTTCTCTTGTAAACTCATGCTTTGACTGTGGTAGGTACATATGTGATTGGTTTTAGCATTGAGTACCGCTCTGTGTACATTTATAAAGTCGGCAACACACAATAAATATTTGGACGATTGTTATTTTTCTTCTCATCTTATATTTAAGTTTAGCACCCCTATGCTAAGTTTGAATGCAATTTAGTTGTTATAAAAAAATTCTACACTCACCCCCCTCAAGGTTTGCAAGAATGACACTCCACCCCATTGTTTTTTAAAATCTACACTCCACCCCATTTTTTATAAAGGCAAAATTTAGTGACGAAAAAAAATTCGTCACTAATAAAAAATAATTACTAATTAGTTAAAATTTAAATAAATTAAATGCATATACACTATCATACATCAATTTATGAAAATAATTTTACTGAATTAAATTTAAAAAAACCATCAACTCTGTCTGTTAAGTCCACGTCTCATCTATCTCCAAATCGTATTTCTCACCACAAACGGTCACCACCAAACCTTTGCTCCCTTTAACACGACGACAACCATCCCAGAATGTGAAATCCCATGGCACCACCATGCCTTAAAGTTTTGTTGCGACTTGAACCCCAGAACGTGAATCGCACATCCCCAAAGCCACTTGTTCAATTACTTGTTGTGAACTTCACCCCTTTAAGTTGTGAGCAAACACTTTGTTGGTTTAAGATGTTGTTGGATTTTGTTAAAAACAGTGCTCCACCGCATCGTTGGGTTCTAATAACCTCCGATCCACTTCATATTTCTTAATTTTGTTTCTCTATTTTCTTCACCACCCATTTGTGTTGCTTTTTGGAACGGGAGGCAGCAGTGGGGAATTTTCAGCAATGGGCGAAAGCCTGACGGAACAATGCCCCGTGGAGGTAGAGGGCCTACGGGTCGTGAACTTCTTTTCCAGGAGAAGAAGCAATGACGGTATCCGGGGAATAAGCATCGGCTAACTCTGTGCCAGCAGCCGCGGTAAGACAGAGGATGCAAGCGTTATCCGGATACAATCCAATTTTAAAAATTGGAGGTAAAAATAGATTATTTTGATTAAAATTGAATTATTACCAAATATGAAAACACAAGCATGTTTCACTATGTTCGAGATATGGTTTGTCAACCGGTCATGTGTGCTATTGCAGAATTTGCATTGTGAATTTACGGAGGAAGAACGCGATTGAGAGAATGGGGAGGACTGTGATGTTTTCATTTTTATATTTATTGGATTATATTGAAAATATTTTTTGAAATTATTGATTAACAATTTAAATAATAACTAATTATTAATGAAGAATATTTTTCGTCACTAAATTTGCCTCTATATAAAATGGGGTGGGGTGTAGATTTTAGATAAGAATGGGGTGGAGTGTTATTCTAACAAAACTTGAGGGGGGTGAGTGTACTTTACTCTTTTTATTTTTAATTATTGTATTTGTTCGTTTTTTAAACAATTTTTATTTTTGTACACTTGAAATTATTCTTAAAACTTTCTTTCTATGTAATCTACTGTTAAATTCATTTGAATTTGTCCCATAGGAGTATTTTATAACCTTTGTTTTTTTAGAGTGAAAATTAAAACAACAACAATGGCCTACAGGCCTAGCCATGCTCTAGTACACGAAGACCTCTCTAGGAGGAGCTCTGCACGAGATAATTATATCTTCACACCTCATTTTTGAGGTGTGGAGAGGTGGAAGAAGAGAGAGATAGGAAGAAATGAGAGAGAAAGTAAAGATGTGATATGTAATTTGATTGATAAAGAAGAGAGAAATAAATAGAATAAAGGTGAAAAAGAAGTGGAGATGTGTGTATATATCATAACTCGCTCTGCACGCCTTCAAACTCGACCTATCATTTAATCTAATCCTAGCAAGTACATTTGCAGGTTTGTTACACTCGCTTAGAACATGTTGGAATTGAAGCTCTCACTCTTGTTGGATCAACACTTGCGCCTCTGCAATATTTTATAACCTTTGTTTTGGTGCTGAATATATTATAATTTTTTAATAAGGAAAATAATAATTAATATTATTTAAATTATATAAAAAATTGATTTTTCTCTGAGTTTTTTTTGATAGGCAAATGTTAGTGGTTAGTTGTTAGTAAGTTAGAGAATTCCTTCAAATATCCCTTCCCGGATTCGAACCCTGGACCTTCCCCTTCCCAACCCTCATATCCCCGAGCTCTTACCAGTTAAGCTAATCATCGAGGACAATTTTTCTCTGAGTAAATAATAAAATAGGAATGAAGGCAGTATGTTATTTACTAGTTGAAATTCTCTTCTTTTGTCAATCTGTAATTTCAATAAAATATTAGGGCTTTTTTGTAGTAAAAAAATGAACATGCTGGCATATAAAACAAAGCACATGGCCAATTCTGAATCATCATACATCACCTACCACCTTCACCACAAAAAGAGAGATAGAGAGATTTGGCACAACACAAACAACACTGTCACTCAAGAAGAATCTGGTGTCTCTTTGGTATGTGTTGTTGACTCTCAATCAATCAAATCATCCTCTTCCCATTCCCTTCTTCACTTCCTAACCATTAGAATTGACAAGAAAAATCAAATTTTTACTCTTCTCGTTGATTCAATTTTGGATTATTGGTGGTTGTTTCGTTTTTTAGATGCTCTTTTCGTTGATTTTACATGAAAAAAATTGTGGGTTTGACTTGAATTTTTGTGGGTGTTTTTTGTGTGGTAGTGGAAGTGAAAATGGCGTCAGATCCGAAAGTTCATCTTTTTGAAGATGTGGTGAAGCACAGCGAGATCAAAGATTGTTGGCTTATCATTGATGGGAAGGTCAGTTTTTTCTGATTTTTTTTTTTTAATTTTCCGTGAATTATTGATTCACTTGATCATGGCTTTTTGCATATGGTTTTTGGTGTTTGAATGCTTCATTTGATCTTGTTTTGATTGTGAATTTTGATGTTCTGGAAGTGATGCATGCCTTGTTTTTTCCTGGTTCATTTGCTGATGAAGTTTGATTTAGTCTTTTTTTCCACTCAATTCGCCCTTTTGCATTTGTATGTTAGCAGGGTATTTATTCCTTATTGCAACAGCATCTTTAGAGAAGTTGTTTTGTCTTGCTTTGTTGGACTCAAGTTTGCTCTTGAAATAATCTGCTACTTTAGTCTTATTTTTAATGGTCAATGTTATTTGTATTTTATTTATGCCACCATCTCTGGATTGTATGCATAACATGTAACAAGTCAAGGTTCCTGTTCTCCTGTACTAAATAATATATTTTCCAAGGGCTGCTACATGTAGTTCTACATCAGCCTGAGTAAAAGGACTTCGGAAGAAATTGTTAAAAATGATCTTATTATTAATAATATTCTCCATAATATGGTTTCGTAATATGGTTTTTGATCGAGCTCAATGGTGTAGTGTTGATCCATATAGCCGACTTCACTTAGTGGGATAAGGCTTTTGTTGTTGTTGTTTATATCAATGTTAAGACTTTATATGAACTATAGAATAGAATCGTAGCCTACATAACGTGCCTTACCGATCTTAACCTTAGAATCTCATCGTAGAATATTGAATTCCAATCTGATTGACTCTAAAGTTGCTGGATGACCAAGCACAAACATAAAATTTATGGTCATATGGTACATAGTATCCTTACCCTAATTGTTCTACATTTAAGTGTGTTTGGATTTCTCTTGGACTCAACGTCGATCGACGTCGACATTGAAGTCTCAACGTGGTAAAAATCTTGCTTCTCTGATTGTGCATTGTGATGTGTGTTACGCAAACAGGAAATCAATCACACACTAAGAAAATTCATATCTGCAAATTCTCCTGATGCTTTGTTTGTGTAAATTTTCTGTTTGTTAGTCTATGTCTTATACTTTCTTAGAAGCTGCTAATCCTTGATCTGCATTACTAGTTGGGTTGCAGCTTTAATCTGTACTATATTAATTGTCATTTAAAATGTGATTATATTGATTCCATACCTTTGGTACTGGAAAATGTCAAACACCCTGAAGAGTGCAGAACCCCATGTATACTGGCATGAACTTCAGTTCTAGCACGTCATGATTTTAATTTCTTCCACATAACAAACTTACGTCCTTCAACCATATTAGGTGTATGATGTCACCCCTTTTATGGAGGATCATCCCGGAGGTGATGAAGTTTTGTTATCAGCAACAGGTATGCTTATATCATCAGATGAGTATTTATAATAAAACCACCAAAGGATAACAATATTGATTATACTCTACTCTATGGATTACAGGGAAAGATGCAACTAATGATTTTGAAGATGTTGGACACAGTGATTCTGCTAGAGACATGATGGAAAAATACTACATTGGTGAGATTGATCCATCAACTGTCCCATTAAAGCGGACCTACGTTCCTCCTCCGCACACTCAGTACAATCCCGACAAGACCTCTGAATTCGTGATCAAGATTTTGCAGTTCCTGGTCCCTCTCCTGATATTGGGCTTAGCCTTTGCTGTCCGACACTACACCAAGAAAGAAGAGTAGTTCCTTCTTCATCGCATTGGACCCTATCAAAGGGGTCTGTTTGCTATTTATACAGGGTCATTTAATGGACAGTGTTTTGGTTAGTTACTTTCTGGTGTCTGAGCATTAAAACTGGATTCTAGACTTTAGTTCAGTGAGTCAATGTTTTCCAACTTTCTTTGGCAATGGTACTAGTGTCTTTATGACTTACAGAACCTAATAATGTTGGATGGCACTTCCTTTCTTTTTATTTTGCACTATTGCTTCATTAAGATTTTCTTTTTTCTTCTTAGCTGCTAAGGTAGCTAAGCTACTCATTATTATTCATCAATGGTGTGGAACATAATCTGCTTAAAACATGGTGGATTGTGAGAAAAAATAAATAGAACTTGTTTCAGTTTGGAACTTTAGTACTATATGGATGTTTCTTGGTTCAGGTAACTTGTGCATTGATTTATGTCGATCTCCTTCTCCAAGGTCAAGGATAAACGCGCTCTAACAGTTTACAATTATGTTCAAAAGGAGGAAAATAATAATAAAATGAAAAAGCCATCATACCTTGGAAATACCACATAGATTTTATATTGTAAATGGTGTTATATTTGATTTTTCATTGAAGTAAGCATTAGATCCCCCTTTTCAGCTAAACCATTTTTGGGTGTAGTTCCATCTCAACTTCATCCAAATGGATGGAAATGTGCACCCATAGGGATAAGCACTTTCTAAGAGCGAGAAAGGGAACAATAAAAATGGGAGGGTAGTTGTGATAGTTAAGATCACAAACTGATTGTGAAGGATAAGCACTTTCAAAGGAGATTTAGAGCAAGACAGTTAAATACTTGCTACTTGGTTATGATTCATTCACACCTCTCTTTCTCCACTGTCTCATTTTCACTCAATTTTTCTTCATATCTCTCTCTTCTTTCTTTCTATATTACATTACTCATCTTATCTTTCATTTATCTCTCGTTTCTTCATTTACTAAGGTGGAGGTGGAGGTGGAGCTAGAGTGTCAACAAACAAATATTCCTTGCTACTTTACTCAAACCAGAAATATACCAAATAAAATCTCATTCAATTTCCTACTTAAGATCTCTTGGTTTCCAAGCATTGACTCGCCGCAAATTATTGTCATGTGGGCTTTTTGAAGAATACATCTAATCTAAGAATATAGTATCCTGGCACCTTCTTTATTTTCACAGTCGTCTCATTAGCTCCAGGTGGGCTTTCTACCTTCTTGCCTTCGGGAGGAATGAAAATGATCCCTTTTCTCTTAGGTTCAGGAGGGAAAGAGATGTTTTTTTTTTCTTGGACAAGGTATTTCTACAACTGATAGCTGTGAAACTAATCCTCTACCCCACAGTCAGTGAACTAAGCGGTATGAGACTGATCAATGAGTTTTTTCATTTACAAAACTTGAGACCGAACTCTCAACCACTTGCTTAAGAGGTGAAGGGTTGAACCACTGCGTCAACTCATTTGAAAGACGAATTTAATACAACTTTACTTTTTATTGTCCTTGTTGCAAGGACAATAAAAAGTAAAGACATCGTGAAGGCATTTTTTTTCTAACGAAATTGTTTTTCCTTCAAATCCCCATTTTGGGGAGATAAGTTTGAGTTAAAACGAGTTTTGAGTCCTCTATTCTCATTGCCTCTTAAAATTTGTACCAACAAACAAGGTTGACTTAAAAAATCCTGTCCTGCTCTCTCCTTCATTTCTCTCCAACGAAACACTATGTTAAGTACTGCCTTGTAGAATAAGTAAAATCTGTATATTCTTCTACTTCTACTACCAAAATCATGTTGCGGTCAAGTACTATCTTCTCTATAACTATTTTGTTGTTTTTTGGAATTTTTTGTGCTCCCTCAGTTAGATAAGAAGACGAACCTGGAATTTCTCTCTTGGAATGTGTATTATTTTAACAAGCAAAACATGTCATTAATTCCTTCAATTGTGCTAAATATCTTTGGGGAAATTAGTTTTTTGACATGGTAATCTTCTTTTATGAGTTGCTATCAAACAGAGCAAATCTTAACCCTCTTTACCCCACCCATCTCTTTCACAATTGTTAAACTCGTGATGAAGATTTTGTACTCTGCCTAATGATTACAAGATCCAAACGTGAGAGATTGTTCTATTATCATCCCGAACTCATTCTCCCGCTTCCTTTCCCATTTGATGAAATATCGACATGAACTTTCTATTATTTTTAAGGTGAATTCTGTGGTACCTATAATTTTTTTTGGGTGTGGTACCTTATGTAGTATAATTTTGTTATTTTCTTGAAAAAGGGACGGAGGATTTATTATTGCAATTTTTAAGAATTTAAGCTTAATGACTCAATGACCTAATAACATGTTGTTTTTAAGTTTGTTTATGTTATTCAATGCACGATTTGAAAACTAGAGTTTTAAGTTTAACTTGCAACTTTGAGAGATCATCTACGTTGCTTTTTTTTTTCCAGGATCCTCTTTCTTCATGCCTCATCCATGTTGATCCTTGCAAATCTTCATCCATCTTCTTCCTCTAAGTTCAAATTGTATTTTTTTCTACTAATTTATATCCAGGGCCGTCTCAACCAATATTGAGGCCTAAAGCGAACTCTATAAACTGGGCCTTTATAAAATTAATTTGAAAACCAAAAGAATCAAATTAACAAACACATAAATAGTTCAAGATAAACACCACAATGAACACATACCTGTAAGCGGTGTAGCACACACACGCACGCACACATTTATGTATATAAGTGGTGCCCCAGTGTCCTACTTTTTGAGGATTAATTGTGTCAGGTTGTCAGTGTCGTGTCGCAGTGTCATGTCGGTGTCAATGCTTAATTAGTTAGCCAGTTAGGGTTAGTTGGATAATCCGTTTTACGTTTATTTTTTTTTGGAATGCCAAATTTGTATATATATAATATAATAAAAAGAAAAGCACAAGAGGTGCTAAGTAACAATAAATACTAAAGAACAGGGTGGAAAAACACAGAACCACCACAATAAAGAAAATGAGCCACTAGAAGCACAAAAGCCCTCCTCGTGACTAACCTACTGGACTAGATGGGCCAAAACTATAAAGCAAATGGCTATTTCTAGCAAACCAACACACCCAGATAAAAACATTCCCATCCTGCTATCTATCAAAAGCCAACCACGCCAGTTTGCTGCATAACAGAAATGAGCAGTTTGCCACAAAACCAGGCAGGAAGTAAGATTGAGATATGAATTATATGAATGGTGCTCGTCATCATCCTGTCGGTGCCCATGAAGCCAAAGTTCGATAATCTGTCAGTTGAGGTTTAGTACATGAACATCGCCGCCGACAACCCAACCGGAACTACCGCCTCCATCACCCTCACCATTCGCCTCGTCTTCGAAGCCGATAACCCAAATAAGTTTGAGATCAAGTACGGCGAGTCCAGGTTCACCGTTTATGTTATTCAATGCACGATTTGAAAACTAGAGTTTTAAGTTTAACTTGCAACTTTGAGAGATCATCTACGTTGCTTTTTTTTCCAGGATCCTCTTTCTTCATGCCTCATCCATGTTGATCCTTGCAAATCTTCATCCATCTTCTTCATCTAAGTTCAAATTGTATTTTTTTCTACTAATTTATATCCAGGGCCGTCTCAACCAATATTGAGGCCTAAAGCGAACACTAAAAACTGAGCCTTTATAAAATTAATTTGAAAACCAAAAGAATCAAATTAACAAACACATATATAGTTCAAGATAAACACCACAATGAACACATACCTGTAAGCGGTGTAGCACGCACATGCACACGCACGCACACATTTATGTATATAAGTGGTGCCCCAGTGTCCTACTTTTTGAGGATTAATTGTGTCAGGTTGTCAGTGTCGTGTCGCAGTGTCATGTCGGTGTCAATGCTTAATTAGTTAGCCAGTTAGGGTTAGTTGGATAATCCGTTTTACGTATAACTTTACTCTTTCAGCTTTATTTTTTTTTGGAATGCCAAATTTGTATATATATATATAATATAATAAAAAGAAAAGCACCAGAGGTGCTAAGTAACAATAAATACAAAAGAACAGGGTGGAAAAACACAAAACCACCACAATAAAGAAAATGAGCTACTAGAAGCACAAAAGCCCTGCTCGTGACTAACCTACTGGACTAGATGAGCCAAAACTATAAAGCAAATGGTTATTTCTAGCAAAACAACACACCCAGATAAAAACATTCTCACCCTGCTATCTATCAAAAGCCAACCACGCCAGTTTGCTGCATAACAGAAAGGAGCAGTTTGCCACAAAACCAGGCAGGAAGTAAGATTGAGATATGAATTATATGAATGGTGCTCGTCATCATCCTATCGATGTCGGTGCCCATGAAGCCACAGTTCGATATTCTGTCAGTTGAGGTTCAGTACATGAACATCGCCGCCGACAACCCAACCGGAACTACCGCCTCCATCACCCTCACCATTCGCCTCGTCTTCGAAGCCGATAACCCAAATAAGTTGGAGATCAAGTACGGCGAGTCCAGGTTCACCGTACATGATGGTGAACCTGACTCGCCGTACTTGATCTCCAACTTATTGGGTTATCGGCTTCGAAGAGGAGGTGAATGGTGAGGGTGATGGAGGCGGTCATTCCGGTTGGGTTGTCGGCGGCGATGTTCAAGTACTGAACCTCAACTGACAGAATATCGAACTGTGGCTTCATGGGCACCGACACCGATAGGATGTTGACGAGCACCATTCATATAATTCATATCTCATCTAATTGAAGATTGAACAAGAAGGTATCCTCGGGCAGTAAGCTGAGAACACTGGTGCAGTCGACGCCGGTGCCGGTGGTCGATCGTCGTTCGGTTGCGGCGGTTGGTTACTTCTAGTGGTCATTTTTTGTGAAATGGAAAGACTCATGGTGTGTTTGCTATAGGTGGCTTGGATTGACAACAGTGCTGCCAAGGAACTGTAAAATTCACTTGCAGCTAGCAGCACAATAGAATTGATAAAAAAAAAAAAATTATTTTTAATTTTTCTCCCACATCTTATATTTATAATGTTTATTTTATTTTAGATTGCTGATTGATAAATAAAATGAATAAGTTATAAAATTAAGTGTCTAAAAGAAACTTACAAAAAATAATTCACAAAATCAAAAAAGGAAAAAAATGCATTAACATTGACAAATTGATTATTTACAATTTTTTAATATGCTATGTGTGATAATTTGATAAAGAGAGGATTGGATTTTCCTAACAGCTCCTCTGCTATGTGAAAACAATCTGGTTGGCAACTGTTTGGAGTGTCTGGCTTTGTAGGAATGAAGTTAGACTCAATGCATAGAGCTTTGCGGTGGAAGATATATGTAACTTGATCAAATGGAGGGCTTGGTTATGGCTAAGGGCACGAGTAGCAGCATTTAAGGCTTCCTACTATGAGTGGGAATCACATCCTATTTATTGTCTAATTAGAGGTGCAACTCCAAAGCAAACTCCACTATTAAGGTCAGGCGCCATAAGGAGCAGGGTCATATGCATGTCAGCATGCAACAACTTTTCTCAAAAGATAGTGGATGCGTGGACAGTTTGATTTCAGAATTTACATCAGCACTTGCAGTCAAACAACGTTGCTGATAGAATAGAATATTCTTATATTCTTATATTTATTATTTTGTAATTATGCATGTAATTAGGGTTTAGCCTTTATTATTAGTCAACCTTGTATTTGTATAAATAGAGGTTTCCTCATCAATAATATTCACGGAATTGATTTTCTTCATGGTATCATTGAGCAGGTTCAGATCCCCTTTTTTTCTGACCTAATTTTCATATTTTCTTAAATTTTATTTTATTTTCCCTAACATCAGTTGCATGCTTCCGCCCCTTTTCTTTTTTTTGGGTTTGCTTTCTGTCCCCGCCGCCGGCAACGCCTCCTCGCTGCCCGCCGCCGCCAGAACGACCACCGGCGCCTCCGTCGCGCCTCCGCACGTCGCTCCGTCGCGTACTCCTCCCTGGAGCGTCACCGCCAGTTCTGTCCCCACACAGATCTCGCTCCTGTAAGCATCACCGCCGCGTGCATCCACAACCTTCTCGCGCCGCCGGTTCTCCTTCTTGGGCGCGCCGCCACCGCTCGCGTCGTGCCGCCAAGGACGCCCAGGATCCCTCCTCTGCAGCGGATCCGTGTTTGGCCCGTTTCCAGCCAAACAGATCCGTTTCTTCCCAAACGGATCTCCCCTTGACCCGCTTCTCCAAAGCCCCAAGGGTCCCAGACCGGCCGGTTCATCCAAGGCCAAGCCAAACCGGTTCAACCGAACTGGTTGACAGCCAGATACAAAAAAAAAAACTTAATTTTAATTTGTTTTGCAGGTTCAATGGCTACATCTGCTTCTACCCCTGGCTCTCCAAACACTACTCCAACCGATGACACTGCCACTACTATGGTCACTCCACTTGTCTCGCCGGCTAAACCCGATTTTCATCCGGCCCTTGCTATCAGCAATATCAAAAACAACATTCCTTTCAAACTCGAGATCGACAAGGATCATTATGCTAGGTGGGCTGAATTGTTCGAAACTCATGCTCACGCCACTCAGGTGCTCCACCACATCATTCCTCAAGCTGGCATGGAGCCTCCTGCGCGCACCGATGCTTCCTATGCCCGGTGGGCCACTCTTGACTCTACTGTCAAACAGTGGATTTATTCCACCATCTTCTTTGATCTTCTCACCACTGTTATGGAGAAAGGTTCTACTGCTATGGCTACTTGGAACCGTATAGCTTCTATGTTTGAGGACAATCAGAACTCTCGTGCTGTCGCTCTCGACCAGGATTTCATCTCCACTCGCATGGAGGATTTTTGTAATGTTTCGGCCTATTGTCAGCGTCTGAAACATATCTCTGATCAGTTGAGGAATGTTGGTGCCCCAGTTAGTGACCATCGTCTTGTTCTCCAGTTGGTCTCTGGTCTCACTGAGCCTTTCCGTGGCGTTGCCACCCTGATCCGTCAGAGCGAGCCTTTGCCTCCTTTCCTCAAGGTCCGCTCCATGCTTATTCTAGAGGAATCTGGTCTTGCCAAGATGTCAGGCCCTGCCTCTCAGACTGATTTGCACACATCTGCCTCCCGTCCACAGGCCTTCGTTGACTCTTCTCAGCAGCGCCCTCCCTACCGCAGCGATCAGGGACACTCCACCCATCGTTATGGGTCAGGGCAAAATCGCAATTATTAGGGTAGTTCTGGTAAACCTAAGAAGAAAGGTGGCTCTCGTTATCCTGGATCATCTGGCTCTTCTGGTTCCCTTGCTGCATCTCCTCCACCATGGCGCCCACCTCCGCAGGCATCCTGGAATCCCTGGGGTTGGGCTCCTCCCCCTGGTTGGGCTCCTCCCCCTTGGGGCATGCCTCCCTGTCCTTACCCGACATCTCAGTGGTCGCGTCCCATGGGTCCTCCGCAGCAACCCAGCGTTCTCAGGCCTACACCGCTACTGCTTCTCCAGCACCCACTGATATCGCTGCTGCCATGCACACCATGTCTTTGACTCCTCCAGACACCACATGGTACATGGACACCGGCGCCTCATCCCATACTACGGCCTCTCAAGGTACTCTTACGTCTTATTCTAATTGAAGTCATTTAAATCAGAAACTGATAGTTGGTAGTGGTCAGGGCATTCTAATTCGGGGTTCGGGACACACTTCTATTCCTACCCCACACAAACCTTTAGCTCTCAATCATGTCTTGCACACTTCCCGAATTATTAAAAACTTAATTTCTGTGCGACAACTCACTACTGACAATAATGTTTCTGTTTCTTTTGATCCATTTGGATTCTCGGTGTCGGACTTCCAGACGGGGATGCCTCTCCTGAGATGTAACAGCCCTGGCGACCTCTACCCAGTCACCCGTTCCTCTCCTTTTGCTGGTCTTGCTTCTGGTGTCTGGCACAATCGCCTTGGTCATCCTGCTTCCTCATCTTTAAATCACCTTAGGAATAATAAACTTATTTTTTGTGAACCTTCGAGTTCTAGTTCTGTTTGTGATTCTTGTGTTTTAGGCAAACATGTTCGGTTGCCTTTTCGTTCCTCTGAAACTATTACCTTGAGGCCATTTGATATTTTGCATAGTGACTTATGGACGTCTCCTATTTTAAGCACTGCTGGTCATCGTTATTACATTTTGTTTTTGGATGATCACACTGATTTTTTATGGACGTTTCCAATTGGTCAGAAATCTCAAGTTTATGAAATATTTACTTCTCTTGCTACACTTATTAAAACTCAATTTTCCGCAAATATCAAAGGTCTCCAATGTGATAATGGACGTGAATATGACAATGCCTCTTTCCACCGGTATTGTCATGCTAATGGTCTTATTTTTCGCTTCTCTTGCCCTCACACTTCTTCTCAAAACGGCAAAGCAGAACGCAAAATCCGCACCATTAACAATATGATACGCACTCTCCTAGCGCATTCGTCTGTTCCTCCTTCTTTTTGGCATCATGCCCTTCAAATGGCAACGTACCTTCGGAACATTTTGCCCCGCAAGACTCTTCAGAATGATTCTCCTACTAAGTTGTTGTATCATCGTGACCCTTCATACTCACACTTACGTGTCTTTGGTTGTCTATGTTTTCCTCTCTTTCCTTCCGCTACAATTAACAAATTACAACCACGATCGACTCCGTGTGTTTTTCTGGGATATCCGATGAATCACAGAGGTTATAAATGTTATGATTTGTCAAACAGAAAAATTATAATATCGCGGCATGTCATTTTTGATGAAACCCGATTCCCCTTTGCCGACCTGTCCTTGAATCCTGCCCCTTCTTATGAGTGCTTCACCGAGGACCTCCCTCCTTATTTGATCCACCATTGGCAAACCGTGTCCTCCCGACCCCCTGACCCTCCGGTCCCGCCGTCGAGTCTCACTGACTCTTCGCCTTCCTTATCAGCTCCCGTCTCCCCTCCTGCTTCTCCCTCGCCTTTGCCTTTGCCTCCGGTCCCACCTGCACCACCTGTACGGACCATGACTACCCGTAGCATGCACGGCATCTCCAAACCTAAAAAGCCTTTTAGCCTTTCGGTCTCTATTGATGACTCGTCCATCTCACCCTTGCCTCGTAACCTGAAACAAGCCTTATCCGATCCCAATTGGAAGTCCGCTATGCAGTCTGAATTTAATGCACTTATTAGAAATAATACGTGGGAGTTGGTTCCCCGTCCTTGTGATGTTAATGTTATTCGCTGTATGTGGATTTTTCGCCATAAAAAGCAGTCTAATGGTTTGTTTGAGCGTTATAAGGCTCGTCTTGTAGGTGATGGCAGGTCTCAGATTGCAGGTGTGGATTGTGACGAGAAGTTCAGTCCCGTGGTGAAACTGGCTACCATACGGACAGTTCTCAGCATTGCTCTCTCCAGATCCTGGCCCATTCATCAGTTGGATGTCCAGAATGCCTTCTTGCTTGGTGATCTCCATGAGACTGTCTACATGCATCAGCCATTGGGTTTCCGCGACTCTTAGCAGGACTATGTCTGTCGTCTGAAGAAGTCTCTTTATGGTCTGAAACAGGCGCCCCGTGCTTGGTATCAGCGGTTTGCTGACTATGTTTCCTCTATTGGCTTCCAACACAGCAGTTCAGATCATTCCCTTTTTATCTTCCGGCGGGGTGCTGACATTGCCTATATTCTGCTATATGTTGATGACATCATCCTCGTTGCTTCTTCTCATGATCTCCGCAAATCCTTTATGGCACTTCTTGCATCTGAATTTGCTATGAAGGATCTGGGTCCTCTGAGTTATTTCCTTGGCATCGCTGTCACTCGGCATGCCGGTGGCCTTTTCCTCAGTCAGAGCACTTATGCTAGTGAGATCATTGCCCGCGCCGGCATGACGTCGTGCAACCCTTCTGCTACTCCGGTTGACACCAAGCAGAAGCTCAGTTCTTCTTCCGGGACTCCTTGTGAGGATGCCACTTTGTATCGGAGTCTTGCTGGTGCTCTCCAGTACCTCACCTTCACTCGTCCTGACATTTCTTATGCAGTTCAGCAGGTTTGCTTACATATGCATGCTCCCCGCACCGAGCACATGCTTTCCCTCAAGCGTGTCTTACGCTATGTTCGTGGCACCTTGACTTTTGGTCTATATTTGTATCCCTCCCCCGTTGAGAAACTTGTTTCTTACACTGATGCTGACTGGGGGGGATGTCCTGACACCAGACGCTCTACTTCTGGTTACTGTGTTTTCCTTGGCGACAATCTCATTTCTTGGTCCTCCAAGCGGCAACCCACCCTCTCTCTCTCTCTAGTGCTGAAGCTGAATACAGAGGTGTTGCCAATGTTGTCTCCGAGTCCTGTTGGATCCGCAATTTACTCCTCGAACTTCACTTTCCTCTCTCTTAGGCAACATTGGTCCACTGTGACAATGTGAGTGCCATCTACCTCTCTGGCAATCATGTGCACCATCAGCGTACCAAACATATCGAGATGGATATCCACTTTGTTCGGGAAAAGGTCGCGCGTGGCCAGGCTCGCGTCCTTCATGTTCCTTCTCGTCATCAGATTGCGGACATTTTTACGAAGGGCCTTCCTCGGGTTCTTTTTGATGATTTTCATTCCAGTCTCAGCGTCGGTGAACCTCCCGCTTCGACTGCGGGGGTGTGATAGAATAGAATATTCTTATATTCTTATATTTATTATTTTATAATTATGCATGTAATTAGGGTTTAGCCTTTATTATTAGTCAACCTTGTATTTGTATAAATAGAGGTTTCCTCATCAATAATATTCACGGAATTAATTTCCTTCAATTGCTAATGAGAGAATGCATCACTAACCTCATACCAACTAAAGTAGATGTCAGTGCCATATACAAGAAACGTTACCTGATTAATTTGGCAAGTAAAGCATAACAACTTGATACATAATCTTTTTACATCTATTGAGTATTAACTATACAAAGAGAAGTCTCTAGTTAGAAAGAGCATTTTGTATACGTTACCATATTAATATTGAGGCCTAAGCTACAGGGCAGTCTCAACCAATATTGAGGCCTAAAACGAACTCTAAAAACTGGGCCTTTATAAAATTAATTTGAAAACCAAAAGAATCAAATTAACAAACACATAAATAGTTCAAGATAAACACCACAATGAACACATACCTGTAAGCGGTGTAGCACACACACGCACGCACACATATATGTATATTAGTGGTGCCCCAGTGTCCTACTTTTTGAGGATTAATTGTGTCAGGTTGTCAGTGTCGTGTCGCAGTATCATGTCGGTGTCAATGCTTCATAGAACTTGAGACTTGAGGAGAATAACTTAATAAAATAAAGATTTAAAGAGTCTTGAGAGGGAAAATGAAAAATAGAGGAGGGGAGAGGTTAAGAGGATTAAAGAAAGAGGAAGAATCGGAGAGGGTAGAAGAAGACGAATTCAAAGAGATCAAATGAAAATTCACACTCTTTCTCTGCCTTTTATCAATTCAAAATACACAATAAGTTAAATTTATTTAAGAATAAATGATGCACTTAATAGGTCCATTTTTTTAGGCACTCACTATGTTATTTAATTACTTCTTCTATTCTTGGATAATTTCCTTTGAAATATATACAAGTTAAAAAAAATTTAATATTTTGGGGCCTAAAACGAGGGCTTTACTGGCCTAATGGTTGAGACGACCCTATTTATATCATCTTAGGTACCACGCTTTATTCTAGCTTAAAAAAACCACATCAAACACCTTCTTTTAAATATCATTCTTATTTAATTCAACTTCTTTTTAGGGGAAAGGGAAAGGATAGCACCAAAATCATCTTACTTTTCTTAATGCATCAGCAAATGTAATGTTTTGACTGACTAAATAGCGACTAGTTGGTAAAACTATGACTATATCAGCATACAAATATGAGCTTATAGGTACCAAGTACGTATGAGGATTGACATCAAAGTTACTACTCGCGCATGGGTGCAGATTCTATCTAGTGAATTTCTCTCAATTTTTCTTCAGTTGACATTACAAAATATTACCAGCTGCCACAAAATGCTGCTGCAAAAAATTGACAGAATTTGTGGCAGCTTGCAACATTTTTTGGCAGTTCCAAACCGCCACAAGTGTCTTGGGGACCCAATCAATTGGCATCCATGCTCCTTTACTACATAGTAAAATGATAACTATAATTCTTTAATCTTTTCTAGTTATAAGAGTACTTTAATGTGTAAACCAAATTAAATATGAGAAGTGATATTAATGTTGGAAATTGGTGATGTTTCAAAAGTTCCAAGTCCCACATTATTTGTGCATTGAACTTTCCAAAGGTTTATATACCAAACATCTCTTATAGGCTAGGCGAGCGCCTACAGACAGCAATGATTCAATTTTCTTTTCTGTCTAAAAGACATTTCAGCCTCAAAGAAGTTAAAGCTTCATGTCTTGTGGGCTTGTGGACCGGGCGGGCTAGTACAAGCCCATAGCTCCGCCCGGTAAGGTAGATACCCTTTGGGCGGGTATCTAAGGCAGCGAATGGATGCAAAGTGAAGGTGTGGGCCCGGCTCATAGATGTGGTCCCAAGTTCATTTGTCTTATTTACACTTGTATTATATGTATTTATCTTATTAACATTGAGATTTGGGTCTTGGATGTAAGACCAAAGTCCAAGAATATTCTAGATAAGGACCACTCCCACTATAAAAGGGGGGTCCTCACCTTGTACTAGGGACCTTTTTGATCATTAATGAGATAATTCCTTTATTCTTACATCATTCACATATTCTAGGCTCTGCTAGGGTTTTGTAAGGACACTTTATATCCCCTTGTAAGATCAAGTTTTGATCTAGTAGTACAACTCTATGTTTTGATGATTACAAGTTAACCTTTTGATATGAACAATTGTGGTACTCTAACGTGTTTTTCTGAGTGTGCTATTTACAGGCTCTGACCCTGACTCAATTTCACACAAATCAGAAGCACTGTGTATAAAGGGTAACCCAAGCAACGCTTTCGCATTCACCATGTTCAGTATGAACAGTGGAAAAGCTTCAGAAGATCTGAAGCTATACAAACTCTGATGAGGACTCAGTCGCTAGAAGCTCTGATGATCCAGAAGTTCTGACAACCAAGAAACACTGAAGGTTCAGATGTTCCGATGGTGTAGAAGACTCTGAAGATCCAGAAGCTGAATAGTGGAAACTCTGAAGTCCAGAAGCAAGAAACTCTGAAGGCCATATTCTTCCCTCTGAGTTCAGAATCAGAAGATACAATGGTCAGAGGATCTGTGCTATCCCTCTGACTCTGATCAACCGGCTTCACAAGTTCCAATACGAAGCATTCCTCTGATCAGAAGTCTCCTAGGTTAAAAGGTCAAGTCGCTATCCAAGTACAAAAGCAAGTGTACCTTCCTGACGACCTACCTAACGTTCTCAGCCACAGCAGAAGCTGGATTTTCCAGAACTGCCCTCCAACGGTAGCATTTCCCATGCAACGCTCAACCCTAATCCTTGGAGTATATATAGAGGCTGAAGATTGAAAGAAGCGGCTAGAAGAAAAAAATATACAAGAAGCAATACACACGCGCAAGAGATATTCTAAGCTTTCTTTCATCTTGTAATTTATTGTAGTTTACACTCAGCTTATTCAGAAGCAAACCCTTGTAAACACCAACCTCAAACAGTTGTTTGATTTTCCTTTAGGAGATCAAGGTTGATCGGATCCTAGAGAAGACTAAGAGAGTGAATCTTAGTGTGAGCTAAGTCAGTGTAATTGTTAGTCACTTGTAGGTTTCAAGTGCAGTTGTAACTCTTACCTGATTAGTGGATTGCCTTCATTCTAAGAAGGAAGAAATCACCTTAACGGGTGGACTGGAGTAGCTTGAGTGATTTATCAAGTGAACCAGGATAAAATCCTTGTGTGCTTTTCTATCTCTATCTTTTGCACTTAGTTCTCGAAAAGATTTGTTAAAATCTTAAGGTGGTAGTTTTGTACTGAAAACGTTATTCAAACCCCCCCCTTTCTACCGTTTTTCATACCTTCAATTGGTATCAGAGCGCAAGTTCTGATTACCACACCTAACAGTGTTCAGTGATCCGGGCCGGTGTGAAAAACAATGGCTGCCACCACCAGTGAAACTCAAAGAGATGGTTACAACGCAAAGCCTCCTATGTTCGATGGTCAAAGGTTCGAATATTGGAAAGATAGACTGGAAAGTTTCTTTCTGGGTTTCGATGCAGATCTCTGGGATATTATTGTGGATGGCTATGAGCGTCCAGTTGATGCAGATGGCAAAAAGATCCCAAGGTCAGAGATGTCTGCAGATCAAAAGAAGCTGTACTCACAACATCATAAAGCTAGAGCAATTCTTCTAAGTGCTATCTCCTATGAGGAGTACCAGAAGATTACAGATCGTGAGTTTGCTAAAGGCATTTTTGATTCTCTGAAGATGTCTCATGAAGGAAACAAGAAAGTCAAAGAATCAAAGGCATTGTCTTTGATCCAAAAGTACGAATCCTTCATCATGGAGCCAAATGAGTCCATTGAAGAAATGTTCTCCAGATTTCAACTGCTTGTAGCTGGCATACGTCCTCTCAACAAGAGCTACACAACAAAAGATCACGTCATAAGGGTCATCAGGTGTCTTCCTGAAAGTTGGATGCCTTTGGTGACTTCAATAGAGCTCACGAGAGATGTTGAGAATATGAGTTTAGAAGAACTCATCAGCATTTTGAAATGCCATGAGCTGAAGCGCTCAGAGATGCAAGATCTGAGGAAAAAGTCCATAGCCTTGAAATCCAAATCTGAAAAGGCTAAGGTTGAGAAGTCAAAGGCTCTTCAAGCTGAAGAAGAAGAATCTGAAGAAGCATCAGAAGATTCTGATGAAGATGAGCTGACTCTGATCTCCAAGAGACTCAACCGCATCTGGAAGCACAGGCAGAGCAAGTTCAAAGGCTCTGGAAAGGCAAGAGGAAAGTCTGAATCCTCAGGTCAGAAGAAGTCATCAATCAAGGAAGTCACTTGCTTTGAGTGCAAAGAATCAGGGCATTACAAAAGTGACTGTCCAAAATTGAAGAAGGACAAGAAGCCAAAGAAGCACTTCAAGACCAAGAAGAGTCTGATGGTGACATTCGATGAATCAGAGTCAGAGGATGTTGACTCTGATGGTGAAGTCCAAGGACTCATGGCTATTGTCAAAGACAAAGGAACAGAGTCAAAGGAAGCTGTTGACTCTGACTCAGAATCAGAAGGAAATCCAGACTCTGACGATGAAAATGAGATATCCTTGATAGCTCCACTGAAACACCAATCATGGTATCTGGACAGTGGATGCTCGCGTCACATGACGGGAGAAAAGCGTATGTTCCGAGAGCTAAAACTTAAGCCTGGAGGCGAAGTTGGCTTTGGAGGAAATGAAAAGGGTAAAATTATTGGTACTGGTACTATTTGTGTAGATAGTAGTCCATGCATTGATAATGTTTTATTGGTAGACGGCTTAACACATAACTTATTGTCTATAAGTCAATTAGCTGACAAGGGTTATGATGTTATATTCAATCAAAAGTCCTGCCGGGCTGTAAGTCAGATCGATGGCTCTGTTCTGTTTAACAGCAAGAGGAAGAACAACATTTATAAGATCAGATTATCTGAGTTGGAGGCTCAGAATGTGAAGTGCCTTCTGTCTGTTAATGAAGAGCAGTGGGTATGGCATAGACGGTTAGGGCATGCCAGTATGAGAAAGATTTCTCAGCTGAGCAAGCTAAACCTTGTCAGGGGCTTACCCAATCTGAAGTTCGCTTCAGACGCTCTTTGTGAAGCATGTCAGAAAGGCAAATTCACAAAAGTCCCTTTCAAGGCAAAGAATGTTGTCTCAACCTCAAGGCCGTTAGAACTTCTGCATATCGACCTGTTTGGACCAGTGAAAACTGAGTCTATAGGTGGCAAGAGATATGGGATGGTTATCGTTGATGACTATAGCCGCTGGACATGGGTAAAGTTTCTAACCCGCAAGGATGAGTCTCATGCTGTGTTCTCTACCTTCATTGCTCAAGTGCAAAACGAGAAGGCTTGTAGAATTGTGCGTGTCAGAAGTGACCATGGTGGAGAGTTTGAGAATGACAAGTTTGAGAGTCTGTTTGATTCCTATGGAATTACACATGATTTCTCTTGTCCCAGAACTCCTCAACAAAATGGTGTTGTTGAGAGGAAGAACAGAACTCTTCAGGAGATGGCTAGAACCATGCTCCAAGAAACTGGCATGGCTAAGCACTTTTGGGCAGAGGCAGTAAATACAGCATGTTACATTCAGAACAGAATCTCTGTGAGACCAATTCTGAATAAGACTCCTTATGAATTGTGGAAGAACATAAAACCCAACATTTCTTATTTTCATCCTTTTGGCTGTGTTTGTTATGTTCTCAATACTAAGGATAGATTGCATAAATTTGATGCTAAATCTTCTAAGTGTCTATTACTTGGTTATTCTGATAGATCTAAAGGTTTTAGATTTTATAATACTGATGCTAAGACTATTGAAGAATCTATTCATGTTAGATTTGATGATAAGCTTGACTCTGACCAGTCAAAGCTAGTTGAAAAGTTTGCAGATTTAAGCATTAATGTTTCTGACAAAGGCAAAGCTCCAGAGGAAGTTGAGCCAGAGGAAGATGAACCAGAGGAAGAAGCTGGTCCCTCTAACTCACAAACTCTGAAGAAGAGCAGAATCACTGCAGCTCATCCTAAGGAATTGATTCTGGGCAACAAAGATGAACCAGTCAGAACCAGATCTGCCTTCAGACCCTCTGAAGAGACCTTGCTGAGTCTGAAAGGATTGGTGTCCTTAATTGAACCCAAGTCCATAGATGAAGCTCTTCAGGACAAGGATTGGATTCTGGCCATGGAAGAAGAATTGAATCAATTCTCCAAGAACGATGTTTGGAGCTTAGTGAAGAAGCCTGAGAATGTCCATGTTATTGGAACGAAATGGGTATTCAGAAACAAGCTAAATGAGAAAGGAGATGTAGTCAGAAACAAGGCAAGGCTAGTTGCTCAAGGCTACAGCCAGCAGGAAGGAATAGACTACACTGAAACATTTGCTCCAGTAGCAAGACTGGAGGCAATCAGACTATTGATTTCTTTCTCAGTAAATCACAACATAGTTCTACATCAGATGGACGTAAAGAGTGCCTTCCTAAATGGTTATATCTCAGAGGAAGTCTATGTTCATCAACCCCCAGGTTTTGAAGATGAAAAGAAACCAGACCATGTGTTCAAATTGAAGAAATCACTCTACGGTCTGAAGCAAGCTCCCAGAGCATGGTATGAGAGACTTAGCTCATTCCTTCTGGAGAATGAGTTTGTAAGGGGTAAAGTAGATACAACTCTCTTTTGCAAGACTTATAAAGATGATATCTTAATTGTGCAAATTTATGTTGATGATATTATATTTGGTTCTGCTAATCAATCTCTATGCAAAGAATTTTCTGAGATGATGCAGGCTGAATTTGAGATGAGTATGATGGGAGAATTAAAGTACTTTCTGGGAATACAAGTTGATCAAACACCAGAAGGAACGTATATCCATCAGAGCAAGTACACTAAGGAACTTCTGAAGAAGTTCAATATGCTGGAATCTACAGTGGCCAAGACCCCAATGCATCCAACATGCATTCTGGAAAAAGAAGATATAAGTGGTAAAGTATGTCAGAAGCTCTATCGTGGCATGATAGGTTCACTTCTATACTTAACTGCATCTAGGCCAGACATATTATTTAGTGTTCATTTATGTGCTCGTTTCCAATCAGATCCAAGGGAAACCCACTTAACTGCTGTTAAGAGGATCCTAAGGTATCTGAAAGGCACCACTAACCTTGGCTTGATGTATAAGAAAACATCAGAGTATAAGCTTTCAGGTTATTGTGATGCTGATTATGCTGGAGATAGAACAGAGAGAAAAAGTACTTCTGGAAATTGTCAATTTCTGGGAAGCAATCTAGTCTCATGGGCAAGCAAGAGGCAATCAACCATTGCTCTATCAACTGCAGAGGCAGAATATATCTCAGCAGCAATATGCAGCACTCAGATGCTCTGGATGAAACATCAGCTGGAGGATTATCAGATCCTTGAGAGCAATATCCCAATCTACTGTGATAACACTGCTGCAATTTCGTTGAGCAAGAATCCTATCTTGCATTCAAGGGCAAAGCACATTGAGGTAAAGTATCACTTCATTAGAGATTATGTGCAGAAGGGCGTACTTCTTCTGAAGTTTGTTGATACTGACCATCAATGGGCAGATATCTTTACAAAGCCCTTAGCTGAAGATAGATTTAATTTTATTCTGAAAAATCTAAACATGGACTTTTGTCCAGAGTGAAGATAGATCAGAACCTCTGACTATGATACTTCTTGATCAGAAGATGTCTAGTCCAGAAGGTAACTCAATCAGAGTGTGTGTGCCCACTGGTACTGACTCTGAAGCTGAGACAACAACACGTGCGTCAGAATTTCTGATGCATAGTTCCTTGTGCCCGCGTGACAGTCTGTTGTGATTGCGTGTAGATATGCTTATCTCCTGTGTGTGATTGTGTATTTTACTGTTACTGTCTATCTTTAATTTTCAACCGTTGATCTTAAAGTGCTTTTTGAATCAACAACGGTTATTTGATAAAACCCACTATACACACACGTTCTCTCTCACTTCCGGTTTTCACTCTCGCACTCCCTGCTTTTCAAAACCGCCTCCTTCGTGATTTCTCTCTCGATCTCTCTTCATCCTTCAAACTTCATCTTCTACCTCAAACCTTCAACCTCTTCAAAATGGTGAGACAAACCAGAAGATCTACTGCAGATGCACCTCAGTTCCCTCACATGGTAGTCGGTTTGGCAACGGGTCAACGGGGCTCTGAGAACCCAGCACAAGAACAAGCTCAAGCTCAAGAGGAGATTGTTCATATTGCAGAACGGGGCTGTGCCGTTCACTGTGTATTTCCTCCTGAGGAACTCCAAGTCCTGGCAGAATGGAGATTCAACCTCGACAACTTGGCTGCAAATGGGTTTGATCTTCGTCCTGAAGTCCAAGCTCAAGGTTGGGGAAACTACTTCAATCGACTTCGAGGACCAGTGTATGAGAAGCTAGTAAAGGAATTCTGGAAGCACGCTGATTGTGATGACACTCAGGTGGTTTCTTACATACTGGGTAGGAAGATCATCATCACGGAGAAGTCATTCGTGAATCTGCTAGGTGCAGAAACTGCTCATGGGTATCGGTTCTCACTGACGGAATCGAAGCTGAAACCCAGAACCAAGGACATCGTCAACAAGGCCCTGTACACCACCTTCAAACCGGGCAAGACGAGCTACAAAGTGATGGACCTTCAACCCAAACTCAGGGTCTGGCACAAGATCCTGCTCAACTGCATAAATCAACGACCAAAGGGCAGTTCTCCAGACTACATCAACTTCAATCAGAAGGCGATGCTGTTCTTCATTCAAGACAAGGAGAAGATCTGCCTTCCCTACTTCCTGTTCTCCTATTTGAAGGAATGCATCCGGAAGTCTCGCACCACCTCCTCCATCAAGTCAGCCATCAAATATATCCCTTTTGGGAGGCTGATCTCAGACTTTCTCATTGAAAGCAACTTGGTGCAAGATTTAATCAATGCTGGTTGCACAGAGGACTTGAGCACAATTGTTAGCGATGTCTTCACTGCCAACTCTCTGAAGAAGATGGGTTTGGTCCAGAAGAAGATTGCTCCTGCTCATGAGGACACATCTTCTGAGATCAGAGGAAGAAGAATGCCTCTGAATGACTACCCTCTGTGGACTCAAGCAGACCATCCTGAAGCCATCAGATGCTATGTTGAAGACCTCAGGGCTCAAGGATTCGAGATTGACCTTGATGATTTCGTCAGCAGACTTCCACCAGCTCCAGAGTTTCCTTCTCCTCCCAAGAAGAAAACCAAGAGGAAGATGGTTCTGGACGAATCCTCAGAGGAATCTGATGTCCCTCTGGTCAAGAAGGCGAAGAGCAAGCCTGATGATGATGATGGTGATGATAGTGAGGATGGTCCTCCAAAGAAGAAGCAGAGGAACTCCTTCAGATCTTTCTCCATCTCTGGACCAAGATCTTCTTCAAGCAGTGTCTTCGTCAGCTCTTGTATGGTCTTTATACCATCGGGATGCCTAATATTGAGGAACATATCTTCCTCAAACGCCTTCCTTCTGAGCTCTTCTAATGCCATTCTGTATGAAGCCATTTTTTTTTCTGAATATTATTCGAGGTGTGAAGCTTACCTTTCTCTCCAACGTTTTTATAGGCTTCACTTTCTCTCTGAAAGTTAATGCTCTTACAGTTTCTCGAGGTTAAGTACTTGGTAACTGACCCTTCTATTTCCTCACTTGACCGGTGG
Organism: Lotus japonicus; assembly: GCF_012489685.1. Classification (NCBI taxonomy): domain Eukaryota; kingdom Viridiplantae; phylum Streptophyta; class Magnoliopsida; order Fabales; family Fabaceae; genus Lotus; species Lotus japonicus. Next base: position 71,048,728 of record NC_080041.1, read on the forward strand.
TAAACGTTCATCCCTTGCATTAACTCTTCTATTTATTATCGCCTCACTCTGATTCTTACATCGTCTTCATTTTCTTTCAACTTAGACCTTCTCTAAGGGGGAAGTACCTTGTACTTCAAGCTAAGTTTTTCACACCCCAAGCTTTTTGCTTATGACAAAAAGGGGGAGTAAACCCAGTTTTTGATGTAAGATGTGTTAGTGTGACTTATTTTTCTTTTGGAGATTTTAAGAGTTCCACCTTCATGACCATAGATGTGTCACTGGGCAAATACAAGGAATACATTTCACTTCTTCTGAAGTGATTCTAAGTTGACTCTGATACCCAAGACTCTGATACCTTGTCCATGACTCTGATCACTTATGCGCTCTGATTATTCGTTTTTCATCTATGTCATAAGCTTTTCACTCTGAACTCTTATATGATTTAGCTCAGAATCTAGACTTTACTAACGTTTTCATCAAGTATTAGATTCAGGGGGAGCTAAGCTCAGAATCAAGCAGTGACTTGAATTCAGAATGAGCAACATAAACTATTCACATCAGGATAAGTCTTATTCTATATCTCTAAACTCTGAGTGAATTCAGTTTAATGTTTAAGAATTGTTCATCAAAAATCTTAGTTTTGTCATCATCAAAAAGGGGGAGATTGTAAGATCAAGTTTTGATCTAGTAGTACAACTCTATGTTTTGATGATTACAAGTTAACCTTTTGATATGAACAATTGTGGTACTCTAACGTGTTTTTCTGAGTGTGCTATTTACAGGCTCTGACCCTGACTCAATTTCACACAAATCAGAAGCACTGTGTATAAAGGGTAACCCAAGCAACGCTTTCGCATTCACCATGTTCAGTATGAACAGTGGAAAAGCTTCAGAAGATCTGAAGCTATACAAACTCTGATGAGGACTCAGTCGCTAGAAGCTCTGATGATCCAGAAGTTCTGACAACCAAGAAACACTGAAGGTTCAGATGTTCCGATGGTGTAGAAGACTCTGAAGATCCAGAAGCTGAATAGTGGAAACTCTGAAGTCCAGAAGCAAGAAACTCTGAAGGCCATATTCTTCCCTCTGAGTTCAGAATCAGAAGATACAATGGTCAGAGGATCTGTGCTATCCCTCTGACTCTGATCAACCGGCTTCACAAGTTCCAATACGAAGCATTCCTCTGATCAGAAGTCTCCTAGGTTAAAAGGTCAAGTCGCTATCCAAGTACAAAAGCAAGTGTACCTTCCTGACGACCTACCTAACGTTCTCAGCCACAGCAGAAGCTGGATTTTCCAGAACTGCCCTCCAACGGTAGCATTTCCCATGCAACGCTCAACCCTAATCCTTGGAGTATATATAGAGGCTGAAGATTGAAAGAAGCGGCTAGAAGAAAAAAATATACAAGAAGCAATACACACGCGCAAGAGATATTCTAAGCTTTCTTTCATCTTGTAATTTATTGTAGTTTACACTCAGCTTATTCAGAAGCAAACCCTTGTAAACACCAACCTCAAACAGTTGTTTGATTTTCCTTTAGGAGATCAAGGTTGATCGGATCCTAGAGAAGACTAAGAGAGTGAATCTTAGTGTGAGCTAAGTCAGTGTAATTGTTAGTCACTTGTAGGTTTCAAGTGCAGTTGTAACTCTTACCTGATTAGTGGATTGCCTTCATTCTAAGAAGGAAGAAATCACCTTAACGGGTGGACTGGAGTAGCTTGAGTGATTTATCAAGTGAACCAGGATAAAATCCTTGTGTGCTTTTCTATCTCTATCTTTTGCACTTAGTTCTCGAAAAGATTTGTTAAAATCTTAAGGTGGTAGTTTTGTACTGAAAACGTTATTCAAACCCCCCCCTTTCTACCGTTTTTCATACCTTCAATTGGTATCAGAGCGCAAGTTCTGATTACCACACCTAACAGTGTTCAGTGATCCGGGCCGGTGTGAAAAACAATGGCTGCCACCACCAGTGAAACTCAAAGAGATGGTTACAACGCAAAGCCTCCTATGTTCGATGGTCAAAGGTTCGAATATTGGAAAGATAGACTGGAAAGTTTCTTTCTGGGTTTCGATGCAGATCTCTGGGATATTATTGTGGATGGCTATGAGCGTCCAGTTGATGCAGATGGCAAAAAGATCCCAAGGTCAGAGATGTCTGCAGATCAAAAGAAGCTGTACTCACAACATCATAAAGCTAGAGCAATTCTTCTAAGTGCTATCTCCTATGAGGAGTACCAGAAGATTACAGATCGTGAGTTTGCTAAAGGCATTTTTGATTCTCTGAAGATGTCTCATGAAGGAAACAAGAAAGTCAAAGAATCAAAGGCATTGTCTTTGATCCAAAAGTACGAATCCTTCATCATGGAGCCAAATGAGTCCATTGAAGAAATGTTCTCCAGATTTCAACTGCTTGTAGCTGGCATACGTCCTCTCAACAAGAGCTACACAACAAAAGATCACGTCATAAGGGTCATCAGGTGTCTTCCTGAAAGTTGGATGCCTTTGGTGACTTCAATAGAGCTCACGAGAGATGTTGAGAATATGAGTTTAGAAGAACTCATCAGCATTTTGAAATGCCATGAGCTGAAGCGCTCAGAGATGCAAGATCTGAGGAAAAAGTCCATAGCCTTGAAATCCAAATCTGAAAAGGCTAAGGTTGAGAAGTCAAAGGCTCTTCAAGCTGAAGAAGAAGAATCTGAAGAAGCATCAGAAGATTCTGATGAAGATGAGCTGACTCTGATCTCCAAGAGACTCAACCGCATCTGGAAGCACAGGCAGAGCAAGTTCAAAGGCTCTGGAAAGGCAAGAGGAAAGTCTGAATCCTCAGGTCAGAAGAAGTCATCAATCAAGGAAGTCACTTGCTTTGAGTGCAAAGAATCAGGGCATTACAAAAGTGACTGTCCAAAATTGAAGAAGGACAAGAAGCCAAAGAAGCACTTCAAGACCAAGAAGAGTCTGATGGTGACATTCGATGAATCAGAGTCAGAGGATGTTGACTCTGATGGTGAAGTCCAAGGACTCATGGCTATTGTCAAAGACAAAGGAACAGAGTCAAAGGAAGCTGTTGACTCTGACTCAGAATCAGAAGGAAATCCAGACTCTGACGATGAAAATGAGATATCCTTGATAGCTCCACTGAAACACCAATCATGGTATCTGGACAGTGGATGCTCGCGTCACATGACGGGAGAAAAGCGTATGTTCCGAGAGCTAAAACTTAAGCCTGGAGGCGAAGTTGGCTTTGGAGGAAATGAAAAGGGTAAAATTATTGGTACTGGTACTATTTGTGTAGATAGTAGTCCATGCATTGATAATGTTTTATTGGTAGACGGCTTAACACATAACTTATTGTCTATAAGTCAATTAGCTGACAAGGGTTATGATGTTATATTCAATCAAAAGTCCTGCCGGGCTGTAAGTCAGATCGATGGCTCTGTTCTGTTTAACAGCAAGAGGAAGAACAACATTTATAAGATCAGATTATCTGAGTTGGAGGCTCAGAATGTGAAGTGCCTTCTGTCTGATGGAGCTTCGGTGGCGGTGCGATCTCGCGCCACCACAATACCGGAGAATCCGGTGCAGCAAGCAGGCTTGGCGGCAAGGTCAGACTTGCACCTTAAAAAGAAGCTTCCTACTCCGGATAACGATGACTTGGGTGATCAAAAAGTAGAAATACTTGTACAAGTTCAGGGTCAAGTGTATGGAACACCCTCAACAGAACTCAGACAAGTGTTAGATACCATTCAGGCGGTGCAACGCCAAAATGAGCATTTGCAGGCTCAGGTTGAGTATCTGAACCAAATAAGGCATCTGAGGCGTGGCCAACGTGTGGATGCAGAGGACGTGGTGGACTTTTAGCCTTTCACGCCCATGGTTGCTGCAGTTGAAATTCTAGAACATTTACAGACTTTGACACTGGACATGTATTCGGGCGACTCAGACCCAATCGATCATTTGCGGTATTTCAATACCAAAATGGTCATTGGCGGGGCGACGGATGCGGTAAAGTGCAGATTGTTACCATCTACGTTTAAAGGGGTGGCAATGACATGGTTTATTAAGCAGTCTCCATATTCCATTTCAAACTTTACTAATTTGTCAACAAAGTTCTTAACCCAATTTTCTGCTAATCAAACCCAAAAGGCGACCCCTGCTGATTTATTCAATATACGCCAACAACCAGGTGAGCGCATCAAAACGTACATGACTCGATTTAGCAGAGTTTCGGTGCAGTTAGAGGATGCCAGTCCTGAGGTATGTGTGGCGGCCTTTAAAACGGGACTCAAGTGTGGCTCACTGAATAAAGACTTAACCAGAAGGTCCGCCACGGATATGATGGACTTGCGCGCCAGGGTGCAAGAATTTATTTTGGTGGAGCAAGACGAGCAAACAAAGAAGGATAGAGACAACTAGCGTAATCAATCCGATCCTACAACAGAAAAAGGGCGCGGTGCAAAGGACCAACGGCCAGCTCAAACGCCACGCCAACCTAGATCGACGCCCTACCAATCTGCCAGGCATGGACTACAAAGCAACACATGGCACAGGAATACCCAAACTACCCCAGCAAATCAAGCGGCACAAGGAGGAAACGCGCCCATCCGGGGACAACAAACAAAGTTAAACGCTCCCCTTAGCGCGATATTGCGGGCAGTAGGGCAAACAAACGTAGTTCAATATCCAAGGCCACCTAGGCGACCTCCGGCAAATGTGGACACAACAAAGTGGTGTGACTTTCATAAAGCTATGGGACACACCACCGGTAATTGTTGGACCTTGCGCAAAGAGATCGAGCGATTAATTAAGGCTGGACACTTGGCAAATTTTGTATCAAATGAACACGCCCAATCTGAGGTAGCTAAGGCTGTTGGGGCGGAAACCTCAAAGGCAAGGAAGTAGTTGAAGATCTGGGCATGCCATCTGGGTCATGCTCATCAATCGCCGAAGGATTCGGTGGAGGGAGATTATCTAGCAAAGGACAGAAAAGATACGTAGAAGCAGTGAATTCAGTGCACAAGGCCTATGAAGGGGAGTGTTGGTTGAATCACACCCCTATTACTTTCACACCTAAGGACTTTGATCATGTTACTCCACACGACAACGACCCAATTGTGGTGACTCTCCGGGTGAACAATTATGTTACCAAGAAGGTCTTTTTGGACCAGGGAAGCTCTGCAGACATCATATATGGTGATGCGTTTGAGAGGCTGGGCTTAAGAGAATCTGACTTAAAGCCATACACAGGGTGCCTGGTTTGATTTACAGGCGACCGAGCTAAGGTGCGAGGATATGTAGAGTTAGCAACAGCCTTTCGCGAGGGGGAGTTTGTGAAGAAGTTCCAAGTGAAATATTTAGTCTTCCCATGCAGGGCAACATACAATGTGCTTATGGGGCGGGACACTCTAAACAAAGTATGTGCAATAATCTCAACCGCTCATTTGACAGTAAAATACCCAACTTGCAATGGTAAGATTGGAATCTTGAGGGTGGATCAAGAGGCGATTTATTATGGAAGTTCAATATCCCACTTGGTTGGCAAACGTAGTCATGGTACGAAAAGCAAATGGAAAGTGGAGGATGTGCACAGATTATACAAGTTTAAACAAAGTATGCCCAAAAGACTCATATCCACTTCCAAATGTTGATAAATTGGTGGATGGAGCTTCTGAAAATGAAATGTTAAGTTTGATGGATGCATATTCCGGATACAATCAAATTATGATGCATTGCCCAGACGAGGAGAAAACGGCGTTCATGACAAGTCAAGCCAATTTTTGTTACAGAACAATGCCATTCGGGTTAAAAAACGCGGGGGCGACCTATCAGTGATTGATGGACAAGGTCTGTGCGAGTCATGTTGGCAGAAATATGGAAGTCTATGTGGATGACATGATTTTCAAGACCGTCAAAGGGGGTGATCATCATCAAGATCTGGCAGAAGCGTTTGCTCAACTAAGAAAGTACATGAGGTTGAATCCGGAGAAGTGCTCTTTCAGAATTCTGGGTGGAAATTTTTTAGGATTCATGATTACATCAAGAGGCATTGAGGTTAATCCGGACAAGTGTAAGGCTATATTGGACATGAAGAGCCCGTCCAACGTCTGTGAAGTTCAAAGGTTGACAGGAAGATTGGCGGCCTTATCGCGCTTTCTGCCAATGGCGGGTGACAAGGTAGCGCCATTCTTCGCGTGTTTAAAAAAGAATAAAACTTTTCATCGGTCCACGACGTGCAAGGAAGCTTTTCAGCAATTGAAGGAGTTATTGGCTTCGTTACCAATTTTGGCAAAACTCACGCCAGGGGTCCCATTAACACTATACTTGGCGATCACTGGTTTGGCGGTTAGTACGGTGTTGTTGCAAGAAGAGAATAAGCAGTATAAGGTAATCTATTTTGTTAGTCACACCTTACAAGGGGCGGAGGTGCACTACCAAAAAATAGAGAAGGCAACCCTTGCAATACTGAAAACAACCAGGCGACTCCGACCATACTTTCAAAGTTTTCAAATAAAAGTGAAGGCTGACATTCCATTGCGACAAGTGTTGCAAAAGCCAGATCTTTTAGGGCGACTTGTTATTTGGTCGGTGGAATTATCCGAGTATGACATTGTGTATGAGCCAAGAGGACAAGTTACGATTCAAAGTTTGATTGATTTTGTGGCAGAATTGACGCCCGCGGAAGGCGACAGGGAAAATTCAGAGTGGGTTCTTTCAGTGGATGGTTCTTCAAATGAGCAAGGAAGTGAGATCGGTGTTTCAATTGAAAGCCCAGATAAAATGCTAATTGAGCAATCATTGAAATTTGGATTTCGGGCAAGTAACAATCAGGCTAAGTATGAAGCACTAATTGCAGGGTTAAGACTCGCCATCGAGTTAGGAGTGCAAAAGTTATACATAAAGGGTGATTCACAACTAGTGGTGAAGCAAGTTCGGGGCGAATATCAAGTGAAGGATCCACAATTGTCTAAGTATCTAGAAATCGTGCAAAGACTCATGCAGGCGATCAGGCAAGTTAAGATCGAACACATACCAAGAAGTCAAACTGAACGAGCAGATGCACTAGCTAAATTAGCCAGTATTGGGCGACTGGGAAACTATCAGACAGTAATACAAGAAACATTAGCTCGCCCAAGCAAAGATTTGGTGGAATTCAAAGTGGCAAAAGCCATAGCAAATGGCGGGCCATCGTGGATGGATCCGATCATAGAATTCTTGACTCAACAACCTCAAGATGAAAGCAAAAACACCAAGGAAAGGAGAAGGGAGGCCAATTTCTACACTTTGGTCGGCGGACAGTTGTACCGGCGAGGAATCATGTCACCAATGCTAAAATGTGTAAACACTGATAAATCTCAAAGTATAATGGCTGAAGTTCATGAGGGGGTCTGCTCTAGCCACATTGGAGGGCGATCGTTAGTTGTAAAAGTACTTAGGGCAGGATTCTATTGGCAAACAATCAAGAAGGATTTCTTGGAGTATGTTAAGAAATGTTCTAAGTGTCAAATTTTTTCTGATCTACACAGGGCACCACCAGAGAAACTCACAACAATGACCGCCCCATGGCCATTTGTCATGTGGGGGCGGATATTTTAGGACCTTTTCCCGACAGCCAAAGCACAAATGAAGTTCATTGTGGTGGCGGTTGATTATTTCACAAAGTGGATAGAGGCGGAAGCAGTGGCACAATTACTGCAGCAAAAATCAGAAATTTTCAATGGCGAAGAATTGTGTGCCGCTTTGGCGTCCCAATGGCTTTGGTCATGGACAATGGTATGCAATTTACGAGCGCACTAACAAAGGAATTTTGTGCTGACTTGGGAATAGAAATGCGGTTCGCCTCGGTTGAGCATCCGCAGACAAATGGACAAGCCGAGGCAGCTAACAAAGTCATCTTGAACGAGTTGAAGAAAAAGTTGGACGAAGCCAAAGGATGGTGGGCAGAGGAATTACCAGGAGTCCTATGGGCGTACAATACAACTGTCCAAACTAGCACTGGAGAAACGCCATACAGGCTTACTTATGGTTCTGTTGCCATGTTACCTGTGGAGGTGGAGAATCAAAGTTAGCGAGTGACAACAATGAATGAAGAGGAAAACAATGATAACTCGATCGCCAATTTGATTATGCTCCCGGAGTTGCAAAGAGAAGCACACTTGCGCAATGAAGCAGAAAAAGGAAGGGTTGCACGTAAGTATGCATCCAAGGTCGTCCCTCGGAAGATGAAGGCGAGAGACTTAGTGCTACGCCAAAGGACAATGACCTCAGGGCGTAACAAGCTAACACCAAGCTGGGAAGGACCTTTCTGAATCAAGGCGGAAGTGGGCGCCAGAGCTTACAAACTGGAACAGCTTGACAGCGGCCAAGTTCGTCACACATGGAATGCCTCCAGGTTGAGGCAATATTTTAGTTAAGTCAAGAAAGTCGCACTCTTTTTTCCTCCAAGAAGGTTTTTAATGAGGCGACCTATGTAAATGAAGGGAAGAAACTCCCATGTAGAGATCAATAGATCTCAGTTTTATTTTAAGTAATGGAGAAATTGTTTTACAGTTTGATGTTTGTCACAAGTGGCGAGATTTAACTCATAAAATTTTCTAGTTGACTTTATTCTATGGCATGACTTAATATGGCTAAAACTTTCGCAATTAGAAAGTGTCGTCACTGAGCAACACAGCCTTGCCACTAGAATCCAAGCCCCGTCCGTAAAACGACTAAGGCCAGTAAAATGTGCCTAAGCCTTGGGAAATAAACCGAGCAATAAAAAGCCCCTCCGACGGCGGGCCAAGTCTCAGAAACATGCCAAAAGTAAGTATAACATTAAAGATATTCAAGATATTTAAATTAAAAAAAAGGGGCAAGGCCCATTACAGAAAAAGGGGCGGAGCTCGAAACAACATAGTCCAAAACACAAAAATAAAGGAGGGCGAGGCCCATAACAAAAATAAGGAGTACAAATTCAAACTTGATCTTTCTTCGCCCGCCAGGGTATCCTCCGACTGTTTCTTAGCAATATCAACACGCTTGGCAGCGCTCTCGGCATCGGCTTTCAGGCGAGAGTAAGCAGCCTTCGCTTCTTCAAGCTTCAGCTGGGCACGTGATTTTTCAATCTCCATGCCCTTCAAGAGTGGAAGAAGACCGGCGGCACAGCTGGTAGCGGCGAGGGCTTGATTCACAGCAAGGGTCACAGCACCCTGGACCCCCTGGTGGGCGACCTCGTGAGGAATTTGGATATTGAAATTCCTCTACATAAAATGAAGGTTGTTGTGTTGAACTTGGCGTCAAAAACGCTATGAAGGGTTCCAGGCTCACTCCCGGGCACAGTATCCCTCGCCGACTGAGGGAGAGGACTCGTCGCTGCAATCAAATTGGTGAACGCCCCAGGAGTCTGATGTTTTGACGGGGGAACGTTGACACTTGATTTCTTTTCCCTTTGAACTTTAGGCATAGACTCAGTCAGAGTTGTCTGCTTCATATCACTCTTGGAGGCGCTGGACTTGTGGTGCTTGGGTTCCCGGTCGTCAATCAACGGCGACTTCTTCCTTTCGCCTTTGGTTTCCTTCTTTTCATTCTTCCTGTGCCCCTTGGCAGTCTCAACTTGGCTGGAGATGAAGGCAGCCATGCTGGCAGGATTGACGCCACCCTTGTTCTTGCCCATTTCAGCTATACATGATATAAAAAAAAAGACGGTTAATAAAAGGATCAGATGCGAGAAGAAAATTTTCCACAAATTCTTTGGCAAATTCAAACTTACTAAAAAACTCTTGAAGTTTCTCATCCTTGGCGGCTTGGAGTAGGTTGCAACAGGAAATTTGAGGAAGGGTTAAGATGTACAAGGCGACACGTTGCTCAGCCTCGGTCAATGCCTCGAGCACAACGGTGATGTTGCGGCGAGGATTGACGGTCCAATGTAGGGGGAACAAGGGGCGATCCTTCGAATCGAGGATGAGATTGGAAATATCAGGAGAATGAACGACCTTGAAGAATTTCTTTTGCCAATGTTTGAAATTACTTTTCAGAGGCTTAAAGATGGCCATGTTATAGCGGGCCGACAAGGGGACGAAAGAGACCACAGAAGGTTTGGCGATGCAAGTTTTGTAAAAGAAGAAGAATAAATGGTAAGTAAGCATGACACTCAGTTGTTCACACAACAATTCGAAACAACGAATGAAACCCCATGCGTTTGGGAGGAGTAGACAGGGGGCGACATTCAGAAAAGTAAGAATATCATAGATAAAAGGAGAAAAAAGGAGTTTTATGAAAAGCTCGGTAAAAATAAAGCCATGAAGATAAAACCAAGCGGGCGAGCCATCAGCTCCCGAAGGTTTGAGTGTAACGACATCATTGTCATCACAAGGGACGATGTTCAGGGATAAGTCGTCATTTGCGCCAGTTATGCGGTTCACTTTGGTAAAACCTTGGGCGGTAAGGCGATTGTTATTTAGTGATTGAATACTATTCCAAATGGAGCGAAAAAGGCATTTATCATCCATACACTTGGAGTTGGTTCGCCACCCGGGCGAGGTAGAAGGGTTGTCAGATGAGATGTGGGAGGTTATGGAACGAGTTCTCTCAACGGAAGGGCTAGGATTAGAAGGCGAGTTGGAGTACTCAGAGTCAGAATCGTCCAAAACGACAACTTCATGACTAACGTTAGTCTCTTCATCATCAGAAGAGGAAGAAAAAGACAGAGAAGACAAGGTTTCACTTTGTGTAGACATTCTAGGAAATCTCATAGAATGAGGATGAGGAACTAAAATACAAAAAGAGAGGGCAAAAAAGCAAAAGTAGGAAGGGAAAACTGACCGAAAGTGAGGGAGGTAGTAGGAAAGCAGCTAGCAATGGTGGCAGAAGAAGCACGGAAGTCACCGGAGCAGAGAGGAAGAGTCACCGGAGACGGAAGAACTTCAAGTACTCACGGAAGGAGGCAAAAATTTAAAAGTAAGCGAAAGTGAAAGAAGAATATGCAACTCAAGTTTGTGGGTCTTATAGAAGAAGTGAGAAAGGAGAGAGAAGAAAAGAGGAAACGGCACGTTCGGGATTCGAGGGTTTTCACGAACCGAGGCAATCCCTCGAATCCCGCATGAAAAGACAGCGACAGTTAATGCTAATGATGGAAATTTTTTGAAAACGGTGAAACGTGTGTCAGACAAAACGATGTGGATTGATGACGGCGGGCAATATTAGCGGGCGAGTTCGGTGCCAATTTCTAAAAAGACATTTCAGCCTCAAAGAAGTTAAAGCTTCATATCTTGTGGGCTTGTGGGCTAGGTGAGCGCCTATGGACAGCAATGATTCAATTCTTTTTTCTGACTAAAAGACATTTCAGCCTCAAAGAAGTTAAAACTTCATGTCTTGTGGGCTTGTGGACCGGGCGGGCTAGTACAAGCCCATAGCTCCACCTGGTAAGGTAGATACCCTTTGGGCGGGTATCTAAGGCAGCGAATGGATGCAAAGTGAAGGTGTGGGCCCCGACTCATAGATGTGGTCCCAAGTTCATTTGTCTTATTTACACTTGTATTATATGTATTTATCTTATTTACATTGGGATTTGGGCCTTGGATGTAATGCCCAAGTCCAAGAATATTCTAGATAAGGACCACTACCACTATAAAAGGGGGGTCCTCACCTTGTACTAGGGACATTTTTTATCATTAATGAGATAATTCATTTATTCTTACATCATTCACATATTTTAGGCTCTACTAGGGTTTTGTAAGGACACTTTATATCCCCTTATACCTTAGACCAGAACATGGATGTCAAAGAGCATAATAAAAAGTTGTCCTCGCGCCCAAGAGAATTGAGCCTCATTGGCCCAACGTAGAGCAAATTGGTGGATTTGCCCACCCCCCGCCTGGGCCAGGCTTGTTTTTTTGCTGAAACTTTCTTTTATTTTTGCACCTTACCTGAAAACTCCTTATTTTTCACATGTTCACCGTCCAGCCTTAAAATCTCTGTTTTTGTTGAATGTGTTTGCCTACCTTGAAACTATAAAGCCTCATTTTTATTACCCAAATACAACGAATTGATTTTCGCAACTCAGCTTGTTTTGTTCCAGGTTCTTATCGTGGTGTTGTTGCAGCTGTCAAGGTTGTTGTTTGGCGTCCAAATATCAAACAATCAACGCTCCCTTTAACACGTTTTCAACCATTTCCTCTATTATAATTATTTTGGTGTAATTTTCTCTATTATTGATTCCACGTTCGGCTAAAGTATATAGGACTCACTATCAATTTAATAGGTCTCATTAAGTTTAATGAATAAAATAGTATGTGAAAGAGTGTTATTAGATAAGACATATGGCACGAAAAGAAGCAATCCACAACAAACCTAGGCCGATTAATAAACTAAATTGCCAAAGTATGACAATCAAATTTATGCGGCTACCATTAGAGCAGGGTGTTATGCACGTTAAATAAGCTTAGTGGCCAAATTATGGGGCCATTGATTTGTACCCCTAAAGTAACTACATATCCCAATGAAATCCTCTGATCCTCTCAAACTCGCATGACCTGTAACTTGGTCAGCACCTAAAAGAGTCAAAGGATTCATGAGTTCAGATTCAGTCAAAAAGGACAACATTTCATAATTGTCAATGCCTCTCAGCCTCTTCTAACAGTTACATGCACCTACCCACCTGCTTTATGGAAAGGTGTGCTCATAGATGTGTCTCAATTCTCAAATCAAAATCAAAAACAGAAAAAGGTGGAGCCAAACAGAGAAGAATAAATAAAAAAGAAGCAAGTAAATCTAGGTAGTAGTAGTTTACTTCAATCTCCACACTGTCATAAATATGAAGTGGCAAATTTCAGCAAGCTGCAGGCTTCGTTGTAACAAACCAAGTATTTGCAGTGCTTATTTTTTAGATGCAAAGGAGAAACCTGACGGTCTGAAAATAACTATCTTCTGACAATATTTAAACTAGCTTGTTCGGTAACATGTTTTGATTGGCGGTGACACAATCCAAAACACGGTTACTCCAGAAGTAACACTTTGTAACTTCTATGTGTTTTGATTGGTGGTGACACAATCCAAAGCACGTAATTCCAGAAGTAACACTTCGAAACTTCTCTTCATAAGTGATTATGGTATTTCCCACCGGAAAACCAAGCGCTATCAGTTAACAACTGCAGTCATCAGAATGATGCCTCTATTTTCATTTTGTCATGAAGGGTGACCACCAAGTTATGGGCATCATCCAGCAGCTTCCAAACATCAAGATGTCCTGCCATGCCATTGCATTCCTTAATGATCTCATCCATGCTACAGTACTTCTCAATGATCAATTTCCTCCTCTGTAACACTGAAGCTGCTATTGCAAAAAGCAACAAATCATCTGTTGGCGGGGCGCGCTGCCTGATTCTGCTCCATGCTGATTTTCCAATACCTGCCCTTATTGCTGCTTGATCTGCCCACATTACTTCCCAAAGACAAAGAGTCTGTTCAAATGTCAACTCCCTTCTAAACAATACAACCACCATCCGATATACGAAAAAGCAATCCTCGGCCTGGAGCTTCTGCAAATGCCTGAACAGGTGGCCATCCTTAAATTTGATTATTTTTGCAACTGTATCAAGTTGCCTCCTAATACCCACCTCATCAAGCCTGAAATTCTGCCTAGCCTTCTTCATAAATCCAACAAAACACCAGAAAGCCTCGTGATCTTCGGTCATAACACTAATAATGGGAGATAGCAGATCGCTCATACCCTGGCAGTAGCCAATTTCAGGGTCGTACAGTGCATATGCTTCAAGGATAGCAACTAGTCGAGCAGCATGAAAGATTCTGCCAGGTTCTAGGTGACCATAATCCTTCAAGCCAACAGCCTCAGCTGAACGACGTGCCCTACTCTCCGGTACAACAGCTTGGGTGGGATTGTACGACATCCATTCTGCATTGGCACGTACTGCATCAAGCCGGATGATCCGTTGCCATGTGGCGAAGTCTTCATTAGTTCGTAGTTTGGATGGGACTTTCATTTGAGAGGGAGAAGAACTTTCCTTAGAAACTGTCCTGGAATCATTCTCTTCCGGACCCTCATCAGAAGGAAATGTCTGAATTACCTCAGGACTTTCAGAGGAGTCTGAATCAGTGGAATCAGTATCCAGTGTAGAGGCATCAGCATTGCCGATGTTAGTAGCATCATCCCCTTCCAAGAGGCCTCTAGATGGATCATCTGAATATTCAACATCTGGGCTATGTTCCGCACTAGAAAGGGACTCTCTGGCACTTGTTGCATCTTCAGAACTAGGAGAACCAGAATCTTGAACAAGACTTCCACCATCACCTTCATAGCTGATTTCACCTATTTCATCAAACTTAAAGCTCCCACTAGACTTTAGCAGTTGCCGGCATTGTCTGCGGAGTTTCTCGTATTTCTTCCTGTGTTTGAAGAGGCAAAAGAAACATTATATTAAACCGAACAAACAGAAGTGGGAAGTACAAACAAAAAAAATCTAAATATTAGAGAAACATGATGGATCAAGCCTGGATTTGCGGATCAAACTAGCATACTCACCTATTTCGAGTTCTTATAACATCTCTTTCTTCTTTGGTACTGTCCAAGTCATAGCTGTTTAAATGTACCCATAATCAGTAACCACATAAAAGTTTGAGTAGGCAAATAAGTATACGAGGAAAAGAATGGGTGGGAAAAAATTTAACAATATAGAATAAATAAACTATAACGTGACCAAATATCCTGCCTAATGCATAAAATGAAGCAAAAGAATCAAGTTTGATCTATTGAAAAATGAAATATAAAAAAAAAAAATCAACCAAGCTATGAAGCAGACACTAGAAATTTCAATAGAGGACAATATGAGAATGACACTTCAAAACAGGAAACTTCAAATTTTGCTACATGTGTATGCCCATTTTGTATGTCATTTCTGTCTAAAACTCAGAAATAAAGATCACATTGAAATGAAACATGAAAATGATGGGCTGCTAATCCATATGTTAAAAAAGAAAAAGGCGTCTAGACAAGTAAGGACACAACAATGAAGGAAATGAAGCAGAATATGGGACACAACAAAAGAACAGAGAGTTTACAGCAATATTTCCATTATTTCCAATATAACTGTACTGTTCTTTGCTACTCAATAGATTTTCAGTTTCTATCAGAAAGATAAAACATGCTTACACTCCAAGTAGGAAAGGCCAAACTTCAGCTCTTACGCTAGGTTCAACACCCTGCATTAGACATTTAAAATGTAATTAATTCCAAGGAGAAACTCCATAAAGTACAAATTAATAACTAAATAAATAGATTAGTAAACTCACTCCACTGCGAACTTTTTTCAGGAACTTAAGTCCACCATCACGAATTCTCCCATCTTGGGTAAATAAGCTGTTCCATTGCTGAGGTGAAAGGGCGTGTTTTCTTTTCCTACGTGACCATGGTGATTTAAGACGACCCCTGAAATTTAGCCACAAAGAAATACCAATCAGTCCTTGCTTGTAAATGAGTTTCAGATTAGAGAACAGGCAGAAAAACAGCCATTTAAGAAATTAAGGGGGGGCAGAAAAGCACATAGAAAAATAGATTTTCAGATTAAAAGCACATCACAGTGCTCCAGTATAATAGATAAGCATATTCAAGCCAATTGAGGCCTATTTTCCTCATGGCCGAAAAACTCAAGCAAGCATATATCGACATCACTACCATTCTGTCACAGGATTCACACATATTTATGTCATGAGTGTTCATAGATTCTAGAGCAAAATGCGTTCTCACAGAACTATCTAATTTCCTTAATGCTAAAAGAATTAAATGCATCAGCACGAGAAACCCTGAATTATGTAGTTAATATTGTATCATGCTGATATAAATTTACATATGAAAATGAACAACATCAAATTTGCGTATAGCCAGGCTGCTTAATTCAACATTGGAGTTCTTGTCCAGTGAGCATTTCAGCTCTGACTTCAGTAATACTATATCTATATGTAATACTAAAGTTACTCAATCCAAACTTGAAAAATCAAAACATTTGATTCCCTTTCCAGTCAGGATATCACAGCATGACCATTGTTTGTTTAAATTTTAACTTCATAATTATTTAATTTATTCTGAAAGGAAGGAACCAGACTATTCCAAGTAAAAAATTTATGGGCATGATTAAAATTCCTTGAAATTTCAAAAAGGATAAAGGCAGAAGACATAAGTTTAAAAAATGGTCCTTGAAGACTTGAAAACATCAACATCCCTCAGACATATATCCAGAAAGAAATCTTGAACATCAAGGCCTCAAATTTGTAAAATTTGATTCAACTTTTAGATTGACAGACAAGTCCTGTAATATTTTCTACAAAATTTTCAGAAGCCAAAAACTTAATTATTCCAGAGCATCAATCAATTCCTTCTCCAAATGAACATATATATTCTAGCATAGATCTTCCTTTCTAGCTCAGCAAGACACACTTCTAGAAGTGGGGGCTTTGATAACTGATCAAGACCACCAAGTTAAATTTTCCCTAAGCAAGGGTGATTTCACAAGCAATTTGACATGAAAAATGGGAACCAGCAGATTTAAAAGTTCAAGCCAAGAGGAAAGGAACTTCAGATTGAAGAAACTTTCCAGGGGAATACCCCCATCAAAACCCAAAATAAGGATCTGTCTCCCTCTCCCTCTCACTATCTCTTCCGTATCAACCCTCCTCCTTCCTCATCAATCATCCTCCCCAACAGAAATCAGGGATTTTGGTGGGTTTTCTCTATAATTCCCACAAATCAGACTGAAATGCTGCCGGCTAAGAAACCCAAAATAGAAACACACACAGGGAAGTGTGTGTGCAGCAAGCACAAAAACGCAAAACACAGAAGCTGATCAATCTAAGCTGACACTGATAGCAAGATTGGGGATGCCCAGAAGTTGAGATCTGACACGAAATAAACAGAAAATGTAATAGAAATCTAAGAGCTTCAAAACAAAACCAAAAGAAGAAAAAAAAAAAGTGAGAGCAAGATGAAAGAGAGATGAAGAAGAACTCACCGATCAGTGGAGGAACAAGACGCTGGTGAGGAAGAACTAACAACAAACAGAACCGAACGCAAATGGATCCACGACGACGAAGATGATGATGATGACACCGACGACGCCGACGATTGCGACGACGACGATGAGGAAGGAGAGGAATTGGAAGACGACGAAGCTGAATTGATACTTCGCCTAAGAGGATTCATCTATGAATTTCGGAAAACAATGTCAAGTGAAGGAGAGTGAGTGAGTGAGCGAGCTAGGGTTTTTGCGATTGCGATGCTCTCTCTCTCTCTCTAGAATTCGCTCATTGGTTTTTGTTTGATTTTGATTTTGATTTTACCTCCTTGCACCGTAGAAGACGACGGCGACGAGAGCGAGGCCAGCCAAGGCCGTGAACAGCACCGTCTGAGTAGATGGCGCCGCCGTCGCGGCCATGAGGGAGGAGAATCTAACACCACCACCACCACCACCGCCGCCGGAGATGAACGGAGTGACGTTGTTGTTCGCGTTCAAGAGGGTGGTTATGCACATGGAGAGAAACTGCCTGAAATGCCCTCACCGCGATCCCTCTTTTCTTCTCCTTCTTCTTCTGATTCCGCCACAACTTGTTGTTTCATAGAAGGAAGAAGAAGGTTTGCTTTGTAATTGTGTCTCTCTAAACCGCCACTAAAATCATAGAGAGAGAAAGAGAAGAGGAGTGAGAAGCAATTGGAAGAAGAATCTACTATTCTCCTCACACTTTGTTGTTGTTGATAAAGGAAAAGAAAAGTGCTTTGGGCTTTTACTTTCATAGTTGGGGAAGGAGCCTTCTAAGCATTGCTAAAACGTTGCCGTTTTGGTTATCTTTCAAACCTCTCAAACTAACCAACCTCTTTCTCTTTTGAGTGTTGTTAATTAATGGAGGTTGGTTTGGATTAATTACTTAATTACTTATTAATAATTATGTTCAGGTAGTACATCCTTTCCATCATTACATCAATAATAAATTAGTAAATTACTGCTTTCTAATCCATTCCAGATTTCTAATCATGGGTCAAAAACTTTATTACGAGTAAAGGCAATTAGTGTTGCGTACCTATGAGAATTAAAAAAAAATCTTATCTTAATAAGATAAAAAAGTTGATCAAATATTTTTTATACAAGTAAAATATTGCCGAAATTTATCTTTAATTTAGATTTTAGATTTTAGATTAATAAGATAAATTAAAATAAGTAAGGAATGTTATTCAAAGGTTATATGAATGTTTTTGGTGTATATTTTACATTCTCACGAATATTTAATTTCTTTAAGAGTTTAATTTCTAGGCACCTTCAGTGTAAATTGTAAAGTTTTTTTACACCGTCAACCAATCAGATTTTAAGAATGTAAGAAAATCTCTATTTTTATTTAATTTCATTAATTGACGTGACTCATTCTTGAAATCGAATTGGTTGACGGTGTAAAAAAAACTTTACATTATCGGTGATCATTATTTTTCTCTTTCTTTAATACAAAAGTTAATAAAATTAAAATATAAAACATGTGATAGAATACGGTAGAAATGGAAAATTGTATTCCAAACAACGTTCATTAAAAAAATAGAACATTTTCACATAAAAATAGAACAAAATGTGTGTAATACATAAAAAATATGTGGGTAGATTCTTAATTTGTCATCTTTTACCTTAGAAATCCCCGAATGATAACTCAAGTGATAAAAAAACTAACTGAATAATGCAATTTATCTCTCTGATGTAAAAAAAAATTACCTTAAAAATAGAAATAGAACAAAATGTGTGTAATCCATAAAGACATGCAGAGGTTTTGAATATGACTTAGTCAGGAGCATATAGTTAGCAAAAAAATTATTTCTTGTTTTCTACTCATACTCATACATTAAAATTAGTCTTTTGCTATTGTTAAGGGCCAAGTTATTGAAGAGAAATTCAATTATTCAAATATTTGAATGAGGTTACCGGGCCATTGTTATAAACTACTCCAATAATAAATGCGTAAATTATGAAATTAATTTGCCTTCTTGCCAATTGTAAACCTCAATGTCAGTGCCATTTGTTTCAAAAAAAAAAAATTGTCAGTGCCATTTATTTTGTCTCACGCCATGTTCTTGATTTTAAAATTACATGCATGCTGAGAGCAATCATGCTTAAAATATTACCATAGCATGTGGTGCTTATTTTTATATGATGAGGGTTTTTAAGAATTTAACAATTAATTGAATGTAAAGTTTTTCTTGGTGTTGAATGTAAAGTTTTTTATATGAGATTAATGGATATGCACGTCAGTGCAAAGAATTTTTACACTGATGTCCAATCACATTATGCTATATAGGGTTAAGTGGTTACAAATCTTTTTAATTTTAATTAGTAAATTAATAAATTACTGTAGCGGAAATCAATTGGGTGCATGTGTAAAATAAGTTTACACTGTCGGTGCACCTCTCATTTTCTCTTTTTATATTGTGTTTCACTAACTGTTATAGGAGTTAATGTAAAATTGTTTATGGAGTTAAATTATATTTTTTTCTACAATTATAAACTATTATATAAGTGGATCTTGCAACTTTTTTATTGCGCATTTTAATAATAACATTCGGCATGTAATCTTATTCTTATTTTTTTTACAATGTAATCTTACTCTTAAATTTATCATCAATTATTAATATATACAATGGTGGTTGTGAGTTATCTTCAACTTATGTCCAAATAGGAGTGAAAATAAGTCAAAGCAGGTTTTGCGCGATCTAAGTCTAATCTGCATTATAATTTTATAGTCCAAACCTGACCACCTAGTCATAGACGGAGATTCCGATCTCCTCCGCTATGACTCCTCCAGGGCAAAGTGCATTTCGTTATGCACTATGGATTTCACGATTTATGCCAAGTTTCTAGATACCTAGCAATAATATCGTTGATACCCAAGTTGTTTTGTTACCGGATAAAGGAGGTTGTTGTAGTAGTGACCATTCTCGGGTCTGTTCTGTCATCAGCCACGTCGATGGCTTCAACATACGGAGGAATGGTAATCACGGTTGTCGTGGAGGCGGTGGCGTAAGTAGATTGTAGAATTGGTGAAGTGTGAACTAGCGATGGAGTGGTTGAAGTGGTACCCGAGGGTGGGGTATGTTGTTGCTCAACCTGCGATTGCTTGTAGGATCTCTTTAACGTCCGGACCATAATTGCATACACCAATTTCGATCGTGTGAAGGCAATAAAATTTAGCAATAGCGAGACAAGTCCCACTGGGCGTGCCAATTTGTGGGTTCACAAATAGTTTTTGGGGACTAGGTAGTCATTTGGGTCGGGTGGGAAACCAACGTAGTCATTTCCTAATCAAACGATTACTCGAGGAAGGGACTTTGTTCCTCAATATTGCAGGTTCCTAAGACACTCCAAAGAGCTCATAGAAATCTCTATTGAAGAATTTGTATCAATAGGATAAATACTAACTAAGGCTAGACGAAAATGGATAAAGAAAGGCTTAAATCGGCTGAAAATAAATGGCATGAATCTGAATAATTAATAAAGTGTTCGAAAGATAAATGGCTGAAAGGATGTAAATGAGACTTAAAGGGTGAAAAGTAAAGGCATGGAAATGTAAAGGATAAAAGGTACATGCGTTGTAGTTTTGATTGATTGATGAGTTGGGTGTTTTACAAATGACCCTTCCTCTATTTATAGATACAAATTCGGCTATCCTTCAACGGTTAATAACTTCTGCCACTACCCGCGTTTCCCAGCATAACTACATTTCGTGGGAATGCTTGAAGTTATTTCCTCTGATCAGTCTAGAAGCTTTTGGTTAAGCCGAGCTTCCTGCTTCGGCCAGTTCTTCAAGTTTTAACTGCTTCCCTTATCTTCAAGGGATGAACCACTGGATGATTTTTTGCATGTGCAAATCTTCTAGAACCCTTGAAAAATATCTCTTTTGTGGGCCTAAGGCATGTGTACCTTTCTCCAATTTTGTCCAAGTTCAAATCTTTAGACGATCTCTGCTTTGCTCAGTCGACTGCTTGCTTTCTTCGGCTAAAACCTTCCGCGGCTCACTTGCCACGCTGGCACGCGATATGGTTCGATTATTTTCTAGCCGTTACGCATTTTTTAGTGCAAACAGCGGCAATCAGAGCTTCTAGCCTTGCGACATGGAATGTGGTTGCTCGCGATCATCACAAGATCCTCATGGCTATAAGCACTATTTTCTTATCTTCTGTGGCTTATCCTATTTTCGCATAAGGCTAGTATCTTCATTGGGCACTATCATGGGTGAAGGACTTAGGTCTACTAGACATCATTGTTTTAGTCGGATTGTTTGGTGGTGTTTGAGGGATGACAAATGTGTGCTTCTAACGGTTCTTATTTCAAGACCATCAACAAAGATTGTCGAGCGTTAGCTCTTGATTTTTCTTCTATTAGTTTATCTTTTAAAAAGAGTGTCAATTATGCTGCTAATTTTACAAGCATTTTATCTCTCCAAATTGTACTTGGTTGGAAAAAGGCGTTTTGTTTTGGCTTCTGTTTTGTCTTCTAAATGTTTCAAATTTAAACTCAGAATATGTGGTTAGTTATGCTAACTAAAGTCGGATAAGAAAGATGAAAGAAAAAAAAAGTCTTAAAAGACAAATGAAATAGTAACCGAAGCACCGCAAGTATATTCTTCCAAGCCCAATATCTGGATATCATAGTTTGGCAAATATTAGCCATTATTTGTCAGTGCAATCCCAAGCCGATGAAAGGTACAAGGTACTGTCAAAATGTATTTGATTAAAGACAATGTACAATAATAGGAACATTTCACATCCAGTCAAAAAGGAGTTTGAATTGGTTTCATGAACACCACCGACTTGTCTAACAACCTTAGGCCACCTTTGAAAACAGATGACAGTGCCTTTTTTTTTTTTTATAAGCACAGATGACAGTGCCTTTGTAGAAAGGTTAAAATACTTGAAGATTTTTGCTTTTCAGTGATCTACAGCAAGTGTAATTAATAATTAGCTATGATAATTTGAAAATTAGCTGACCAAAATTTATTTGGTGGGGACTCTTTAATGAGCTAACCGAGTGATCATTTCATTCATTTACTACTTAAATTATTCTTAATCTGAAAAAGGAAAACTTTGTACTGTTTTGTTAGAAAAACATAAATGCATGGATAAGTTTCAACTATTTGTAATTGCCATTTAACTAACTAATATATTTAAAAAATTAATATATTTCCCTTAAAAAGTAACTAATATAAAAAAAACTAAAGAGATTAATTTCTATGCACCGACGGTGTAAATAAGTTTTACACCATCATTCAATCACATCCCTTCATTTTGTTATCTCATAATTAATTTTAAATTTAATAATATCTAAAATAGAAAATGGAAGGTTGTGATTGAATGATGGTGTAAAACTTTTTACACCGTCAGTGCATAGAAATTAATCTCAAAACTAAAATATTAGTCAACAAAATCATACGCAGTTTTAATTATTCAAAGGGAGATTATGTGAAAAAATGAAATAATCACATTTAAGTAAAATTATTTTCTGAGAAGACAAAACAGAAGCCAAAACAAAACGCCTTTTTCCAACCAAGTACAATTTGGAGAGATAAAATGCTTGTAAAATTAGCAGCATAATTGACACTCTTTTTAAAAGATAAACTAATAGAAGAAAAATCAAGAGCTAACGCTCGACAATCTTTGTTGATGGTCTTGAAATAAGAACCGTTAGAAGCACACATTTGTCATCCCTCAAACACCACCAAACAATCCGACTAAAACAATCCGACGTAAAACTATTTAATTAATAAAAACATTTCAATAATAAAAAATAAAATTAGTATTAAAATCAATTATGGCTCAAGTGGTAGATGTATGTCTTATTCACCTTAAGTAATTTTGATGGAAGAAATACAATGCACATAGTATATGTATATGAGGCTACTTTTTAACAACCAAACCATTAATTTTTTTTTATGGAACCAAACCATTAATTTTAAATGTGATAAAACTTATATAATTTTTCAAAAAAGTTGAGAAAAAATAATATATATCTTCATTATCTAATTTTTTAATTCTTAAAGAGTGGGTGAGGATATGATATTTCATACTCTCGCGTGGGTGGGCTCCAAAGTTTTCCAAGTTTATTGATTTCCCATCAATTGCATGCCACTTTGAGATCCGACAATGGCCTATAGAAAACTCTCTCCGAATGCCATGTATTTTGCATTCCATAATTTTATCATACTTGCTGTCTGCAATTTCATTTCTTCAATGGAGGCCTTTCGTTTGTTAGCCAAAGCAATCCAACATTGTCATGATGAAGAGACATCTTTAATTAAATTAAAATACCGTGTAGTGCCCTTTCTATACACAAATCTTTAGGATGACATATGACTCATAACCCCATGTTTTCTCTCTAATAACAGCAACAATGGCCATGACAATATATCAACCGGGGCAAGCTGAGAGGCAAGCTGAGAAGTTCATATACATAAACATATAGGACAGACACACCATACTTGTGACGGTTTTGACATATGATTAATTAAGGCGAACACCACTCTGACACACACGCATATATACGAAGATTTTTAACCACCACTAGGAATGAGAATGGGTAAGGTCTGGGTAGGGTACTATAGTACCCATTCCCATACCCGCATTTTAAAAAATTATCCGTACCCGTCCTCATACCCGCGTGGGTAGCAACTTGAATGCTCGTCCCCGTACCCTCTGGGTACCTATATGCCCGTACCCGTGCCCATTACTCGCAATTTAGCTAACCAAAATATATTTTTCACTATTTTTATTAATAGAAAACAAAAAATACAACTAACTTTTTAAATAAAAAACACTAATATAAATACAAAAGATTATCTACGTAACAAATAAAATCAAGCAACTAAGAATATATTTTTTTAGAACGAATAAGCAAGAAAGATATAACTTAATTTTTAATTTTTAATTTATAATATAGTCCTAAAGTTGTAGGTTATTAACTTACTTATTTAAAAAATAAATGGGAGTAAGTTAGCAATGATTATGAATACTATAAATAGTCACCTATTTTTTAAAATAAGTAAGTTTGAAAGCTTTGTTCATATAATTCTTTGTCAAGCAACTTTGTTTTATGAGTTATTAGCATAATTTTTTTTCCTCATCAAATTACTTTTTTTGGTTTATTCGTTTTGTTTTATTATTTTATGAAAATAAAAGATATAAATAATATGGAGTTGTGAGACTAGAGTAATAGAGCTAAAAATTACTCAAAGTTGAAAATTGGAAGTTAGAGCAAAATTTGCATCAATTACTTATGAGTTGCTTTGAGCTTCTTAACACTTTTAATCCACGTGCTAAAAACTAAAAGTTAAGATGTTAGTGATGTATCATGTATGGATACTTTAGATCACCTATTCATTTCACAATTATGATAATTCTCTTTTTAAAATTGTTTCAAAAATAGTTAGGTAAATTATGTGGTGCCTCCCTATTTTTAAGGGTGTGGTGCCTCCAACCCTTTTAGCAAATAATATGCTGCCATGTGTATTAGTATTTTCAAATTTTATTTTTCTGTTCAAATTTGAATTGTTTTTTAGAAAATCAAAAATGTTTTATATTTTATTTTCAGAGGGGTCTTTTAGCAATTGTTTGAAAGTTGTATATTATCTTTTAACCATCATTGAGAATTTTTACCAAGCTTATTCGTATTCTGAGTTCAACCCATTTTCTTCTTCTTCTTCCTTGAACCCTAAATAGTATCAGCTTCTTCACCTTCTAGCTTCTTCATCGTTCGTTTTTCGCACACGAGGACCATTGTCGTCATCAGCTTCTTCACGTTCCAGCTTCTTCATTGTCGTTCGAGCTTTTGTATCTTCCATCTCGATTTGCCGTCAACAATCAAATAGCACGGTCCGTTTCTGAATCTGGGTTTAGTGTGTTTTGGTTCTAAAATCGCATTTTCCTAATCTATTATTCGTTGCTGTTGTTTGATTTCAAATTCAGGGGTTCTTATATTTGTGGGTTTTGAATCTGGGTTTAGGGTTTAAATCGCATTTTGGGTATTGTGCTTTTGGGTTTAGGCTTTTGAATCGGTGGGTTTAGGGTTTAAAAAATCGGAATGAAATTTTTTTCGTTTAAGGTTTACAAAATTGATTTCGTTGTTTTCGAAAATCAGGTTTTGTTTACTTAAAATCTTTGTGTTGTACTTATTTATTGGTTTCGTTGCATAGGTTTGCTGCCATGGCAGATGTGAATGAATATTTCTCTATTGACTTGTCTAATGATGGAGGTATGAGTGAGGATGAAGATTCTGAGGCTGTGGCTGATGATGGCAATAATGAGAATTCTAATCCAGATCGTTGCAAATTAATCCCTGACTTGACAGCTGATGAGATAAGGGAGCTGGTGTTTTGTTCTGAGAAGGATGCTGTTGAATTTTACCAACACTATGCCCATTTCAAAGGTTTTGGTGCAAGGAAAGATGATGTCCGTCGTGATCGAAAGGGTAATATTATTAGTCGTCAACTGGTGTGTAATAGGGAAGGTGAGAGACATGAGAAGAATTTGAATAAGGTTAGCCGAGTCAAAGAAGCAAAGCCTATTACCAGAGTGGCTTGCCCAGCAAAGTTTCGTGTCCGTTTTCATGCAGACTCAAGCAAGTGGAAGGTTGTGCTATTTGAACCAGAACACAATCATGGGTTGACACTTGCATCCCACGTTCATTTAATGCCCTCATTCAGGGGATTGACTGATGGTGACAAGGCTCAAGTAGACAGTCTAAAGCTGTATGGGGTGAGAAGTTGCAACATAATGGGGCTTTTGATGGGTCAGAAAGGTGGGCATGAATCGGTGGGTTTTCTGAAAAAGGACTTATATAATCATGTTGATAAGAAGAAAAGGATAAGTTTAGGTGCTGGAGATGCAGCCAGTGCATTGAGTTATTTGCAGCGTAAGGGGGAGAAGGATCCCATGTTTTTTTTCAAATTCACAAGATCAGGTGAAGAAAATCTTGAAAACTTGTTTTGGTGCGATGGAACAAGTCGCCTTGATTACCAAGCGTTTGGAGATGTCATTGTTTTTTACAGCACCTACAAGAAGAACAAGTACAACAAACCGGTTGTTATCTTTTCTGGCTACAATCATCACAAGGAGACTACAATTTTTGCATGTGCCTTGGTTTGTGATGAGACCATTGAGACTTACAAATGGGTCCTGAAAGCCTTGGATGAAGCTATGTTTGGAAAGCAACCCAAAGCTGTTGTGACTGATGGAGACAAATCTATGCGTGAAGCAGTAAAGGTTGTGTTTCCTAATGCTACTCATAGGCTTTGTGGATGGCATATTCAGCAAAACTGTCTTGAGAAAATTAAGATTCCAGATTTCTTGAATGAATTTAAGACTTTGATTTATGGGAATTTCACTCCAGAACGTTTTGAAACTAAATGGCTGCAAGTGATTGAAAAGTATGGTATTGGTGAGGAAAAATGGATTAAACAGACGTATGAAACTAGGCAGATGTGGGCAACTGCGTTTATGCGAGAGAAATTTTTTGCCGGTATCAGGACTACCTCCCTATGTGAAGGCATTAACTCATTTATTAAGAGGTATGTGCAGTGCAAAAATAGCATCCTTGATTTCATTTATAACTTTGACAGAGTTGTGGAGGAGTATAGGCATAATGAGTTAGCCTCTGATTTCAAGTCAAGTTATGGTGAGCCTGTCTTGATTACTGCTTTGAGTCACATTGAAAAAGGAGCAGCAAAGTTGTTGACATTGAATATGTTTAGGGAAGTGAGACATATGATTCAACGAGCACTTAACCTTAATCTTGTTGAACGATCAGAGATTGGTACCACAGTGATGATAAAGTTTAGCATTTGTCGTCATCCAAACACTCAGTTCTTGGTCATTTATGACAAGAATCAGAACATGTTTGATTGTGATTGTGGGTTTTCTGAATATGTTGGCATACCTTGTTCTAACATTATATGTGCTATGAGAACTGAGAACATGAATGAATTCTCTGCTAGTATTGTTTCTAAAAGGTGGCTGAAGACTGCAAAGGCTGATTCATTACAATCTATCCCTGCTATGGAGGTTGATACTGATAGAATGAAAATGCTGCGTAGAGGTGCAATTTCTGCTGCATGCAACTTTCTGAGTGAATATGGTGCTGATGACTCTTCTGATTTCTCAAATGTTGTAATTCAGGTTCCCTCTGATACGATTGTCCTGCACGATGCTGGGACAAGAGGTTCGACAACCGCTTAACAGTAAAACAAAACTTAAGAACAGAAACAATAACACACAGTAATTGTTAACCCAGTTCAGTGAAAAACTTTCACCTACGTCTGGAGGGTTTGCACCCAAAGAAAGGAAATCCACTATCTCAAGATTCATGAATTACAGACACTCATGAACAACTCAGTTCATAGTTCACTTCCTAATCTACCCAGTGTATTTCTACTTAGAATCTCAACCTAAGTATGAGAGCCCCTCTCACTTTCTCTCAATCACTGCCACAGTGATTGGTGAACACAATGAACAATCTGAGTTTGAATGCAATCAAACAACACAGAACCCTTCTTTCCTTTATAGAATCAGTGAGCAAAGAGGATTCACAGTTAACAAAGGACAAAGCACAAAAACAAATCCTAAAACACTCGATCTCTCTCTCTATCAGCTTCAGTCATCTTCATGTTTTAGGTCTTCATCCTTTTATAGACTTCAGCAGCGGTAGCATGGGCTTTAGAGTCGGCACGGGCTGAAGAAACAGATTGCAGTAACAGCAATTCAAAACGCAATCTTGATAGATTCGGTTTCTTATTGCACAAGTAAAGATAGAAACCAATCTTTTAACAAAGATTATTTCAACAAATAACAACCCAACAAATAAAACCCTTCTGGAATAGCTACTTGCTCCTCAAGTAACTCAAAAACATATCTTCAGTAAATCTTCAGAGGGCCCACAACAGAAACACAAGTTGAGGACTGATGCCCTAGCTTCACGGAATCAGATGCCATGGCATCTGCTTCGACAATCGGTTGTTTTGACAAAATGCATGGCAACATGTTCCAACAATCTCCCCCTTTGTCAAATTTTGTCTAAAACAACTCACAACCAGAGAGGATAAAAACTAGAGAATCAATTCTCCCCCTTAAACATTGATCCCCCTCACATGATGCATCCATACCAACAACTTAGCATACTCGGAACAAAAACCACTTAGCATACAAAAACACTAACAGAAGTACTATCAATCCTTAGCATATGATGACTTCACAGTTGATCAGCTTGAACTTCAACAAACCAGAAAACTAACAGAAGTTACTTGCACATAAGCTAGCCTCATAAAGCTAAGCTAAGCTAGCCATATAAAACCAGAAGATGCAACTTGAAACAAACAAAGCCATTGTCTTGAACTTGTCTTCAGAACAAAGCTAACACTGGCAAAACACACAAAATCTTCACAGAAGCAAAGCAACTTCACAGTAGTAACATAGGTCTTCATAGCAGTACCACAAAATTTTACAGACCACATAGCAGATAGAATCTTCAATATCAAAAGAATCTTCAATCTCAAACTACTCCCCCTTTTTAGCACAAATTTGCAAAGGGTGCACGAATACATCCATAAACAAACGAAAAGAGCAAAAGAACATAGCAAACTAGTCTTCAGAACCGGACTCCTCCCCAGACCCATCTGCACTTTTCTCTGCACTCTCTTCAGATCCTTCCTCCTGAGCAGCTATAGCAGCAGCACTTTGCTCACCTTCATGGCGTTCTGCTTCCTGCAGCTTGATTAACAAAGCATCAACCTTGAGCTTCCTGCCAGTGCTCACCCTGATGGTCTCCTGCAAAGCCTTGGAGACTTCCTGTAGTTCAGCAATTATGGCCTGAGTGCTAGCTTCAGTCACAGGAGGGGCAGATGTCCTGCTGGTTAGCAAGGCAATGTCTAGAACATGTGGTTCCAGAAACAAGCATTGATCTAAGGTGATTGGAACTCCACGAGACACAGCCACATCATCAGCCCTAAGTATCTGAGGATGCTGCTTTAGAATGATCTCAGTAAGAAGTGAAGGAAATGAAACAGGCAGCTTCACAGCACAGGTATCAGCATGCTTCAATGTCTGCTCAAACACAAAAGTTCCAAAATCAAAAGCAATAGACTTGCCAATCCTATAGATCAATTTGGCAAGCGTTGCAGAAACACCAGAGGTATGCTGAGTAGGAACCCAATTCACAGCACCAATCCTGTTAAGGATAGCATACTTCACACTGAGATTTCCAGTAGACAACAACTTCTTGCTTGGCCACTTCTTCACATAACCAGCAGTAAGTTCCTTGACCACATCATCCATGGACACTTCTTCATCAACAAATTCAATAGCACTTCTGCCAAGTGCTTGATTGATCACAGCAGGTGAGAACACAACACACTCAGCCCTCACATAGACTTTCCTGAATTCTGCACTATCAGGAAGTCCAACATCAACAGAGAGATTCACCAAGAACTCTCTCACAAGCTTCTCATAGCACCTTCCAACATTCTGAATAGTCTTCATCAGACCTGCTTTCTCAATAAGTGCAATAACATCTCTGCATTCAAGAACATCAGAGTCAACTTCCCTTTCCTTGGCCATTCTCCTCTTGCAAACAAACTTCCACTTCTGAACATTCTCTTCTAAGTGAAAGGACACTCTATCAATAGGAACAGCAGGAACATTCTGAGGAATACGCTTACCAGAAAACTTCTTTTTCTCAGAAGATCGAATGTCCTGGACATCGACTTCAACATCTGACTCAGAGTCTTCAACTTCAACTGGAATCTTCCTCTTCTTCTTCTCATTTGGAGTCTTGTCTTCCTTTTGCTTTCCCTTACTCTTCACACTAGCCTGTCGTGACTTGTAGGTTATAGGTGTAGACTTGGATTTCTTTGATGGAGTAGGAGTGACTTCAGGAAAAGAAACCCTTCTTTTCTTCTTCATCCTCGCAGCAACACTATCAGCAAAGGACTCAGTCAGAAGAACATCATCAGAACCATCATCAGAGATGTCCTGAACAGAGGCTGGAGCCTGGATTGGTTCTTCAGAGTTGATACCCTCAGAGTTACCATTCTTTGGATCAGCATCCTTCGAAGAGGATGAAACAGAGATATCAGGCTGGGTAGCATCGCCTGAATCTTCATGAGAAGTGGAATCCTTTCCAGGATTTTCTTGAGCAGAACTTTCCTTAGACCCAGATGTCTCAACATCAGGCACAACATCAGGGGGCGATTTCACAGGAGAATCTTCATCATTGATTTTCTCTTCATCAGTAACTTCTTCAAGGATAGGAACATTTGTGGGTTTGTTGTTCTTGACCTGTGATTTGTAGACCTTACACGTTGGGTTTCTTGATCTCATCTTCTTGGGAGCTTTCTTGGACACAGAAGATGGTTGAGAAGAATCACTCTTCAAACCCATACACTTAACTCCTTTAGCAGTTCTTTCAATCTTGGCCTTGACAGATTCCTTCTTTCCTGAACTTTGAGACATGATGAATCGAGAGCAATTACAAACAGAGTACAGAACAACGAAACAGAATTGCAAATGAGAGATGACAAGTCTTGAAGAAGATAGATGCACAAGCGGTTGAGAGAACACAATTTGTCCGTTGGAGGTAGTTATAGGATAAGTGAACCATGAAGTAACGTTCTCTCTGCTGATGTCACAACGGCAGCTAATGATGACCAAGAAGAAACTAACCGTTAACACACTGGGGCACGCTAATTGCTGCGCATCAGAAAGACAAATCCCTAGACTTCCTCTTAATTTTTCAAAAGTGATTGCATCAAGGGGTTTTGTGAAAATATCAGCCAATTGCTTGTCAGTTGTAACATGATCCAAATTAACAACTTTATCCTCCACCAAGTCTCTAATAAAATGATGTCTAATGTCAATATGCTTGGTCCTGCTATGCTGTATGGGATTCTTAGAAATATTAATTGCACTGAGATTGTCGCAGTACAATGTCATGACATCCTGTTCAACATCATACTCCTTCAGCATTTGCTTCATCCACATGAGTTGTGTACAACTACTTCCTGCTGCAATATATTCTGCTTCAGCTGTAGACAATGAGACACAATTCTGCTTCTTGCTAAACCATGAAATCAAATTATTCCCTAGGAAGAAACATCCACCAGATGTGCTCTTTCGATCATCTGCACTACCTGCCCAATCTGCATCACAGAATCCAACTAAAGAGGAATTTGTATCATGAGTATAGAGAATACCATAGTCACTTGTGCCATTGATGTACATGATAATTCTCTTGACTTGTAGCAGATGACTTGCTTTAGGAGCTGCTTGATATCTAGCACAAACTCCGACAGCAAATGTGATGTCTGGTCTGCTAGCAGTGAGATACAACAAGCTTCCAATCATACTTCTATAGAGACTTTGATCAACATCTTCCCCCTGCGCATCCTTGGAAAGTTTGATGTGTGTAGCAGCAGGAGTTCTCTTGTGACCAGCATTTTCAAGGCCAAACTTCTTGACTAACCCTTTAGCATACTTACTCTGTGATATGAACATAGAATCCTCCATTTGTTTGACTTGTAGTCCTAGAAAATAATTCAATTCACCAACTAGGCTCATCTCAAATTCAGATTTCATTTGTCGGACGAAATGCTCCACCATTGAGTTCGACGTTCCTCCAAATACAATGTCATCCACATAAATCTGTGCTATCATGAGCTTACCTTTGTCATTCTTCACAAACAGAGTTTTATCAATTCCACCCTTACTGTAACCATTGCTTACAAGGAATTTAGTTAACCTTTCATACCAAGCCCTAGGTGCTTGCTTCAAGCCATACAAGGCCTTCCTCAACTTGTACACATGATCTGGATGATGTGGATCTGTAAATCCTTTAGGTTGTTCAACATAAACTTCTTCACTCAAATAGCCATTCAGAAAAGCACTCTTCACATCCATCTGATAGAGTCTGAACTTCAAGAGACAAGCAACACCTAACAAGAGTCTTATAGATTCCAGTCTAGCTACTGGAGCAAAGGTTTCATCAAAATCAACTCCTTCTATCTGAGTATATCCTTGAGCAACTAGCCTTGCTTTATTCCTTGTGACTGTTCCCGTTTCATCTGATTTGTTCTTGAAGATCCACTTAGTGCCAATGATGTTTACTTCTTCAGGTCTAGGCACTAACTCCCACACTTCATTTCTCCTGAACTGCTCTAGCTCCTCTTGCATAGCATTTATCCAGTATTCATCAGTGAGAGCTTCATTGACATTCTTGGGTTCTATCTTGGAGATGAAACAACTGTGAGCAATTATACTTCTAGATCTGGTAGTCACCCATTCTTGAAGATTACCTATAATGTTTTCTTGAGGATGATTCTTCTGAACCCTGATTGATGGAGCTTTGTTTGATGTGATATCTTTGTCTTCCTTTTCATCAGCACTTGTTTCTGACTCATTGTCGAGGGCGGTTACTGGAGCATCGGCTGGAACATCAGCACCATCATCATCTTCATTCAAAACTGCTTCTTCCTTCTTGCTTGGTTCATCATCCACAGTCACATTCACAGATTCCATCATGGTCCTTGTGCGAGAGTTAAAAACTCTATAAGCTTTGCTGTTCATAGAATATCCCATGAAAATTCCTTCATCACTTCTAGGATCAAGCTTCCTTTTAGGATCACGATCTGCAAGGATATAACATTTACTTCCAAATATGTGAAAGTATTTTACAGACGACTTTCTTCCTTTCCATAGCTCATACTGTGTAGAGGATGTCCCTGCCCTGATGGTGACTCTATTATGTATGTAACAGGCAGTACTCATAGCTTCAGCCCAGAACTGGTGTGGAATCTTCTTAGCATGTAACATTACTCTAGCTGATTCCTGGAGAGTTCTATTTTTCCTTTCAACTATTCCATTATGCTATGGAGTGATGGGGGCAGAAAATTCATGGCTAATACCTTTTGTTCCACAGAACTCCAAGAATTTTGAATTCTCAAACTCTCTTCCATGATCACTTCTGATTCTTACAATCACACAGTCCTTCTCATTCTGAAGTCTCATACATAGATTCTTGAATATTTCAAAAGTCTCTGATTTTTCTCTCATAAATTCAACCCATGTATACCTTGAAAAATCATCTACACAGACAAACACATACCTTTTTCCTCCCAAGCTCTCAACCTGCATGGGACCCTTGAGATCCATGTGAAGCAATTCCAGAACCTTTGTCGTGGTCTGATGCTGGAGCATCTTGTGTGGCACCTTGGTTTGCTTACCAATCTGACATTCTCCACATAGCTTTCCTTCTCCCAAGCTCAAATTGGGCAATCCCCTTATTGCTTCATCTGCAAGAATCTTTTGCATGCTCCTGTAGTTGAGATGTCCTAGTCTTTGATGCCATACATTCACCTCATCTTCTTTAGTTAACAAACATCTGGAAACATGAGCTTTTTCTTCTGATGTCCACATATAACAGTTGTCTTTTGATCTGACTCCTCTCATCACAACTCTCTCATCATCAGTGGTCACAACACATTCTATCTTATTGAACTTCACATCATATCCTTGATCACACAGTTGACTTATGCTGATTAGGTTGGCTGTTAAACCATTTACAAGTAACACATTGTTCAAGTTAGGAGATTCTGTGCTAACAAGCTTTCCTACTCCCTTGATCTTTCCTTTAGCTCCATCTCCAAAAGCAACATAGTTGGTGGAGTGACTTCTGATGTCTTGCAAGAAGCTCTTGTTTTCTGTCATGTGCTTTGAGCAGCCACTATCAAAATACCAATCTTCCTTTGATGATGCTCTGAAAGACGTGTAGGCTACCTGACATCTGACTTCACCCTTAGGCTTCCATTGCTTCCTCATCTGAACAGGCTTTTTATCGTGCATCTGAGGATAACCATATAACCTGTAACAGTAGGGCTTTATATGACCATTCTTACCACAGTAGTGACACTTCCAAGGTACAGTTTTGTCAAGCTTAAGCTGGGGTTTCACATGCAGAGGTATATGTCGAGGCAATGAATCTGGCAACTGATAATTTCTGGGCTTCTTGAATTCAGTTTCTTTTGCTGCAGACACAAATTTCTTTGAACCTTTCTGATTTTCTTTGTTTGCTGTTCTATAGTCAAAGCCAATTCCCTTCAAACTCCCTCCTTGCTTGCTAGTTTCTTTCAGAATTTCATCAAGCATGTCAGAACCACTGTTCAACATTCTAACAAATTTGTGAGTAGCTTCAAGCTTTCTTGTCAGAGTTGTCACTTCCTCTTGAAGTCCTGCATTAATCAATAGTAGATTAGCCTTTTCCATAACATCAGCATTATTAATCTTACTTTGCCATTCCTCCAGATCTTCCTTCAGCTTTGTGCTGAGCTTTTTCAGCCTTTCATTCTGAGAGACAAGTTGTTCTATCTCACTTTGCTTTTCTCTCACAAGTTTACATGCTTCTTCCCACTTGATGTGTAGCAGCTTGTGAGTCTCAGCCAGTTCCTCATCTGTAATGTCCTCATCACTTGTATCAGACTCATAGATGGTTCCAGAGAAAGCATTGACTTTGTTTGCAGATATCTCCTCCTCATCTTCAGTGTCTTCATCTGACCAAGTTACCATCATACCTTTCTTCTACTTCTTTAGATAGGTGGCGCATTCAGACCTGATATGGCCATATCCTTCACATTCATGACACTGCACTCCTTTATTCTGACCAGATCTTTCTTATTCTTTGGTCTTCCTCTGTGAATTAGAAAACTTGGGTTTGTTATCGAACTTCATGTCCTGAACATTAGGCCTGGTTCTTTTGTCAATCTTTCTCAATGCTCTGTTGAATTTTTTAGCTAGCATGGCCAGAGCCTCAGAAAGATTTTCACCCTCACAGTCTTCATCATCACCTTCATCAGTGTTCGACACAAAAGCAATACTCTTATTCTTCTTCTCAGATTTTCACTCAGTTTCAACTCAAATGTCTGCAAAGAGCCAATCAGTTCATCAACCTTCATGTTCTCAATGTCTTGAGCCTCCTCAATTGCAGTGACTTTCATAGCAAACTTCTGAGGAAGAGATCTCAAGATCTTCCTTACAACCTTCTCATCTGACATAGGTTCTCCCAAAGCAAATGAAGCATTAGACAAGTCACGGACACGCATGTGAAATTCTGAAATAGTCTCTTCTTCAGTCATCATCAAATTTTCAAATTGAGTAGTAAGCATCTGAAGCCTTGACATCCTTACTCGAGTAGTTCCTTCATGTGCAGTTTTCAAAATTTCCCAAGCATCCTTTGCCACAGTACACGTATTGATCAGCCTAAACATATTCTTGTCAACTCCATTAAAGATAGCATTTAGAGCCTTTGAATTTCCAAGAGCAGCTTCATCTTCAACACTGGTCTATTCTTCTTCAAGTTTTTTCCACAACAGTAGTAGAGGTGCCTTCAACCTCAGCCTTAGTGGGGTGCTTCCAACCCTTGACAATAGCTTTCCAAGTCTTGTTGTCAATTGATTTGAGAAAGGTTGTCATGCGAACCTTCCAGTAGTCATAGTTAGTACCATCCAGAATGGGTGGCCTATTGACTGATCCTCCCTCCTTGTTATCCATGAGAACTTGAATAAAACTCCCTGGAGCTCACCCAACCAGAACAGGGTGCCTGCTCTGATGTCAATTGTAATTCAGGTTCCCTCTGATACGATTTTCATGCATGATGCTGGGACAAGAGGTTCGACAACTGCTTAACAGTAAAACAAAACTTAAGAACAGAAACAATAACACACAGTAATTGTTAACCCAGTTCAGTGAAAAACTTTCACCTACGTCTGGAGGGTTTGCACCCAAAGAAAGGAAATCCACTATCTCAAGATTCAGGAATTACAGACACTCATGAACAACTCAGTTCATAGTTCACTTCCTAATCTACCCAGTGTATTTCTACTTAGAATCTCAACCTAAGTATGAGAGCCCCTCTCACTTTCTCTCAATCACTGCCACAGTGATTGGTGAACACAATGAACAATCTGAGTTTGAATGCAATCAAACAACACAGAACCCTTCTTTCCTTTATAGAATCAGTGAGCAAAGAGGATTCACAATTAACAAAGGACAAAGCACAAAAACAAATCCTAAAACACTCGATCTCTCTCTCTATCAGCTTCAGTCATCTTCATGTTTTAGGTCTTCATCCTTTTATAGACTTCAGCAGCGGTAGCATGAGCTTCAGAGTCGGCACGGGCTGAAGAAACAGATTGCAGTAACAGCAATTCAAAACGCAATCTTGATAGATTCGGTTTCTTATTGCACAAGTAAAGATAGAAACCAATCTTTTAACAAAGATTATTTCAACAAATAACAACCCAACAAATAAAACCCTTATGGAATAGCTACTTGCTCCTCAAGTAACTCAAAAACACATCTTCAGTAAATCTTCAGAGGGTCCACAACAGAAACACAAGCTGAGGACTGATGCCCTGGCTTCACGGAATCAGATGCCACGGCATCTGCTTCGACAATCGGTTGTTTTGACAAAATGCATGGCAACATGTTCCAACAAATGTTATCGAGGACATATACAAGCTTGTCATGAAATTTCAGAAACGTCGCCATCCCAATTCTGCTGCAACCAATTTATTTGTCATTGGTGACCCAGTTGTTGTCAAAACAAAGGGCGCTCCAAGGAAGAAGAAGTATAAGAAGACGAAAAGGCTATGCTCTAATTGCAGAAAAGGTGGCCACACAATCAGGACATGTCCTACATTATTTGAGGGTAATGAAGTTGGAGAAAGTTTTGCAGATGCTGAAGAAGATGAAGATTCATCTGTTGAAATTGATGGTGATAACACTGCTGATACTGTAAGTTGTTTGTATAATTTTTGTATTGGATTATTTTGCAGCCAATTACCATGTGTATGACATTAATATTTTAAATTGTATACAGCCTGTGCCATCATTAGGAGGAGATAATGGAGGACCCAGTTCAATGAGTAGAGTCAAAGCCAAAAGAAAGGCATGTTATATGTCATATTTACTATGTTGTATAAATTTGAGTGGCATGTTCTGTTGTAAAATTGTTGTTTATGGTTTATATTTGGCTGTGAATTTTAGGTGGGAGATAGAAGAACCCAAAAGGATGTTAAACGCAAGACTGGAAGTTCCCAAGCTATGGTGTCACCAACTATTGAGCAACCTCGAGCTGATATTGAAGCCCCTCCAATGAGTTTCCCTAGTGGGTTCAATTTGTTTCCCCAATTCCCTGCGAGCCAGATTTTATAATCTTTCCATCCTTTTGCTTCATACCAACAATCGCCTTATGGCACTCAGTAGAAGACTGAATATTGGATGTGGCTCTGAATTTTGCTTGGAATTGCTATTGCATTGTGTAGCTTAAACCATTAATGGACCTGTTTTTTTTATGTAATTTTTGCTGGGAACTAATATGGCTATGTTATTGAAGTCCTGGCTGATTTTGAAGTATTTTTTGTTTATGAAGTCTTGAACTTATTATGATTGAATGTTGGACCAATGAATTTTATTGCCGAATTATTAACTCATAGTTTTTGAGTTCTTTCATATTTGGACCATGCTTAGTTTAAAATATTTCAGGTACCATCTTTGTGCCATATTTATGCAATCCAGTACTTATATAAAAAAGACCAATTTTATAGTTTGTTTGCAATAATCTGTACAAAATGGGTTAAAAAAAGAAGAACATGAGATTTGAATCAGGGACATGTAGAACCAACATAAAAAATAATTAAAAACTGATTATATGAGGATTCGAACCTAGGACATGTGGGAAATATAGGATGCTACTAACCACTGAGCTAGAAGTAATTATTGATATGAAACTATAAACATATATATTTAATGAGTTAATGCGAGTATTTAATTGAGTTAAGACAGGTCAAACTTATTGCTCCGCCGCTCTCCATATTATGTCAAATTTAAACTTATTGAAGCTTCATATTAGGCCTTTATCCGTCTTAAGCTTTGCCGAGACTCTTATTGCTCCGCCGCTCTCCATATTAGGTCAAACTTAAACTTAAGTAAGACCGAAGCTTCATATTAGGTCTTTATCCGTCTTAAGCTTTGCCGAGACTCTTATTGCTCCGCCGCTCTCCATATTAGGTCAAACTTAAACTTAAGTAAGACCGAAGCTTCATATTAGGTCTTTATCCGTCTTAAGCTTTGCCGAGACTCTTATTGCTCCGTCGCTCTCCATATTAGGTCAAACTTAAACTTACCGAAGCTTCATATTAGGTCTTTATCCGTCTTAAGCTTTGCCGAGACTCTTATTGCTCCGCCGCTCTCCATATTAGGTCAAACTTAAACTTAAGTAAGACCGAAGCTTCATATTAGGTCTTTATCCGTCTTAAGCTTTGCCGAGACTCTTATTGCTCCGCCGCTCTCCATATTAGGTCAAACTTAAACTTAAGTAAGACCGAAGCTTCATATTAGGTCTTTATCCATCTTAAGCTTTGCCGAGACTCTTATTGCTCCACCGCTCTCCATATTAGGTCAAACTTAAACTTAAGTAAGACCGAAGCTTCATATTAGGTCTTTATCCGTCTTAAGCTTTGTCGAGACTCTTATTGCTCCGCCGCTTCATATTAATAAATAATGTTAATAAATAATTTTTATACCTATTTATAAATATTATTTCTAAAATAAGTTAAATATAAAAAATTAAAAAACATTTAACTTCCTAACCATGGTGCCATAAAGCTTCAAAAATGGAAGGTGAGGAGATGGTGAAGTTAGGCATTTTCGGTGGCTCCAAAATTGGAATATGGAGAGGCCGCATGCTTGATAGGGTTATGAGAGGGGGAGTAATGAGGAAAATTGATTGCAGCTTTGTTGTTTGAGCTTCCAGCCTCAAAACTCGTAAAGGGGTTTAGGGTTTCAATCAATTCCCCCTAGTACTATAAAATTGCTTCAATTATGAATGGGATTCAGAGTCTAACAAGCAGAGGAAGATTCACGGTCCAAAATCATCTGATTGATGTCTACCATGAAAACGAAAGGAGCCTCAGTTGTTCGACGAAGCCACCGGAAGCGAAATCGTCGAGAAGTGGATTGCATCTCCGTCAATTCTCCGGACTTGGATTTCACCGCCCCAAATCAGAACGCTAACCCTTCTTTGGTACTCATATCTTCGAGGTAATCGGTGTTACTCATCTAAAACTCTGTTTCTGTTCTATCGTGTTTATTTATTAGGTTTCGTAGGTTTTTGACATTCATATCTTATTTGCAGTAATCAAGATTCTGGGCTGCAGCTGAACATGAATCTTCCATATTGTGGTGATCAACAAGAAGATGACAAGAAAAAAAAGGTATGTTTTGAAGTAAAATGAATTACTTTTCACTTAAATCGCTTAAATTGCTCCAGTTGAATTTTCCGTATCTTATTCCCTTGCTTACCATAGTAGTATGCCAAATTAAACTTGATATAATGGATTCAAATTAGGAACCCTTGAATCCCTGCTTAAATTACAGCTGTGAAACCTATTCTGGCTAAAGGTTTAATTTTTTTTTTATATTTTACAATGCAGGGAGTGGTTAATGAAGAGAAATTTAATACGTTGGAGGCAAACATGGAAGCTATTATGGCTAGTATTGGGTGGTTGACACAGACAATGATAAAGTCCAAATGTGTCCAAATTCTTCCCACAGAAGGAACACAGTTAGATCCATCTTCATCAGTTGAACCAATACCTGAAGCGATAGAGAAAATCATGCAAAAGTTTGTTGCACCAACGGTTGAACTCGCAACACCTATTGCTGACCTACCAACACCAAATACTGAAATCCAAACTGAAACCGTTGAGATCGCACCAACATCTACAGAAAATCACAGTTCACTTGTTAGGAAGCTTTTCAGCCCACCTGTTACGTCACATGACACAAATCCAGGAAACCAAATTACCAATGATGACTTTCAATCCCCCAAAAACCTGAAAATAGTTACCCCTCATTATGTTCCACCGGTAAGTTATGTTTTTTCAAAATTTTGACCCATTAATTAATAACTTTACTTGTTAAATTGACTTTCATACATGTGTATCTTGTAGTTCCTGAACAAGATATTCAAGAATGAGAACACATGCCAACTATCTTATGCTGAGACGGTTGTGACATCTTATATCTTTAAGAAGGCCAATAAAGAGGACATGGCTTGGTAAAATGACTGAGTTTTTATTTAC
Source organism: Lotus japonicus (assembly GCF_012489685.1). Lineage (NCBI taxonomy): Eukaryota > Viridiplantae > Streptophyta > Magnoliopsida > Fabales > Fabaceae > Lotus > Lotus japonicus. Next base: position 71,088,889 of record NC_080041.1, read on the forward strand.
GTAGTTAAATTATTTTTTGATACTCAGTAGAAGAGCTAATTTAATATGCATGTTATGTTCATGGCAGGAAAGAGGCCTTGGTGAAGCCTGAAATCCCTTTCTCGGATGGAACCCATGGTGTGCTGCAGTGCCTGAAACCAAAAGGAGAGTAGGTGACGGATTTGCTTAATTTGCTCGCTTGCTTGTTGACCAAGAAGGAGAGGTCTTTTAATCAAAATCCACCCATATGGTTTTTCCCAACAAATGTTTCGGTAATATCATCTGCTCATTCTTAATGGCAAGTTCTGTTTAATTAAAATGAAATATATTGTTCACTGAAGTTGTTCTTTTCCACTGTAGCAAGCTATATTGTCATGGACTACAAACCCTACTTCTATGAAGATTTTAATTAAGGAAAATTTCATGGGGAAAGTAGACCTTCTTGAAAAGGTAACTCAATAATTGTGTAACATATTATTTCATTCAAAATGTAGCTTGTTTGAGCTTTATCTACATGGTTGCTTTCTGCCAGATATTTGTTCCTGTTAACGACGACAATAAGCACTGGTACCTTATAGTCCTGGACTTTAAGAATGAGCAAGTAGTGTATCTCGACAGCTATCCGGAAGAAGGCAGGATGCTTGCCAGAATTAGGCGTACCAAACTACTGGTATAACCTTATAATGAATTTACTTTTTTGATTACATGATTTGTGTTATTAATTTTGTTACTAACAGAAAACTTGTTGCTCGTAGTGTATTTATTTGGAAGAACTTCTGCAAGACCAGTCATTTTATCTCATCGATGATAGCCCTAAGCCTATTGTGTCTGAATTCAAAATGGTTATCCCAGAAGGGCTTATGGTTCAAAAGAAAGATTCGTAAGTTACATATAACAATTTAATTCTTTTATACTTTTGAAACCATCTAACTTACTGATTGAAAATTGTTTTCTGTCATGTAGAAACGACTGTGGAGTTTTTGTTGCAACTTGGATGAACCAGATGGGGATAAATGGATACAAGATAGAGGTTGATAACTTCACAAGATTGAAACTTGCTGTGGACCTTGTTCTCCATTCACATAATTTGCTTCAAGGAGTTATGCTATCAAAATCATTGGTGTACTACAACAGGATATCAGAAGCTGGAAACAAGAAGAAAGGGGTGCCAAAAACTTGCTGATTTTGTAATCTTGGTTATTGTTAGACACAATCTATGTTTTTTATTCCATGCTTTATCTTTGTGTATGCGCAAACGTGGACGCATTGAATCCTTTTTCAAGGCACTTGTAGTTGCCAAATTTTGTTGATCAGGTTAAGGCACTAGTTGCCAAATTTTCCTTGTTAAGGCACTAGTTGCCAAATTTTGCTTTTATAAATTTTTATGCGTTGGTTGTCTTATATCATGTTTATTAGATAATGTTTTCTTCAAATGCAATAATAGCTATAGCTTAAACAAGAACACAAGAGCGCAACTCAGTATTATATTTGGACCATTTTCTATTGAAAATAGAAACATGATTCATAGCAATAGAAAGATCAACCTAACTTAGACAAGAGCAACCTTATTTGGACCCATTTTCACTTAAAAACAGTTGAAAACATGTTTCATAGCGATAGTAACATCTTTTGTCATAGTAAATCATAGTAAAGTTTGACAAGAGCACTACTTACTCACTATTTTATTTGGACCATTTTTCACTTAATATAGCAAATGTTCTTGGTTCTTTTGTATGCTCTTTTGTCATAGTTTTATCATAGTCATTTTTGGAGTTCACTTTTAGGTTTCTCATCATCTACTTACACAGTTTCATTAAATTACTATGTAGACTAAAAATGTAAATTTAGATAAGTTAATATTTTAAAAAGAGGACTCATGTGAGCACTTCTCATAAAAGAGTTAATAATTCAAAAAGAGTACACATACATGTGACCACTTCTCATAAAAGGTTTTACATATCCAAGCTTGTGTAAATCACTTAAACAAAATAAGTAGCACAGCAACTACCAAAGAGGCAACAACAACGATGAAATACATTTGTTCCCTTCTGTAAGACCTGGATTTTCAGAACAAGTTAAGTTTCCGACTCACGCGTAGGATCAGTGTAAGCGTGACAGGAGTTTGATATTTGAGGAAGATTAATGAAGAAGAAAGTTCAGGAATTGCTTGAGGAATGTTGCGTAGTTGTTTTCGGAGTTAGTGCGAGTCGTCTGCACACTTGCCTTAGGGCGAGCGTGTCCAGAATAGGCTATTTCGCTCTTAAAGCAACGTTTTGAGTGAGATTTCGAACTCTCGGAAAATTTAAAGATTCTCTTTATTTTTCCATCGACCAGCGTTTCATTTCGGAACTCTGGACTGTACGCACGATAGGTTTCACTTTTCGGATGTCCGCCGACGCTAATTTCTTTGCTTCGAAACCCTATTTTCGAGCAATGGATGAAGACTTTTTCTATTCGGGACTTCTAACGAAGATTCCGTCCGCGTTGCCAGACTTGTTTCGACGTTTCCAATCTTTCTTCAGTAGGAAGTTTTGTCGTTCGGCGATCACAGCAAAAAGTAGTTTTTCAGGACAGATTAACCGACACCGCTTTTGAGTTTTTCGATATCGTTTTTCCCAAATCCTAGATATTTGTTTTGAGTTCTGGAATTCCGACGCCAGAATCTCTCTTAGAATTCCACGGTGATCGTGCTGCAAAAATCGGAATCGCGAAATTTTCATTTTCCCGCGATTTCGCCTGCCTATAAATAGGCGAAAAAGCAAATATCCTCTTCATTTTCACCATTTTGGCCGAGGATTGTAGAGAGAGAGGGAGAGGAGAGATTTTCGCGAAACCTTGACCAATCTTCGTGCAGTTCGTCCCTACTTCTAGGTATCAAGGTAACTAACACGATTCCTACCTCTGATTGTTGTTTCTGTTGCGTTTCTGAAGTCGTTTCTGTGCTCTAAGTTTTGAGCTTTTTCTAAAATTGTCCGATTTCTCTGATTTCTCGCTTGGGTTATGTTCCTTATGTTCCCCTGAGTCTAAAACCTCTGTCAGTAAACTCTGATTGCGATTCAGTTGTCCAGGATCTGAAAAATTGACTCAAAACTCTTTTTGTCTCACATTTCGAAACTTTATTGTCGTAAAGCTATAATCTGACTTCGTGCCTTTAGGATTTGTTGTCACGGATGTCATGAGGATCGTTGCTGTCAAATCTGTTTTCAGAACTGATAACTTTGAAGTTTTGAGCCTTTATTTTGGACCAAAATGCCCCTACGTAGTCGTATTTCAACCCGATTGTCCGAAAATTGTTCTGACAGTTTCTTTGCCTTAGTTTTACCCTAAAACTACCTTGTAAACTGATTTGATCGAAGAAAAAGAGCCGAAGCCCTTTTCTCCTTTTGGCCGTGGGTTTTCCTAAGGGGGGGGGGAGTTTTTCGTTTTCGAAAACTTGTCCTTTCGTACCCGTTTGTCGTATTCTGAAGCTTTGATGCTTTGTCTATCGTTTATGTATTGTTTTGCGATCGAACTAATCGATTTTGTTTGGATTCTGCTTTGTTTTTCTCCGAGGTTCGGTAGAGGGAACTTTGGAAGGCTCAGAGCAATTGTTTGGAGGACAACCTTGATTTCGAAGCTGGAACAGCTCGAGGTTAGGGCAACTTACTATATATTAGCTATGAATGCATGATAGGCGTCGATCAATTCGACTTATGCTTTACTTTGATGTTGATTATGTTGATGAACTGATGTTGTGATGTTGTGCTTTGTTGGATTGTGCGTTTTGACGCGACTTCGGAGTGGAGATTCGTTGATCTGGTGATCTTTGATGTTTCGGGTTGGATGAGCAACCCTAGGCAAGTTCAAACGAGGGGTTTGGGACTTAGCCATTTATTGGGATTCGTTGGTTTACTTAGACTTTCCCCGGGAAACTTCTTTTGGGTGGTTGGTTTTCGGAAAACCTAGAATGAATAGAATTTTATAAACTAGAGACTTTGGGAGACTTAGACTTTGAGAAATAAACTCATAACCTGACTAATTGAATTCGAAACGTTTTTACTAAATGAGTAGTTATAGGAGAACTAAAGGGGAAAACATTTACGAAAGACGGGGAAAAGTCGACCTTTGTTGTGGGTTGGGAGAGTTATCGGAATTGGGGAAAGCCACTAAGGTGAGCTATGGTGATGATTGAAAGTCACCGAGTACTCTAGTACTCTTGGGGAGTGTTGTGGAGCCGTGTTGCATTGACCGACACCTAGTGCTCTTGTTGTTTGGGCCGTGTTGTATTGACCGACACTAGACCCTTGTGTTTTCTTGTTGGAGTTGTGTTGTATTGACCGACACTTACTCCGAGTTGTGTTGTATTGACCGACACTAACTCATTGGGTTTGGTTGAGATTGGGTTGTGAGCTAGACACTTTCGTGGTAAGGACGATTCGTTGTTTGGCTAACCACGTTGCATTCAATCGGGTGAATAACGGGAATGGTTCACCTGTGCATATCATGGTGAATAACGGGAATGGTTCACCTTGCATATATGATGAATAACGGGAATGGTTCATCCAGGATGGATTTCATCCAGGATGGATAACGGGAATGGTCCATCCATAGTGAAAATGCTTCACTTGTGGCGAACGGGAAAGCGTCACAAATCCGGATTCATATTGTGCATTTCACGCATACATTCATGCTGACTGAGACTGTGTGCTGTTTGTTTATTGAAGCAATGTTAGAGCCATAACATGCTAGGATTACTTATATGCTTATATAACAACTTATATATATATCCTGTCACATGTTGTGTGTATATGTACTTATTGCTGTGAGTTGACCCTAGCGCCTTGGCTTTGTTTGTATGTTTGTCTTTGGGCGGTCGGCCTGCTGCCAGATGTCGATGGCCGACTGGTTCTCGACGGTCTCTTCCTCGGGGGGGATCACATATGAGTTGCTGGATAGGGATGCCCCCACCGCTTGGGTGATCGATGTGGCTGGTCACCGGGCGACGTATAGGGGAAGGGTCATGGAGGACCGGACGGATGAGCGAGGACGCCTGACGAGCGGAGTGCTACGGCGTATGGAGCTGAGTTTTGACTTGCCGCCCTCAGTTCATTGTGGACCAGGCACTGGACATGCACCACCTGCACCACCTCCGACTTCACCTTCTGTTGAGGAGGACCCAGAGGAGATCGAGCCTGCTGCTGCTGCTATATCTGTTGTGCCACCTCCGGTTACTGCCATCGCTTCTACCGACGTGGCGTCGTCCTCTAGGCTCGTACAGCCGAGGAGGGAGTCTGTTGTCCCATCTGTCTCACGTCTCTTATCTTTCTCTTCACCGCACGGCTACCGTGTGGACCCCTTGATGAGGGTGGAGGAGGAGGATGTTCTCACAGGAGAGGTGGATGTGGAGACCGGCTCGACTAGGGCGGTGCGCAGGACAGTGAGGAGGGAGGTTATGGATTTGGACACCGAATGATTACGGTGGATTCCGACTCTGACTCCGAGAGCAGTGGGGAGAGCTACTCGCCGAGCAGCGATGAGGAGGAGGATGATTGGTGAGCTGAGCTGGGAGGGTAGGTTAGGATTAGCGACATTTTTTGTGTAGAGCTCTGATCGTCAGTTTCTTTTTGGGACAGGGTAGGTTCCGATGTGTGGCTTTTTGTGTGGTTCTTTTGAGGAGGATCACAGAGAGTCTATCGGAGTATAGGGGTCTTCCTTTCAGGCCATTTTTGAGTGCCGACTTTCTCTTGGATAACTGTATTTTGATACTTTTACTCACAGTTCTGGGTTGTATATTTGCCTGCGGGCGTACTACTTTGGAGTCACTGCGGCTTCGCGTGACATGGAGTGCAGCCGAGGCTGTACAGATGTATATATTTGTATATCGGTTAGTTTAGTTGTTGGGTGTTGTCTCTACTTCTTTATCGCTTTGAATTTAAAGAAACAAAAAAAAAATTACCTGTTTTCCGCGTAAAGTTTATTTTTGGTTACTAAAGTGACACCTAGAAGTCGGGGTGTTACATTGTGGTATCAGAGCTTAGTCGAGTCTTTTGGGAGTCTTTGGGGAATAGGTCTTCTGTGCTAGGTTGTGTGACTCTGCAAAGAGTGAAAATTGATTGTCTGCAGGACGATTTTTCGTTCTAATTGATTGCATGGTTGTTTAACCATATGTAATAGTTTGGTGCTATTCTACGATTAGGACTAACAGTTTTCTTGGGGGTAACAGACGATGGTGAACACGAATCAGCTAGCGGAGATGATGGCCACTATGGCCCAGGCAATGACTAACCAAGCGAATGACAATGCTTTGAGACGTGCTGCGGAGGAAGCGCGTGATCAACATCAGCGTCAGAGGGAGGCGACTTTGGATCAGAACAAAGGTTTGAATGACTTCAGGAGACAGGATCCACCTAAGTTTTCGGGAGGTACTGACCCGGACAAAGCGGAACTCTGGATAGAGGAGATTGAGAAGATCTTTGGAGTGTTACAGACTGCTGAGGGAGCCAAAGTGGGGCTGGCAACCTATCTGTTGTTGGGAGATGTTGAATACTGGTGGAGAGGCGCCAGAGGAATGATGGAGGCAAATCATGTGGAGGTGAACTGGAATTCTTTTCGAACTGCTTTTCTCGAGAAGTATTTCCCAGACAGTGCTCGTGACGAGCGTGAATCACAGTTTCTGACTCTGAAACAAGGAAGCATGACCATTCCGGAGTATGCTGCCAAGTTGGAGTCTCTGGCAAAGTACTTTCGGTTTTTCCGTGATCAAGTTGATGAACCCTACATGTGTAAGAGATTTGTGAGGGGATTGAGGCTTGATATTGAAGATTCGGTGAGACCATTGGGGATCATGAGATTCCAGGCATTGGTTGAGAAGGCAACTGAGGTGGAATTGATGAAGAATCGGAGATACAACAGGGCTGGAACAGGAGGACCGGTAAGGTCGACACCACAGAGTTTTCAGGGAAAAGAGAGGTTTCAGGCGAGGAAGCCATATCAACGTCCTGCGGGGAGAGGGTTTACCCCGGGATCTTACAAGCCTATGGCTGCTGCTACTTCTGGAGGGTCGGGAAGCCGTACCCCAAACCGTGAAGTGACTTGTTTCCGTTGTGGAGGAACGGGACACTATGCCAACAATTGCACGAGGCCACCAAGATGCTACAACTGCAATAAATCTGGGCATCTGGCTACGGAATGCAAGGCACCGAAGGTTGAACCGTCTGTGAATGCTGTTAGTGGGAAGCGCCCAGTGGCTAAGGGAAGAGTGTATACAATGGATGGAGAAGAAGCTGAAGGAGCTGATGGGTTGATCAGAGGGGAATGTGAAATTGACGGTAATCTTCTAACTGTACTCTTTGATTCTGGTGCAACTCATTCATTTGTCTCTAAGGATTGCGTATCAAGACTGCATCTGCCTATTACTACTTTGAGTTTTGATCTTATGGTAACTACACCTGCTAGGACACTAATTGCTAATGCCGCATGCATGCACTGTTCAATAGTATATAAAGATAGAACTTTTCATGCCAACCTAGTATGTCTACCCCTTAAAAACCTAGATGTAATCCTCGGGATGGATTGGCTATCCCACTACCATTGTCTTTTGGACTGTAGTCGAAAGAAAGTGGTGTTCCCAGACTCGGATCTTTTCGAGTATCTTTCTATTAACCACATTAGTGCATCGTTGAGCGAGGGCACTCAGAAGTACTTTTCATTGCTAAGTCTGGAGGGGAAGAAGGAATCGGATATTCAAGGTATTCCGGTGGTTCGAGATTTTGCGGATGTTTTTCCTGGAGATGTACCTGGACTGCCGCCTGTACGCGATGTGGAGTTTGTGATCGACATTGTACCCGGAACTGGACCGATTTCGATTGCACCTTACCGTATGGCACCTGCGGAGTTAGCGGAGTTGAAATCTCAGTTGGAGGATCTTTCAGCAAAAGGATTCATTCGACCAAGTGTTTCACCGTGGGGAGCGCCAGTGTTGTTAGTTAAGAAGAAAGACGGAAGGTCGAGATTATGTGTGGATTATCGACAACTGAACAAGGCGACGATCAAGAACAGATACCCGTTGCCGAGGATAGATGATTTGATGGATCAATTACGAGGGGCTGCTGTATTTTCGAAGATAGATTTGAAATCAGGCTATCATCAGATCAGAGTGAAGACTGAGGATATACCGAAGACTGCATTCAGAACACGCTACGGACACTACGAGTACCTAGTGATGCCGTTTGGAGTGACAAATGCACCTGCTGTTTTCATGGATTACATGAACCGCATCTTTCATGAATTCTTAGATCGGTTTGTAGTGGTGTTTATTGATGATATACTGATATACTCGAAGGATGCAACGGAACATGAAGGACATTTGCGCCAAGTTCTACAAGTGTTGAGAGAAAAGAAGCTGTATGCGAACCCTTCCAAGTGTGAATTCTGGCTGAAGGAAGTTAATTTCTTAGGCCATGTTATCTCAAAGGAAGGCATAGCTGTGGATCCGGCGAAAGTAGAGACTGTTTTGGCTTGGGAGCAACCGAAGACAGTGACAGAAATCAGAAGTTTTGTGGGTTTGGCTGGATACTATAGACGCTTCATTGAGGGATTTGCTAAGATTGTTGGACCTTTGACTCAATTGACGAGGAAGGATCAACCTTTTGCATGGACAGAGGCGTGTGAAACAAGTTTTCAGACTCTGAAGGAATGTTTGACGACGGCACCTGTGCTTATTTTGCCGCAACCGGAGGAACCTTATGAGGTTTATTGCGATGCTTCGTATCAAGGCTTGGGATGTGTGCTGATGCAACATCGAAAAGTGGTGGCGTATGCTTCGAGACAGTTGAAGACGCATGAGAGGAACTATCCGACTCATGATTTGGAGTTAGCTGCCATTGTGTTTTCGCTGAAAATCTGGAGACATTACCTCTATGGTTGTACTTTCACGATATTTAGCGATCACAAGAGCCTTAAATACTTGTTTGATCAGAAGGAGTTGAACATGAGGCAACGAAGATGGATGGAGTTCATCAAAGACTATGAGTTTACGTTGCAATATCACCCTGGGAAGGCGAATGTAGTTGCTGATGCTTTGAGCAGAAAGATGCATGTCTCGTCAATGATGGTTAAAGAGCTGGAGTTACTGGAACAATTTCGAGATATGAGTCTAGGTGTGACACCGTCTGAGGGAAAGTTGAAGTTCGGTATGATCAGAATTGCCAGTGGACTGATGGAAGAGATTAGAGAGCAACAACTGCAAGATGAGTTTTTGCTGGAGAAGAGGAACTTAGTGATTCAAGGGAAAGACCCGGAATTCAAGATCGGAACTGACGATATCTTAAGATGCAAGAACAGAGTGTGTGTACCCAATAATCCAGAATTGAGAAGGCTGATCATGGATGAAGGGCACAAGAGCAAATGGAGTATTCATCCGGGAATGACCAAGATGTATCAAGATTTGAAGCTGAATTTCTGGTGGCCAGGAATGAAGAAACAAGTGGCCGAGTATGTAGCTGCATGTTTGACTTGTCAGAAGGCCAAGGTAGAGCATCAAAGACCTGCTGGTATGCTACAGAGTTTAGACGTGCCAGAATGGAAATGGGATAGTATATCCATGGATTTTGTGGTGGCTTTGCCAAGAACACAGAAGAAACACGATTCGATTTGGGTGATTGTAGATCGTTTGACCAAGTCAGCGCATTTCCTACCAGTGAGAACTACCTACAATGTGGAGAAGTTGGCCGAGATCTATGTGGCGGAGATTGTGAGACTACATGGAGTTCCGACAAGTATTGTGTCTGATCGGGATCCAAAGTTTACTTCGCACTTTTGGGGAGCTCTTCATGATGCGTTAGGAACCAAACTGAGGTTGAGTTCGGCGTATCATCCACAAACGGATGGGCAAACAGAGAGAACTATTCAGTCGCTAGAGGATCTACTACGGGCTTGTGTGTTAGATAACAGAGGAAGCTGGGATGATCTTCTGCCATTGGTTGAATTCACCTACAACAATAGTTTCCATGCGAGCATTGGGATGGCACCGTATGAAGCTTTGTATGGTCGCAAGTGTAGGACACCGTTGTGTTGGTATCAAGATGGGGAGAGTTTGTTGATTGGGCCAGAAATGCTGCAACAGACGACGGAGAAGGTTAAGCAGATCAGAGAACAGATGAGAGCTTCACAGAGCAGACAGAAGAGTTATGCTGATCAGAGACGTAGAACCCTAGAGTTTGAGGAAGGTGACCATGTGTTTCTACGAGTTACTCAGACTACGGGGGTTGGACGAGCTATTAAGTCAAGGAAGCTTGCGCCAAAGTTTATTGGGCCTTATCAAATCACTCGACGTGTTGGACCAGTTGCATATCAGATTGCACTACCACCATTTCTTTCCAACATTCATGATGTATTTCATGTGTCGCAGTTGAGGAAGTACATTCCAGACCCGACTCATGTGATCGTGCCAGACAACGTTGAACTGAGGGATGATTTGACTTTTGAGACACCGCCAGTGAGTATTGGGGATAGAAGGGTGAAACAGCTGAGGGGAAAGCAGATTCCGTTGGTAAAGGTGATATGGAACAAGGATACGGGGGATGCTACATGGGAATTGGAAGATAAGATTAAGGAATTGTACCCCGGACTTTTTGCTGAACTCTGAGTTTCGAGGACGAAACTTTCTTTTTGGAGGGGAGTATTGTAAGACCTAGATTTTCAGAACAAGTTAAGTTTCCGACTCACGCGTAGGATCAGTGTAAGCGTGACAGGAGTTTGATATTTGAGGAAGATTAATGAAGAAGAAAGTTCAGGAATTGCTTGAGGAATGTTGCGTAGTTGTTTTCGGAGTTAGTGCGAGTCGTCTGCACACTTGCCTTAGGGCGAGCGTGTCCAGAATAGGCTATTTAGCTCTTAAAGCAACGTTTTGAGTGAGATTTCGAACTCTCGGAAAATTTAAAGATTCTCTTTATTTTTCCATCGACCAGCGTTTCATTTCGGAACTCTGGACTGTACGCACGATAGGTTTCACTTTTCGGATGTCCGCCGACGCTAATTTCTTTGCTTCGAAACCCTATTTTCGAGCAATGGATGAAGACTTTTTCTATTCGGGACTTCTAACGAAGATTCCGTCCGCATTGCCAGACTTGTTTCGACGTTTCCAATCTTTCTTCAGTAGGAAGTTTTGTCGTTCGGCGATCACAGCAAAAAGTAGTTTTTCAGGACAGATTAACCGACACCGCTTTTGAGTTTTTCGATATCGTTTTTCCCAAATCCTAGATATTTGTTTTGAGTTCTGGAATTCCGACGCCATAATCTCTCTTAGAATTCCACGGTGATCGTGCTGCAAAAATCGGAATCGCGAAATTTTCATTTTCCCGCGATTTCGCCTGCCTATAAATAGGCGAAAAAGCAAATATCCTCTTCATTTTCACCATTTTGGCCGAGGATTGTAGAGAGAGAGGGAGAGGAGAGATTTTCGCGAAACCTTGACCAATCTTCGTGCAGTTCGTCCCTACTTCTAGGTATCAAGGTAACTAACACGATTCCTACCTCTGATTGTTGTTTCTGTTGCGTTTCTGAAGTCGTTTCTGTGCTCTAAGTTTTGAGCTTTTTCTAAAATTGTCCGATTTCTCTGATTTCTCGCTTGGGTTATGTTCCTTATGTTCCCCTGAGTCTAAAACCTCTGTCAGTAAACTCTGATTGCGATTCAGTTGTCCAGGATCTGAAAAATTGACTCAAAACTCTTTTTGTCTCACATTTCGAAACTTTATTGTTGTCGTAAAGCTATAATCTGACTTCGTGCCTTTAGGATTTGTTGTCACGGATGTCATGAGGATCGTTGCTGTCAAATCTGTTTTCAGAACTGATAACTTTGAAGTTTTGAGCCTTTATTTTGGACCAAAATGCCCCTACGTAGTCGTATTTCAACCCGATTGTCCGAAAATTGTTCTGACAGTTTCTTTGCCTTAGTTTTACCCTAAAACTACCTTGTAAACTGATTTGATCGAAGAAAAAGAGCCGAAGCCCTTTTCTCCTTTTGGCCGTGGGTTTTCCTAAGGGGGGGGGGGGAGTTTTTCGTTTTCGAAAACTTGTCCTTTCGTACCCGTTTGTCGTATTCTGAAGCTTTGATGCTTTGTCTATCGTTTATGTATTGTTTTGCGATCGAACTAATCGATTTTGTTTGGATTCTGCTTTGTTTTTCTCCGAGGTTCGGTAGAGGGAACTTTGGAAGGCTCAGAGCAATTGTTTGGAGGACAACCTTGATTTCGAAGCTGGAACAGCTCGAGGTTAGGGCAACTTACTATATATTAGCTATGAATGCATGATAGGCGTCGATCAATTCGACTTATGCTTTACTTTGATGTTGATTATGTTGATGAACTGATGTTGTGATGTTGTGCTTTGTTGGATTGTGCGTTTTGACGCGACTTCGGAGTGGAGATTCGTTGATCTGGTGATCTTTGATGTTTCGGGTTGGATGAGCAACCCTAGGCAAGTTCAAACGAGGGGTTTGAGACTTAGTCATTTATTGGGATTCGTTGGTTTACTTAGACTTTCCCCGGGAAACTTCTTTTGGGTGGTTGGTTTTCGGAAAACCTAGAATGAATAGAATTTTATAAACTAGAGACTTTGGGAGACTTAGACTTTGAGAAATAAACTCATAACCTGACTAATTCAATTCGAAACGTTTTTACTAAATGAGTAGTTATAGGAGAACTAAAGGGGAAAACATTTACGAAAGACGGGGAAAAGTCGACCTTTGTTGTGGGTTGGGAGAGTTATCGGAATTGGGGAAAGCCACTAAGGTGAGCTATGGTGATGATTGAAAGTCACCGAGTACTCTAGTACTCTTGGGGAGTGTTGTGGAGCCGTGTTGCATTGACCGACACCTAGTGCTCTTGTTGTTTGGGCTGTGTTGTATTGACCGACACTAGACCCTTGTGTTTTCTTGTTGGAGTTGTGTTGTATTGACCGACACTTACTCCGAGTTGTGTTGTATTGACCGACACTAACTCATTGGGTTTGGTTGAGATTGGGTTGTGAGCTAGACACTTTCGTGGTAAGGACGATTCGTTGTTTGGCTAACCACGTTGCATTCAATCGGGTGAATAACGGGAATGGTTCACCTGTGCATATCATGGTGAATAACGGGAATGGTTCACCTTGCATATATGATGAATAACGGGAATGGTTCATCATTCGGTGAATAACGGGAATGGTTCACCAAGGATGAATAACGGGAATGGTTCATCCAGGATGGATTTCATCCAGGATGGATAACGGGAATGGTCCATCCATAGTGAAAATGCTTCACTTGTGGCGAACGGGAAAGCGTCACAAATCCGGATTCATATTGTGCATTTCACGCATACATTCATGCTGACTGAGACTGTGTGCTGTTTGTTTATTGAAGCAATGTTAGAGCCATAACATGCTAGGATTACTTATATGCTTATATAACAACTTATATATATATCCTGTCACATGTTGTGTGTATATGTACTTATTGCTGTGAGTTGACCCTAGCGCCTTGACTTTGTTTGTATGTTTGTCTTTGGGTGGTCGGCCTGCTGCCAGATGTCGATGGCCGACTGGTTCTCGACGGTCTCTCCCTCTGGGGGGATCAGATATGAGTTGCTGGATAGGGATGCCCCCACCGCTTGGGTGATCGATGTGGCTGGTCACCGGGCGACGTATAGGGGAAGGGTCATGGAGGATCGGACGGATGAGCGAGGACGCCTGACGAGCGGAGTGCTACGGCGTATGGAGCTGAGTTTTGACTTGCCGACCTCAGTTCATTGTGGACCAGGCACTGGACATGCACCACCTGCACCACCTCCGACTTCACCTTCTGTTGAGGAGGACCCAGAGGAGATCGAGCCTGCTGCTGCTGCTATATCTGTTGTGCCACCTCCGGCTACTGCCATCGCTTCTACCGACGTGGCGTCGTCCTCTAGGCTCGTACAGCCGAGGAGGGAGTCTGTTGTCCCATCTGTCTCACGTCTCTTATCTTTCTCTTCACCGCACGGCTACCGTGTGGACCCCTTGATAAGGGTGGAGGAGGAGGATGTTCTCACAGGAGAGGTGGATGTGGAGACCGGCTCGACTAGGGCGGTGCGCAGGACAGTGAGGAGGGAGGTTATGGATTTGGACACCGAGATGATTACGGTGGATTCCGACTCTGACTCCGAGAGCAGTGGGGAGAGCTACTCGCCGAGCAGCGATGAGGAGGAGGATGATTGGTGAGCTGAGCTGGGAGGGTAGGTTAGGATTAGCGACATTTTTTGTGTAGAGCTCTGATCGTCAGTTTCTTTTTGGGACAGGGTAGGTTCCGATGTGTGGCTTTTTGTGTGGTTCTTTTGAGGAGGATCACAGAGAGTCTGTCGGAGTATAGGGGTCTTCCTTTCAGGCCATTTTTGAGTGCCGACTTTCTCTTGGATAACTGTATTTTGATACTTTTACTCACAGTTCTGGGTTGTATATTTGCCTGCGGGCGTACTACTTTGGAGTCACTGCGGCTTCGCGTGACATGGAGTGCAGCCGAGGCTGTACAGATGTATATATTTGTATATCGGTTAGTTTAGTTGTTGGGTGTTGTCTCTACTTCTTTATCGCTTTGAATTTAAAGAAACGAAAAAAAAATTACCTGTTTTCCGCGTAAAGTTTATTTTTGGTTACTAAAGTGACACCTGGAAGTCGGGGTGTTACACCTTCTCTTGTAGTCAGAGATCAAAGCTTCTGCCCTCTTTAATCCTTCAAAGCAATCATCAACTTGACCAGGAGTCACAACAGCAGTCATGGGGGCTTCAACAACTTGCCCATGCCCAGGGGGATCAAGCCAATCATAATACCCACAAGCATGCGTATATTTAAGTTCATAAGTTATAAATTCCTTGTTGTCAACTGAATACATAACAAAAACTCCCTATTTACCTTGTAAGGACATTGAAAATATCTTCGTCCATAATTACTACTAGACCATGAAGTCTTTAGGGCTGGGGTAAGGCCGCAAGTACAGAGCCTTCCATCAGCAATCCCATTTCTTCTTTGTGTCGAAGAGAATGATTGAGATGCCATATATTATACACTACAGAAATATACTAATAAGTCAATAATTGAAACCTTAATAACATATAAAGACATTGATTAACTAAGATCCATAAAACACCAAGTTGCACAAAACATATCCAAAAAGGTCTAACAAGCCAAGGGCATCAAGCCAGTCCAAAAGTTGCACAAAACAAAGGCAAAACATACAAGGTCCAAACTGAAAACATTAATAGGAAATCAACAAAACATGAAACTCACTACGGCTGCCCACGGGTAATGCTAACATTAACCAAATTGTTGTGAGTGCTAACTGGCCTAAAGTGCACAACATCCCTATACTTCAACTCATGATCCTTCACATATTGATACCAATCCTTTGCAATGTGAATTGGAGTATCAATCTTCCTTGGATTCCTTCTTTTCAGCAGACAACTATAAGTTCTACCCCTAGGGGTTTGTAGAACGATATTCTCCCAGTTTGCCTAATATGATTCTCCACATACAACTTAGGCAATGCCTGAAAATAAAAAAATAAACATTGTATTAGATTGTAAGATATCACATACAGCAAATGAAATTTTAAAAACAAGTAGCACTACAATTTAAAAACAAGTACTTACCATTGTCTGACCTCCACCAGAATCAGAGCTGCTAATGACCTTATCAAAATTATGAATAACCCTCTCCACACCATCATCCTCCTCACCATCACTCAATTGCATAATTCCATCCCCCTCCTCCTCATCACTTAATTGCACAATTCCATCATCCTCCTCATCATCACTTGATATCATAATTACATCATTCTATTCAATGTTATCCACATCCATAAACTGCCCACCAACATCAGCTACTGGAATCTCCCCACCAACATCAGCCACTGGAACTGGAACTTCCACACCATCTTCATCCTTATCACCAACATCAGCCACTGGAACTGCAAATTCCCCACCAACTTCAACCTTACCACCGACATCAGCCATTGGAACTTCCCCACCAACTTCATCCTTATCACCAACATCAGACACAACCACCTCTTCACCATTCTTACCTGAACTCCCAACATCAGGTTGCCTTACAGAAGGGCCAGCACCATAGCTTATTTGATTCATCATTCTATCAAATATCCTGATAGAAAACTTGTTCTTTCCACAATAGGAGAAATCTACCCAATGATTTCGTTTCAAATCATACATTTTTACAAACTTGACCACAACATCAATGAGCAAACCTCCATTATTACCCACAACCAACTGAAAGGTGAACTCCCCCCTACAGGATCCCTAACCACAACATGATTTCCCAGCATAGATTTGTATTGTGCAATAAACTCTAATGGAACTTCCACGTCATCCTAATGTTTTTCCAATAAAACTTATTAAAATTGATGTTTAAACCATATAACTATACCAACACAAATGGAAGGAGCTAAAAATTACCAGGTTTAACTTTATCACAGTATTGAAACCAGGTGTGTAAGGGCCATAAGCACTTGTTTGACTCATCTCTTCAAAAACACAAATAATTAGTTCAAAGCATAGATTAAGAATGTGAACACAGACGTTTAAAATTCAATATCAACATAAAAATATGGTTCAATCCCACCAAAAAAGAACACTCATGTTATAAACAAGGTTCCATAACAAATCTACATACCATAAATAACATAAAAATCAAACTTTTAATGTAGACAAAGAAAGGGGAATGACATGCATGTGATATACAAGGTTGATTTTCAAATCTACAGCCTATTCAGAATCATTGTAATTACAAGTTATGAAAAATAACTGTAAACATCAAAACATCAAAACTTTAACTCAGACAAAGATATGAGAACGATATCAGAACACAAACCCTGAGAAAAAAACCATTCTTTCATTAAGATCCAAACCCTAGAAGAGAATACTCGAAGATCAAAACTACGAAAAGAAAAGATGAAGAACATACCGTGATGTTGAAATCGTGAAGATCGTCGGCACCTTCTTCTCTCACGTCGTCGCGTTCCACCGTCGGTCCTCGTCGTCGCGTTCCACCGTCGTTCCACCGTCGGTCACCGTCGATCACTCTCGTCGTCTCCGCCACTCAGTCTCTCACACTTCTCTTTCTCTGGAATGTTCTGCTTTGGGAAGGATGAAGATGGTGTTGAGAAATGATGAAAATATTGAAGTGTATCAGTTATCAAAGCAGAGGGAACATCAATAGTCATATCAATTCAAATGAGGGAATTACTTTTACTGTGGTAACTAATTAACTGAGGGACCTGTTAGCAAATTAATAAATATTTTATTTTTATAAAATCATATTTTCTGAAAATCATTTCCTATTATTTTAATTCATTTCAGAAAAAAAAAAAAAAGTCAACTTATTTAATACATGCCACATTTTTACTGGTCCAAATATATTGTGTAGATGGCGGTGTCGTCTATCTACTGATCAATGAGCTGGAAGGTAAGTGCGTGAGAAGCTAAGCTTCAAAGTACAAACATTTTCCATTGGCAGTTTGGTACTATAGTTTATTTCTTAAATTGTTGGTAAAAGATTGAGACCTTTATTCATTCACATGCTGATGCCGGAGCCAGCAGAACTTATTTTATTTACCCCAACATTAATAATTTTTACCATCATTAGCTAACTTAATTGGTACATTTACGCTAACAACGATTCAGCAAAAGAATCTAAATCATGATCATGGTTCTCTTCAACCTTCAAGAGCTGCAAGTACTCTTCATACACCTTCTCAAGTGTCCCATGATCTGGAATAACAGAGGAGCATTCC
Source organism: Lotus japonicus (assembly GCF_012489685.1). NCBI lineage: Eukaryota > Viridiplantae > Streptophyta > Magnoliopsida > Fabales > Fabaceae > Lotus > Lotus japonicus. The sequence continues at coordinate 71,106,656 of NC_080041.1, forward strand.
ATTTCACCAAAGAATCCAAACCCATTATCATCATTTTGATTTTCTCCCTCCAAGTTCACCTCTTTTTCTTTCTCTTTGCTTGTTGATGCTGCAGCACTGTATGAATTAATGGAATTCAACGTCAATGTGCTATCCGTTCTGGGAATGGAGGATAGAGATGTTACCCTTGTGGGTTTTGGTAGATAAACTAAGATCTTCTTCTCTGACTCTGCTCTGTTTCTCTCTGACTCTGACTCTGCTCTGTTCTTCTTCTTCCTCTTGTCACTTCTCTTCTTCTTCTTCTTTTCTGACTCTTTAGCAGGATCATCTGGTAGCTTCTTGTGCGTGTTTGGATCTGTACCTTGATTTCTGAGCTTTTTACAGAGGTGGGTATTCCAGTAGTTCTTTATCTCATTATCTGTTCGCCCGGGTATTCTTCCTGCAATGAGTGACCATCTATTTCCAAGAAGAGAATGCATTCTGATTATAAGGTCATCTTCATCAGGAGTTATGTTACCTCTCTTTATATCTGGTCTCAGATAGTTCATCCATCTCAATCTGCAACTCTTTCCGCATCTTAGAAGCCCTGCACCCAGCACCAACTTAATAATATTTACTTTATCTAAAAAAGACAAATTAACTTAAAAGAAAAACTAAATCAAATGAGCTCAAAGTGGAGTTAACTCAAATGATTGAAGGTGGAAAACAACATGAATTAAAATGTTATTTTCATGTTATAATTCTTAGAAAAATATAACATAAACTATTTCTGTATTTTCATTCAGCATTTTAAGCTTTTGCGATACTTTTCATGCTATGCTGCTAGAACTTCCATGACCAATGTTCTATGACTATCAAATATATGTTTTTGTGTAATGGTGAAACAAAGAACAAGAGTAAAAGAAACAAACCACATAGCCCTTTACAAATTAATTAACTTATCACATAACCAATTTTTGATGGAAAATAACAATAATACAGAAGATCTGAGGGAAAAAAGAAATAGTGTCATGAATGAATTAATAATGCATGTGTAATTTAGAAGGGTAAACAAACCAAGAACAGAATATGAGAGATCAATCAGAAAATATCATAAATGTGATAATGAGCAAACAGGACAGAGAGATAATGAAGTGTTACCAGCTCTTTTTGGTAATGATCTCCACTGTCCTTCTCCATGATCTCGAATATATTTGGTGAGAAGTGCATCTTCACGAGGAAGCCATGGACCTCTATGCAGCCCAACTTTAGAACAACAAGGAGCTCTTCCCATCTTTGAACACTACTACAAGACCAAAGGGAGTGTATATATCGTGAAGATCCTCTACCTCATAATTAGGAAGCAGAGCATCTCAGATTCCCTACAACACCATGTTCTCCTTTTAAACGTCTAGGCCGCCAGACACATAAATATATTTTTATTTTTATTCTATACACCAGGACAAAACTGATAGTTGTTAAATTTTTAATTCATTTATTGAAGTCAGCATGTGGCTATTCGATCTATATTTCAACTCTCAATTAATTTTGTATAGAAAAATGCTAATAACACTTTTTTTTTCTAATCTCACTTGAACACTTTCTTTCTAATTGATTGAATATTATGTGGAGTTCAAGAAAAATATAACTCTAATTATAATTTATTGGAACTCACATAAATCTTTGAACAAGTAAAACACATTTCTTATGTACCTAGCTAATATATGTAACCACGTAATAAGGGTGTGATTACGCGGTTACTAATGATAAATATTAAATAGGGCAACTCGTAACTATAATCAGGGCTACAGATGTTTATATAAATACATAAAGGCTGAGTTTTGAACTCATCTGTGATTTTTGGCTTAGTCCCTTAATATTAACTTTGTGAACAATTATATATAAATAATTGTTATTTCATGCAACACTCAACAATACGACTTTACGACGAACAATGCTTTTGAACTTTAAAGTTAGTATTGAATAACTAAACTTTGACTTTTTTTAACAAGGATGGTGAGATAAAATACCTTTAGACTACTCGAGTAGGGCGTCAATAGCATGCTAGGGAGGTAGAGGCCCACTCTTGGAAAAGAGTGCCGGAGAATCTTTCTGGTGAGAATTGCTCACCAACTAAAATTTTACGGCCGGACCTCAAAGGATTCGAATCCTCAACCTATAAGAAATTGATAATTAAACCTAGAACCTAAGCAACTAAACTTGACATTGGGTTAGAAAAGTTATGATCCAACAGTAACAATGGAGGTTGTGTCGTTTGTCATTACTATATATTTTTGATAAAGAACATCATTTATTTAAAATGAAATTTTCAAATAATACTACCTTCGTTCCTTATTAACTGTCCACTTTGATTAAAAAAATTTGTTCTTATATATCTATCCACTTAGAGTTTCAAGAAAGCATTAAATGATGTTTTTCCAAACAACGCCCTTGCAGAAATAATAAATGAGGAAAAATAAAATGCATTCTAAAGGGTGAATAGAAAAATAAATAATATTTTTATGAAAATTAACAAAATTAATAACATTTTTTAATATTTGTGTTTCTTTTCTCTTTGGACAATTATATAGGAACGAAGGTAGTACAAGTCTACAAGAGCTCTATCTTTAGGAAATAAATAATTATATTTGGTGAGAATTTGGTGGTTTAATTTTTAGGAGAGAGTGTCCTAATAAAATATAGAATATAGGAAAATATTTATTTTTAATTATTGCATTAACTATAATAGTAATAACTATAATACCACGTCCAAAAAAAATACTCCCTCCGTCCCTAATTATAAGCTAACATTGAGACTTTTTTTGTGTCACTAAATATAAGCTAACCTTGCAAAAGTTAATATTTCTTTCCATATTCACCCTTGCATTTATTGATAGTGAAGCACCACCATTAGTAGTACAATGATGAAAAAGTGTTATCATAAATAGGGGTAAACATAGAAAGTTGTACATTTTTTTTGAAAACCAATGCATCAATTAAGGCTTTCTTAATAAGTGTGATTTTTACAACTTTAGCTTATAATTAGGGACGGAGGGAGTATAATAATCTTTATACCATTTATAGATCTAGGCACGATATTCAACAACCTTTCGTCCTTTCTTCTATCTGTCTTTCTTTTCTTGTATTTTTTTTTTCTTCTATTATTGATTGCTTTTTTTTTCTCCTAATAGTTTAAGTGAGTCAAACTCAAGTCATTACCATAGAATAAAATAAGGGGTACACCCTCCAATCACATATATAAGTAAAAAACACTTTTTTAGGTTCATTCATTTAATGAATGTACCTAGTCATTAAAACCTAAAAAAAGTATTTTTTGCTTATATATGTGACCGGAGGGTGTACGTAGCAAGTTGGTTTCTAAAAGTATCCAACGCCGTGGAATTGGTATTTAAATTTTAAAAATTCAGTCCGCAGTCTTAAATGTGGCAAATATAGGCCGAAGTAAAATTGTCATTTTTTAAAAAATGTGTGGAGGACTCGAATCTAGAATTTTGGAGTAACAAAATAAGTCATTTGTCAATTGAACTAAATAATCGAATGGTTATAATCTACACTCATTTTTATTTATTTAACATCTAACTATTCTAAAACACAATCTCCTAATCTCCTAATCCCGACACACGAAGTGAACCATGATGTTCTAGATCCTTCTCTTCAGGGTATTCAACACGAGTCACAGGGTGGCGGTCGAGGTGCTTGAACAATTGGAGGGCTTTGGGCTGGTGGCTCAAAGGTGCTCCAACACCTTGTTGATGAGCCCTAGGTTCCACTTAGGGGGTTTTCTAGGGCTTCGTTGAGGGATCTAGGGTCTGATTTGAGGATTGATTTCTCTACGTTGTTGTCCTCTAGTTTTACTTTATTAGGTTTTGGTCTTTATAAGCAATTTAGTAAATAGATTTTTAAAAAACTTTGAATTGAAGAAAATTATTGAAGTTTATTTCTTCTCGTGAATGTTGCACACCCCCTCTATTTAGGTACTTGGACGAATCACTACCTTGATTTTATAAAGAGTTTCTTTACTCTTCTAAAATATATTATTGCTTGACTCAGCAATCTCATTGATTGTGCCATTGTGGTGTCTTCATTTCCATTCCTATCCATATTTGTGTTTAATTTATTTCTTTGAATTCTTAAACGCAATCCTTCCAAGGAATGACATTTGGTACAAGGTTTGGAAATACATTTTTGGGAATGTGAAGGTAGGGAATCATATTCCCATGTTTGTTATAAGGTCGAAAATTGGATGTCCGGGCATAAAACATTCCAAGGAATGATATAACTTCATTAACTTCCGTCATCTGATTCTCATGAAATGAGTTGGGAATCTTGCATTCCCATGGGAAAGTGAATGTAATTAACTTCCCACTACTCACAAATTCCATCATTTTTTTATCATTTTGAATTTTTAAATTAAATAAAATTTAAAAATATCTCCGAGAATCTTAAATCCTAACCAAACACACTTTAAGTCTTACCCAGGAATGATATTCCCAACAATCAGACTCCCATAAATATTATTCCCGGGAATGTATTTCTCAACCTTCTACCAAACGCCCCTTATATTGTACGTTGTGACTGAAATTAACCCTAATTAAATTACATTTTTAGGCAACACGGGTCAAGTTTTCATCAACAATTGATGCAGCACTTGATGATATTTTTTTAGTTATTTTGGTTATGTGTGTGTTTTCATCTTTAGGTATAGTAAAATTTTACTTAAATGTATCCCGTGATTCATTTTCAATACTAGATAACAATAGGTAGATGGGGCTTGAGGTTGTCTAAATGGTCTATGAGAAAGTTTAAATTAAATAACTCATCATCCAATCACATTAAGATATGTAAGTTGAAATTTCTATATTTTATTTATTAATTAATTTATAAAAAATTATTTTGGTCTATTGAATTGTGAGTTACTAACCCACATGGATCATTTAGACAAATATAATTCTTCTTAAATCAGGTCGAATCACTAGTATTAGTGAGAAAAAAATGTCCAAGACTATTTAATGCAATAGTAAAACTTGGTTTTCGTTTTGTATGGTGCTTTATTATCATGTGGCCTAGCACTAGTTTTTTTTTTTTTCAGTTTCCAAGGGTATGCTTTCATCTTATAGGTGATAGTCTAATTTTTTGAGATAATATTAGACTTTAACACTATGTTTGGTGGAAGAGAGATAGGCAAGAGAGAAATAGGAGATAGAGATAGGGGAGAGATAAGATAAGCACACTTGTTTGATGGAAGGGATGAGGGAGATAGAGGGTGAAAAAATGGTGGGACCCATCACTTTTTTTGGGTCTCTCCAAATTGAAGAGAGATTGGGTTGGTGCTTGTTTTTTCAGAATTTCGTATTTTTCTGGGGGTCTGAAACCGTCAGAATCTAATTCCAAACTGCCAGAAATCGTTCATTTTGACCTGTCATATTTTTTAATCATTTTATTAGTTTACTGGCGGTTTGAAACTCTCATAAATGTGTCAGAAACCACCACCAGTACACCAAAAATAAAATAAAAGTATTTTTAAATAAAGAAGGTATATCTCTTTTTTCTCTATCTCTCTTATCTTTTTATCATACCAAACAACCTCTAAATATACTCTATTTCTCTCTACTCTTTCTTCTCTATCTCTCTCTTCTCTACCAAACAAAGTGTAAAATAGAAACTCCTCCAAACCGAAATTTTTTTATACACATAGATTCGTAACTCGAACTAAAGATCACATATTAAAGAGATCCGAGCCTCATGCACTTTGGACCAACACATTGTTGGTTATCATGGCCGGATGGCCCTAGCTAGATATGGGCCCCAATACATCAGTGTCTACATAGAATGAGTAGTAATTGCTTATTATAATTAATGATGACAATTGCCAAAAAAAAAAAAAATTAATGATGACAAGTCACTATGGTACGTATTGTACAGACAGACGATTTCACCAAAGCAGCTTCTACCAAGATCTTTGCCTCATTTACTTCCTCGGTGCCTAGGGATGGCAATGGGTAGGGTTTGGGTAGGGTACTATAGTACCCATTCCCATACTCACGTTTTAAAAACTTACCCATACCCGTCCCCATACCCGCGTGGGTAACAACTTCAGTGCCCATCCTCGTACCCTATGGGTACATATATGCCCGTACCCGTACCCAATACCCGCAATTTGCTTAAATAAAATATAATTTTCCGTATTTACATTTTCAATGAAAAAAATAGATGATTGCTATTATAAAATGGAAACACATTAATTAAAAATATAAAACATCTTCCAAATACATTAAGTATAAATTCAACACCTTAGTTGGAAAGGTATGATCTTAAATCTTCTCACAGTTATTAGAATGAGCTTTTCTAGGATGAAAACTTGGTAATTTCCAATAAATTTCTTGGTAATTGCTAATCAATTAAAACAAATTGTTTTTTTTTTCAATTCTAGAGTCATAGTAGTTAAGATCTTTGATTCTTCGGTTTTTATTTCCTAACCAAATTCAAATTTAAGATATACTTCTAAGTTCTAATTTAACAAATTTTCAGTTTCAAATAATTTATCTCTTTATAATAAATTTTGAAATGTCAACACTCAACAAATTTAAAAAAAATTTAAAGGTATTGTTTAAATTTAAAGAGAAAATTTTACGGTATACATGTTTTTTTTTTACAGTTACGGCATATAGGTTTTATTAATATATATATATATATATATATATTTTATGTGTATATAATGTGTGCGGGTATGGGGTGGGGTGGGTACCATAGTACCCATACCCGCACCCGTACCCACTCAATTTTGCGGGTAATTACCCATACCCAGCCTCATACCCATATAGCGGGTTTTTACCCTACCCATCGTGGGTATTTTTTACGGGTACCCACTGGGTCTCGGACCCATTGCCATCCCTATCGGTGCCACCTAATATGCACCACTTTTTAGTGGTGCAACCTTCCACCACTATACCAATTGTCCATTTTCCCCTGTTAAAAAAATTATGGTATTATCAGGTGGATTTTGATGGGATTAATTTTTTGAATAGGGGTAAAATGGACAATTAACATAGTGGTGCAAAGTTACACCACTAAAAAGTGGTGCATATTAGGTGGACCCTACTTCCTCATGGTGGCCATGGTGGGCATCTTCCATGTTATTAGAAGAAGCATGTGATGATAAAGTGTAATTTTATCAATTTAATTAGATCTAGAATTATGATAATTTATACACTCCCTTAATTCATTGTGTCAAATATTATAAAAATTTAAATAATGTTTACATTATCATGGTTCTTAATTTTTCATATATTTCAAAAATGTTATACATGTGATAATAATAATATATATATATGTTCAATAATTTTTAAATGATGCGTATATATAGTGCAGAAAAGAAAAATTAAATAGGGTAGTTTTGTCGCATATCTAATGATCAATATTCAATGGGATGGAACTGATGGAACTGGAAGGTAAGTATGTGAGAAGTTAAGCTTCAAACTTCAAACCTTTCTCGTACGTTGAAGGATGGAAGTAGACTTTTCTCGCAATTTGGACTTTACAATTTATACTAGTGATTATACTCGTGCATCGCACGGGATCTAAATCATTAATTTCGTTGAAAAAATTACGATTAATTTAATCCAACTATGATTCCTTATTTTATTATTACACAGATCCCACCATACCACATATATTTATATTATTCATTTTTTAAATTTAAAATTTAAAATTAAATCAATGCTGCAACTAAAAAATATTTAATTAATGTTTATAAGAATATAATTTAAAATTAGACTTAATTAATATTTAAATTCGGGCAAAGAGGTTCGAAGGAGACGCAAAACCAGCTCTAGCTGGTCAAAACTGAGTACATGAACTGGAAATAAATTGCATGACTTCAGCATGGAACACTTGAGCACACCACGATTTAGATTCGATGGAATTCAACTTAAAGTAGTGTTATCTTAATTTTCGATGGAATTCAGCTTTATTCACATTAAGAGATTCATATGAACCTATCAATGAGGGTAAAACATCCAAGTCGACAATGGATAAATCATAAAAATTAAAAAATCTACAAAACAAACATCAATAAATGCATTAACCAAAGCCAAACACAATAAATACAAAACATATTTTTAACACTAACAAATGAGATACCTTCCAAGTTCAAACGGATAATTCAATGCAGTCTGTGGTTAACCCTTTTAATCAAATTTCAGCTTTCTAAAACAAACTATGTATATATTTCCATAAAAGCATATTGATAGCACACAACTTAATTACCATAGCAACTGAAAGTTAGCGAGCTTTAAATGAATTAAATTTTCATTTAAGAGATATCATTTCTAATCAACACCCACAACCCAGCCAACCATGTCAAAAATTGGGATTCTCAAAACAATTTCATCCTTGGGATACCAAGCATTGCCTAAATGAAAAGGAAGAGAGCAAAAAGAGTCCCTGAAAATGACCATAAATTAATGTGTTAGAATGATCAAACAACTCTAAAGGGGACATCAATTTTTACAATATTTATATAAAATTTGAAGACCAAAATAAATTATACTCTATGGCTAATTAACATGATAAGTAACTTACTTTAGACCAGAAAAAGTGGAAAGAAGATGAAACATGTTTTAAAAAAATGGTTAGACAGTTATTTAACATTGACAAAGAAACCAAGAGAATAGTAGGTTCTCATAGTGCACATAAGAAATGTATAGTGGCAAAGAAACTAAAAAGGAAGAAGTTAAGATCAACTCCAAATAACATACTACACAGTTTGAAGAGAATGAGGAGACAAACTGGAAAAACTTGTGGAAGTTCAGAATATTTTGTTAGTCATTGAGGAACACTAAAAAGAGAAATGAAGAAACTGAAAGGAAGAGGGTTTGGATAAAGTCATAGCTACTTTGCTAGTCTGAGTAACATATGATGTGCGGGTTGCTCAATCAATAACATGACCTAAGTGGCTAAGCACCAAGATGATGCGCAAATAATGAGTTCAAAATTCTACAACTTGTACTAAACATTAAGTTATCCTATCGAAATCACTTTTCCTATAAATGAATCTAAACATAAATCAATTCACTTTCAACTCACTTTTTACCATCATCAGTTTTACCAAAATCAATTTTATCCAAAACTTATTCTGACAACACTGATCCAAACACATGTGAACCTACCTGATTTATTTTCAAAATCACATCTCCACAGACGTGTAAATCTACCTAAGTTTCCTACTATGTAATGACTCTTTATTTCTTTAAATGATATATATTATTCTCTTTTTTCGAAAGAAAAAAAATCTACCTAAGTTTCCAAATACACATTAAACAAATAATCAACAATAAGCATAATTACCTTTGGGTTGAAAAGAGAACGTCTCAAGTTGGAGAACAACCATCACATATACTATTGTGAGAGGAGCCATTGCTGTGAGCTCTTGTCCACTCTTGGTTTTGTAGAGCACTCCGCACTCCTTTGATTGTCCCATTTTCTTCAAGTAAAGACGTAACAGTTCCTTGTTCTAATTTGACACTGCACAAAATTGGAAGTAAGAAGATGTAAATGTAAGATTCAAAGAATTTTTTTTAACTTCAAAAGAAATGATTCCTTCAAGGAATGAAAATATGATAAAAACATGTACTTTGGAAGAGATGAAACATTCTCTCGCATTCTCTGAATGAAAAGGCCTTTGTGAAAACTTCCCCAGAGATATCAGAGTCAAATTTTTTCAAGGGATAAGAAAGCTTGGTATTTTCCCATCTTATAAAGTGTATATCCAAAAACTCTCTAAGCATCAATTTCATCCACACAATATGCAATTAATCATATATTAGTGCCTGCAATTCACATCTGCCACAATTATAATAGCATATGAAATGAAATTTACCCAAATTAGTTCTGATGCAGTACATAAGTTGAATGAGGCATCATACTAATGTCTTCATTTGTAGAATGATATAGTACATAAGTTGATCCAGTTTCATTCATTAAATCTAGGGTCAGTACATAATGAATCTTTAAATCAAACTTGAAACTACAAAATGAATCCTACACTATGGCTTCCTTGGTGGATCTCTTATGACATATTGTCAAACCTCCTAAGTCTCCTGTAATCTAACCTGTTAGAATTTAAAAATAACACCTTAAATAGAGTTCCTATAAAAAAATACCTATTCCATGAAAATTAGTGAAAACATGCATGTGAGAATCTCAAATTTCACACTGCAAGATAAGCAATGGGGAATAATGGAGGCACTTCCATTGCCTAAAATACTTTGATCTATGCTATTATAACTAATAAGTGACAGTTCTAATACTAATATCAATACAGGGAAGCAACCAAAGACACAAATACTCAAAAAATTAAAGAAAGGCTAGTCTCCAACAACACAAACACTGGCAATTTTAAATTAAAGCCATAAAACTTGTGAAATAACATGATGAATCACTGAACACTTAAATAATTGAATGATGCACAACAATAATAGAAAAGATACACTTAACACACCCCACCCACCAAGGTAAACCTGTCCTGCTGTGATGCTGGAAAATTATAAAGATCCATGTACATTGAGTTTTCCAAATGTAAATAAATAACTTCATAATAGAGTACATTTGATTTTTGAAATTCAGGTACCATGAAGTACTGATATACTATTAGCATTATTTTGACATGACAAATCCAAATGTCCTTAGGTATATACATCTTACATCTTGTTTTACATGATACACCAACATATCAGATGAGATCAATATGCAACACCCCAATTATCCGAAGACATTTTATGCAAGATTCTATTTTAGCCCCATAAATTATTATAAGACCTTCAATAACTATTTCAGATTAATCTAGAGAGTCCCCGTAGGATAGCTCAAGTGGTAGGAGCTGTGGACATATGGGTTGGGTATGGGGAGGTCCAGGGATCGAATCTTGGCGGGTGCAATTTATCTTTCCAATGTACAAAAAAAAAAAGATTAATCTAGAGTACAACTGCATGAAACAACATTGAGAATACCACCATACAGAATAAATATTTTGTAGTTTGTAGTACTTTGTACAATAGGCTAAAATTAAAATTACAAAGAGGCTGACGTTGAACCCATAACCTGTGTAAGGCGTGTTTCCACATCAACAATCTTGAGTGCAATTCACATGGATGATGATGAGGATCCACTGCCAAATCTCACAGCAATTGGGCTCCTCACACGGTAAGTTTCATTACTCCACTCAATGGACCCAAAACTCTGAGAACCACCATACCCAACTGTAGTGAGAGTGACCTCAAAAGCCTGTGTCTTGTTCTCAGCATTGAACACAAGCTTGCTTTGGTGAGACACTAACATCAACACCATTAGGAGCATTCACCTTGACACTGTAAACAACATCATATGAGCCTCCCACATTAGTAACAAACCGATTATACTAAAATTAGGGTACCAAAATTGGGGGATCCTCCAAGCTGGAACCTCTAGCTGTTTGTCAAAAATGAAAACTTTAACATCGACCTTTCTTGCATGTGCTATTAAGAAATTGAAATGGAAAGGAAGTATCACATTACAAAAGGGAAGAGAAATCGTGATTGGGGGTCACTGGGAAACTTACCAAACTGGGTTTTGCGGTGGTTGGGTCGTCGGGGATGCTTGCGGCTGTTGAAGGGGGTGTTTGTCGGTTCTCCAGTGAAGTGGGGCGGCGGTTATTGAAAGGGAAACACAACAGAGAGGGAAGAATAGAGCCAAATCTGGGTATTTCGAGACAACAAAGCCATGACACCAAAACCTCAACAAAAGATGGGTGTTTCGAGAAGACTATCGGAGGGATTACTCGATGACTCAAGCAGTGCCAATGGCTGATCACCGTTTGGGTTTTTATAGCTGCCATGGTAAGCATTTGACAGAGAAAGAAGATGAGAAAGGGGGGCAAATGGGGAAGAGGGGAAGCTTGCAGCAGCAGATTTGCAATCTGCAGGGAAGATACTCCGTACCTTGCAGCTACGTTTTCGGACCTCTACATAGGTATCGAAAAAACCGCTCCAAGACCCGACCCTTGACCCGGCCCTTGCAGATTTCTTCTGATGAACAATACCCAAAACCCTCTAGCTTTAGTTAGTTATAGATTTGATAATGATCAATTCAGTAATGTCTGATGCCCACAATAAATAATAAATAAAACAATAATGTTTTCTTTCTCACTTCTACATGAATATGAAAAGAAAAAGAAAAATGATATGATATATGACGTAACAGTAAATGTAGAGAGATGAGAAGAAAAATATGTAAAAATGAGACGAGAGAGAAAATAAAATGTACATGTCATTACTCATAAATAAAATAATTAAATGTGTGTGCACTGTCATTGTAAACTTTGTTTGCACAATCAACTATTTAAATTTCGCCATGTTAACAAATATATTTTTGTTTTAATTAAATTTTAAGTGAAAATTATTATTCCTCCTACATGACATGATGTGATTGATTGTCTGTATAAATAAAACTGTTTTACACAAATAATGTATATCAATTAAACACTAAATAAAACCAATTTCATGGTTGCACCATTAAGAGGTAAACACATGGGTTGGGCTGAAAGAGTTAGGTGGATATTAGTATGTGGACAAAAAAATAGGATGTTGTGATAAATAAATGGGCTTCCAAAAAGAATCCACGGCCTTTCGTAATGACTGACATGTACCCATCAGGCCATCAACCTTCACTGCTTTATGGATCATGCACGAATCTCCTACCATAAGAGATTATTTGAAATAAAATATTGGAAATTTTCACCAACCAAATAAGTGGCTGTCTCTCTCAAAGCTAATGACAAAATGTCTTATATTTTTTTGGTAGGTACAAAATGTCTTATATGATGACAGCATCGTGTGAAGAATGCTTTATTGATTTTAATAAACCCCTCTCATCTCTTTACTTTTCTTGCATTTTGATAAATGATGATGTTATATGTATGTAATAAAATTTTATCTTTTTAAATAATAAATTTGCTTGCATTTGGATAAATGATTCAATATTGTCACCAATCACAAAAAAAACAATTCCCATATGATCCTTGGATCTGTCAATAAATTCATCATTTTTTTTAGGGTTAAAGGTCATATTAGTCCCTGTATTTGTAAAAGCGTTTGATTTTGGTCCCTCAGTCAAAAAACCGTCGGTAATTGTATTATAAACCGCCAGTAATTGTAAAAAAACCGTCACTAAACGTCATTTTTTGGCTAAAGGACCAAAATCAAACACTTTTACAAACACAGGGATTAATATGACCTTTAACCATTTTTTTTAAATGAATAAATTCATCTATCTATCTATCTATCTATCTATAAACTATATAAAGGGAGAGTTTGTGCAACCTTGGGGGCATACCTGTCATTCAACAATTAATTCAAAAAATTGTGAAAGATGAGCATGGATATTTTAGTAAAAATGAATTTTATTTCACTTAGATTTAATCTGAACCATTGATTTAGAAGTATTTGGATCTCCAATTGCATCAGACGTTTACTCTTCCATTTCATCTGAAACGAACGAAACTCTTTCACCTTTTTCACTCTCTTCTTCCATTACCTTTGTCGACCATTTCTCTTCTCTGCAACGTTACTTTCTCTTCTCTGCAACTTTTACTCTTCCATTCCATCGTTTTCTTCTTTCATTCCCTTTTGCTCTTCCATTCTAACAATATATTTTTAAATAATAAATGACGTGGGAACTCAAAATCGAAAGGCAGTGGTGATAAACACTCTTATTTTGGGGTTGTTGGTTGAAATTGAGTGAGTGGCAATTGGAAAATGCAAAAGCTTAAAAGAAGATTCCAAAGTTGTTGAGTTTCAGCAAAGAAGAAGATGGCAAGCGTGCCTTCACCTTCCCCACCTCGCCGCTCACTCCCCTAAGAACCAGGTGAGGTGACTTCACCATTCTCTTCTCTCTCTCTATGCTTAAAAGCACAATGGTCTTCCAAGCACGCCTTTTCATTTTCCAAATTTCAAAAGCACCTTTACACCACACATTTCATTACCGCGCCCAACCCAATTAACAAAGATGAGGTTTATGTTTTTGTAGGTGAAGTTCCATCTCCGCTGCATCATCAGTTACATGCTCTTTACCCTCACCAATTGCTCCATGAATACTAAGGACCTATATTTCAATGCAGACAAAGGTAAACTTTCTCCCCTTCAAGTTCAATTCTTTTTTCCCAATTAACCCCATTCATTTATGTTTCCTCAGCCTTGGCGAGCCATTTTCTCACCAACATCACAGATGCCTAGGTAAACCTTCCCCTTTCCCCTTTGATTCTCTCAACTCAACTCTTATTCCTTTCAACTCTCACATGAAACATAAAAAATTGACACTGCTTTGCCCTTATCCCTTTCTCTTTTTGCAACATTAATCTACTACTATATTGATTAATCATTAGAGTAAAGCATATCAATGGAACACATATGATGATAAGGTATAGCTGTGATGAAATTCTGTCGGCTCCTCACAGTTTCTCTGAAGGTATCATTTGTGTTTGTGGATGTCTGTGTGTTCTAAATCAAATTTCACTACGACAAAACTGGTTTTTAGCGACGGTCATTTTGCGGCGCTTCAAAGAAAACCGCTGCTAGAAGCCACTTTGCGGCGCTTCCCGAGGCGGTTTTTATAATTGCGACCGTTTCATTTAATTTAGCGGCGGTTTTCTTTCATTTAGTGGCGGTTTCTAAAGGGTCAAACTTGTAAATTGGAAAAAGAAAATCATATAATTAGTTGAAAATTTCTTCTTTCTCACGACTCTCACTCGCTCCCCTCTGCTAACCAATTCCTTCGTGTCGTTCAGCGAACCACCGCCCACCTCGCCGCCACCGCTCACCTCGTCGCCGTTGCGCCGCCAACAAAAACCCTCAGGTTCCCGTTGAATCGCGGTTTCAGATCCGCTGCTGCGTCGAGTACCACTGCGACATGGAGGTTTCGACGGCGGAGTATGGAGTGCAGTCGGTGATGATTGTGGAGCCTTGATTCAAGAGACACCTCTCTCGAAGCTTCGGGAAGCTCTTCATATTTCCATGGCCACGCTCCTCCCCTAGAAACTCAACCCTCGCTCCTCTCTCTACAAACATGTATTCGCAAAATTCGTCACTTTCTAGGGTTTCCTTATGCTTCGTTTTGCCTCTGATTTAGATTAATTTCTGCATAATCATCTCTAGATGTTGGAAGATTAATGCAGGAAGTAGATGAAACTTCTTAATTTTGAAGTTGCAGGTGCAATGTTGAAAGGGGATTCTGGTTTTCTCTTTCATTGTAGGTTCTCCTCCTATTAAATTTTGTTACTAAGTCAAAACGTGTTAAATTTTGAAGTTGCAGGTGCAATCTTGATAGGGGATTCTCTATGATGGAGTCTCTGCAGTGGCAGGTTTTTAGCCTCTTTCACCATTCATTTTTTTTGTATGCATGTTAATTATGTGATAGGCAATTCATTTTCTTAGAAGGTGGTGAATAACTTGCCTTTTTTGAAAAGGAAAAAATGAGTGATTGATGATAATGTTGTACTAGTTCTGCGAGTAACCTTTTTATCATAGTTTCTTATAGGAGGAGAACCTCCCATTGAACTTCTTGATTTTTTATCTTAGTATCTTATTTCTTCGTTGACATTGTGGATGTAGTTTTCTTATTTTTTTATTGCTACATGTTGTATAGAATTGACATATATGTTATATATTGCTATTCATTCCATCTTAATCATTACAAGGTGAAATTGTAACATTGAAAAGCTTTATCCAAAAAGTTTTATGCTCTGCACATAGGTCATTGAGAGTTTGCAATTCAAGCATCAAAGGGGGACGCCCATTTCTTTTTTGCTGGCATGGAAAAGGTACTTGGTTTGGAACCTAGGTAGGCATGAAAAAAGTACCTGGTTAGGAACCTAGATTTGGACTTCCATTTCTCCTGTGTTATCATTACTTGATTTCACATTGCTCCCTCCCGCATTCATTCTACGGAAGTCATTTTTGAACCTTGAAAATGTGCTTGACTAAGCTCTTATAAAATCATTGTGTTCAACTTTAGTCCTAACTGTTGCTACATTTTCGTATGTGTCATAGATTCAGAGCAACAATTATAGATTCTGACTAAGTAATTAACCATGTGTGCAGCTTTTGAATCCTGATTGTTAATCCTCTAAGCGACTAAAAGGTAAACTTGTTTCATTTTCAATATAGTTGTGCCACAGCTTGGAGAAGGCACTAAACTAAGTTTGGTGATCGTTACAGCCAAAATCACTTTTGGGGAGAAGCTTTTATGTGTAGTTTCTCGATTTTAGAACTGATTCTGATGAAAGAGAAACTAATCAACATATGCTCTAAATTACTTCTTTCAGCTATATAATAAAGATCATAGTAGTGGTTTTCTTTGAGTTAAATATGCCTAATTCAAAACATTTTCATCAAGCACCAGATCGGGGAAAAGATCATATCACCTAACTGAACATTTTGTCTGTCACCATTTGTAGTTGCAAACTTATAACATTTTGTTGAATTTCTTAGAAATTTGAATTGAGAGGTAGTCCTCTAAACTTATAACATTATGCTCTAAACTAACAAGCCCTCTAAAACAGGTATTAAACATGATATGTTGCTAGTTGGAGGACCCCAATTCCAAGGCATTTAAGTATCACATTTCAAGAATCAAAGACTATCTCTGGGTGGCTGAGGATGGAATGAAAATGCAGGTTCTACATCAATTAGCTCTTTGCCATTATGTTACAAAAAGATTCGTTAATCCAACAATATCCTATAAGTTTTGATAGGAAAAACAAACTACCTGTATCTTCATAAGTTGCATCAATGAATTCAACTTAGTTATTTGTATTTTGGATTCTGTTGGTGGTAGTGGAGTTTGTTTACTTGGAGTTTCTTTGAAGGGATTATATGTTGTAGGTCTAGGGCCTTCTTAATTTTGAAGTTTCTGCTTGATTTTTTAGCTTAGTATCTTATTTCTTCATTGACTTTATGTATGCAGATTTGATACAAGTTTGTATAGTTGTGGTGCGCTATTCACATGACAGTTATTATGAAAATAGAGGATAAGGTATGCATTTCGTCTCATCTCGCGATTTGATCAGGAATTAGAGATTTCATGTTTCTGATTTGGATCCGTTTGTTTTGGTTAGGAATTAGGGATTTCAGATTTGCATTCTCATATCTCTCTTGAACCCTGTTGTGCTCTGATTCTAAACCATCTCACTCAGATTCTCATATTGGGGTTTTAGTTTCTTCTCCGCTTAGCTTTGGATTGAAGGTAAGCACCTCATTCTCGGTTTCAATTTCTTCTCCTCTCAGATGTGCAAAATCTTTGTTTATGTATGTTCGAATTTGATTATCACTCTAAACAGATGAACTATTCTGGTCTGGTTGTATAATGTTGAAAAATCACACTAGTAGTTTTTGGATGGTTGAATGCTATGCTATGATTACAACACTATATCACACAAACATAACAAAACTGAAAGTGAAACTCTTCTCTTCTCTCTTTCGTTACATCCACACACGTTATGTTAGTGTTGTTGTTGTTATATTATGTTTGGGGAGGAACTTTATAAGATTGAGGGAAATGTGTGGAGGAGCCGTATTTGTTCATTCCTGATCAGTGGGAATTGATTAGTTAGCATGTGTTTGTTCATCCATTTGTCTATGATTTATTTGCTTGGCCATGCTTTTTTATTGGATATAACCAAGCAGCTTATGTACATACATACATCAATAATTTTATATGTATTATACTCTGTTTTATACTTATATTCAAAAACACTATGACAAAGATCCCTGGGTGGAACAGTACTGACTCTACCATATTAATCTTGTTTGTTGTTTCAGCTTGTGTGTGTCTAATATCATTGTATTCTAGGACTTGAACAACTTTGAGAGTGATCCTGAAGAGTTTGCTATAATCTTCTGCAAAGACATGGGTATTGAGGATCCAGTGATTGCATTTGCTATCATAGAGAAACTTTATGAGGTCAGTCATTCTATTGATTAATTGATATATTATGCTCATAAGTAATATATAATTCAGCTGGCATAATGTTAACTTCTGTCATGCATAATCACATAAACACTCTTGAGATTTCTCGCTATGAAACTGCTACTTTAACAGCAGATGCTATTCCTGCATTTTTGCTTCCTCCTCCAACAACAGCTCTGGATAAGCATCTTGTTGTTGGATTACCAGCTCTAGAGCCATATGCATGTTTATTTCATAGGTTAGTTTGAGCTTAATTCCTTTTTTTATTGCGTACTTTGATGGTTGAGTAATTAGTATTCTTACTAGATTCCTTCACTGTATTTCTTAAGTTAGGTGAATATGCTAGTTTTTCTGAATACCCCTCTTTTATAAAGATTATAAGCTTCACTCTATTTAAAGAGATCATTTTATAAAGATTATAAGCTTCATTTTATTTATTGATTGAATATATAATTTGACTTTTAACAAAAATTGAAAAACTATTTTCCGCAATTCAATGATTAAATAGAAAATATTTTAAAAATCACTGTAGAAATTTGTAGCGGTTTAGAACCGCCGCAAAACAGAGGCGGAATGAATTACAGATTCTGCGGCGCTTTTAACCGCCGCTATATTCTGCGGCGGTTATTCCCACGGTTGGTCAAAACCGCCGCAGAATGCCCCCCGACGCTCGTAACTGCGGTGCTCAAGTAAACGCCTCATTATACATTCTGCGGCGGTTTGAACCGCCGCAAAATGCTTCCAGAAGCGCCGAAAAATGCTTATTTTTTTGTAGTGTTTGGTTCCTTTATCAGAGATTGGGATTCATTGTTTTGCTATAGATATGCACAATATTAGGGGGAGGGTCTGAAGCTTTGTTTTCTTTAATATATCTTCTTCATAGTTTTATTCCTTTGGCTACAAATGTTAAATTACAAAACATAATAGAAAAAATAACCAAACTAGATGGTAATGGTGATTAATTAATTATTTAGTTAATCTGTGGAGGGTTAAAAACAACATTTCCTATAGAAAAGAGTTTGGAATGTTATATAACTGAGTAAATAATACTGATAATTGGCCTGTAAGAGTAGAGTGACACATCTTAAATAAATAAGACTTGAAGATCAGCAAAAGAGAGATGACATTGCAATTTTGCAATCCCCATGTCCTATATCATCCATCAAATTCTATTATTTGCCCCTCCCAATGGAATGAAAATATACGCTCCCTTAAATGAACTCTTTGTTAATTAGTTTTCTCTATTATTTGAGAAAGAAAAATGGTCCATCAAGCTTCATGGCCCCAAGTGTTGATGAAGTAGCTGATCTGAATGCCTCTTTAAAAGAAGGTATTTGTCTTGCTCTTCAAATGTAAACAACAAAAAGATCTCAATTCTGTATTTTGTAACATAAATTGCTAGACAGTTTGATTTTTTAGGAAATTTTTGTGTGTTATTTTTATGATTTTGACATTGACAATATGATCCATGCTGACAGATCTCTGATGGTCCATTGGAATGGTATGAATGGCTTCCAAGTTCCATCCACAAATTCTTCGCTTTGCCCACGTCTTAAAATTCTGATAGAAGAATGTTTACTGCTCTTTTTGTTTCGAACCTCTCCTAGAATATTTATTGCTGCTCTTCTTCCTTGAACCATGCTTTTCCCTGCCACTTTTCCCCGCAAGGTATGAATTTCTTAAAGTGAAAAATTGTGTATATCTGAGCTTGATCCACATTCCTTTTTTGCAGCTTGCTTTGTACAATTTGGAATCATGTCTTCGTGCACCATTGAGTCTGATCTTGATATGCTGAGTTAAGGGTTTATGGTATTTCCCGCGAATATATATGGTTAGAGTTGTGCCTAGGATTGAGGGTTGACGGAACACCGTATTTGATTCTGATAATGGTACATTGCTAAAAGTTTGCTGCTAATTTTGATTGGTACATTGCTAAAGTTTTATTATCTACATGATCTAGATTTTGATCATAGATTCTCCCCTTACGTTGAATGGTTCTTTTTTTTTTTGTGTTTGAAGCAATATGTACACTTATAGTATATGATCTAATACTGATAGAACAACTCAAACCTAACTATTTTTTTGATGTTTATTTTAACATCTCTGCCTTTGGAGGGTGTGGGTTGCGAAAGAAGACTTGGTAAATATCAGTCTTTAGATGCTCATATCTAGCATGTGATTTAAAAGATGACCTTTGATGATATAGAAGTGGATAACCAAGCTGTCATATTTAGGATGAAAAATTTCTTTGGATATAATATGTGAAGGAAATGAAGAGTTGGTGGAACTTTTGAAAATTCTATTAAAGAAGAAATGAAATATGAATGCTTCCTCCTTATGAAGTATTCGGTCTGTATGTTGGTTTGCTGGCTAGAAGTGGGTGGCAAGATTATTGCAGTAGTGGTAATATGAGCTGCCACTCCAAGATATCATTTGAGGATGCAATGTGTAGCTTCATAATATTGACATTGCAACACTCATTATGCAACACTCATTATACAAGACTGTAAAAATGCAGCTTGGTACATCAATAAGGCTAGAGTGTGAAGCAACATTTGAGGAATGGATAATGTTGCATTCAGCTATTTTCTTAGTTAACTAATTTGCTTGGGTTGCTCAGGTGTCTTTTTATGGGTTTGGAATTTTCTATTGTAAGATTTGGGAATTGTAGCTGCAATTAACAGTTTGCTAACGAAGTCAATCATTGTTATTTTACGTTTGGTTAATAGATTTTTGTTCTATCAAGTATTTGATATTTGACTCTCAATGTTTTGCTTTAAATTGGACCTAGGCTGGTGTAAAATAGCTACTGTCATTTTGGGGAAAAGTACAACTAAATGAGTAGGCAGGGTAGGGCATAGATGAGTTTTTTTCATTTGCATTTGGCCATTTCTCTCGACTTTTGTGCAATTTTTTTTATGTAGCTAAGGTGTAAGTGCTCAGTGTTATGGTGTAAAAGAAGATTGACCTTTATAAATTCCATGATCTTATTAAAATTTTAGTAACTAGAAAAAAAAAACACTTTAATATAATTTATTATTTTTAAAAGATTACAAATCAAATATTATTTATAGAATTCTTAAAATATTTGAAAATTTTGTTTATCTTATTTTGTTATTTAATTTTTTATGCATATTTTCCTACTGAGTTAAATGTATCTAAAACTACAAGGGGTGGCACAAGTGTGGTGAATGTGCATTTCTTTAAGGGATTTCGTCTAGACTTCTGGCCCGGGTTCGATCCCCTCTGAGGTAAAAAAAAAATACCTTTGTGGTCAGAGACATCATTGTCGTATTCCGAGACAGATTAGTCACGTGGAGCCCCTTCCCCATGGAGACTGGTGGCCAAAGGAAAAAAAATGTGTCTAAGAGTGAGAATATATCTCACAATAATGAAAACCATATTAATAACATATATATAAAATTTCATAATTTAAAACTACGTTTAAAATCACAGCACTGAAATAAATATTATACCAACTAAGGGCTTTAATATAAATTTTGAATTTATATATTACAAGATCTAATACTCTTTTAAGGACTCTATATTCTTTCCAAACAATTTTTATATAATAATATTGTTGGTAACAAATTCAATTTTAATATAATAATGTATTCAAAATAGTTGAGAACAAAAGTTTCATACCTTAATAACTCATTGGCTTAAAAGCACCTTTAGTCCTCCACTTATACCTTTGGCGTGCAAGTAGTCCCTAACAAAAATTAATTGCACTTTGGTACCCCGACATTCACTTTCGCTTGCAACTTTGATTTCCGTCCAATTCCGTCAAGAATTTAACGGTTTCTGGAATAAAAAGTTAATAAAAATTATAAATCCATGCATTCATGGAGTTATTCATCATCTTCATCTTCATCAAAACCCAAAAAATCCCAAAATAAATAATGAATCTAGAAAGTAAAAATTTAATAAAAAATTACTAAAAAACACAAATCAAGAAAATAAAAAAATTATCATCTTTATTCTCATCATCTTCATCCCTGTTCGTTCATCTTCTTCACCAAATGAAAATAAAAACTTAAACCCAAAACTCTCCCTCTCTTCATCAACCCCAAAAAAAATCATCATGCTTCATTCAAACCCAAAATTTATCACTAAGATAATCTCAAATTCAAACTCATATTTAATTTTCCAATCCTTCTTACTCAAAGGTGCTTGCATTATTTTACATGTGAAAAAAAGGGTTTACACGAAAATGCTTGCATAATTAAAATTCAGTCATTTCTTTTGTAAATATTTCAATAAATTTAAGATCTCATATGAATGATAGTAGAAAAATTTATTAAAATGTTATTAAATAAGTCTTAAAACTTCATAGTAATTCATGTGTTACTTCAAACTATTAAACTTTTATATAAAAAGAAATGCAACATTTGGGTAAAACAAGTATAATTTTCCAAAGCATAAAAAATATAATACAAGGACAAAAACCACAAACAAAAAGAATTTTTCTTCTACAAAACAAAAACAAATACATTTATGAAAGGAAAAAATCTTACGAATTTATGTTTTCCTATGTCTGAAATTAATTTTATTCTTTCAATTCATAAATCATATTTTAATAAACATAATAAAAATAACATAGATTTTTAACGACTTCATGTGATAAACAAAAATGAATGTCCCCCGTGCATCGCACGGGTCACAAGTACTAGTCATTAGTATAAAGGAATAACTTTTTATCACAAAACTCCGTTACCACACCAAATCTATTTTTTCTAGTAATGCAATACAAAAATTTGAGCTCACACGAGATGATGGGAATAATGTCAATAGTTGAGGTTAAGCTAGCTATTCCAAGAAAGAGGCACTAATCTAGACCTTAAAGTTAGTGAGATTCCGTAGCCTTGTTCCACACTAATCCACTTTTTTTTTCCGACTTATAGTTTTTTTTTTCCAACCGACTCATAGTTCAAATGGTAAAAGTTAAGGATATATATATGGGTTGGGTGGGGAAGAACCAGAGATTAATATCTAAAGAGTACAATTTATCTTTCCCATGTACAAAAAAAAAAGAGTTTAATGGATATGCAATGTCAGTGTAAAATAGTTTTACACTGACATCTAATCAATGTTTGTCACGTAGGAGAGAGAGTTACATTCATTTTTAATTTTAATTAAAATAAAAACATATTTTCTTAAACATCATTAGTTATTTAATTTTGAGGAAAGTTATCAACATAGTTAATTTGGACAACCTCATTTTAAATTATCAAAATCGCAATCATAAGAAGGGAGTTGAGGAAAAAAAAAATAGTGTGAATTGTGAAATGATATCCACCTTCCACACGTAATAACTCAAATATTATATTAAAATTATTTTTTTATACAAATGTTAATAAATGCTTAAGATATTCATAAAAGATCGCGTGTTTAAAAGTCAAGTACTGTTGTGCACTGTGATTAGGGGTGGAAACAAGCCAGGCAGCCCAACGGGGGCTTGTGGCTTGGCTTGGCTCGGCTTGGCTTGTTTATTAAAAAAGTTGGGCTTAGGCTTTTTAAAAGGCTTAATTAACTAAAAAGGTCAGGTCCAAGCTATCATAAAAACTTATTTAGCTTGATAGATAGGCTTGTCAATCTATTATTTTTATTAATATTCTAAATAAATATAATATAATAATATACTATATTATTTTTTTAAAACTGATGTTTACTTTACTTTGTATAAAACATAAAACCCTAAGTCTCTAACCTAGATTAGAAGTCTTTAGGAATTTTAGCATAGCATAGGAGGCACAGGCGCACAGCAACAACAGGCAAGCACACAAGCCGCAACCAGCCACGACTGCCGAGGCCAAAGTCCACCTGCTCTCCACATCCGTGAGTCACGACCACCACCGTTTTAGTCACGTTGGCCTATTAGCCCGCCAATCTATTAACCTTCTTCAGATGAAATTGTCTAACATTTGTTAAATAGGCTTTTAAGTATGCTAGTAGGCCAAGCCAGGCTTTATAATAAGTCAAGCCAAGCCTTAAAATTTGGCTTGTTGACATGCCACAAGCCAAGCTTGGGCCACGGAAACACAATGCAGGTCAGGCTTGAGCCACACAAAGCTTGACTTGGCTTGCCTTATTTCCACCCCTAAGTGTGATATACGGTTAAACTATTTTAAACTTTTTAAAATGTTTGATCCCACTACACCATTTTTTACTTTTAGCAACAAGGATATATGTAACAAGTAAAAAGTGTTGCTAAAAGTGTCTCAAGAATTAGTTTGTGCATGTTGCCATAAATGGTTCGTTTTAGGCAACACATTTTATAACAACACTAAATAAGTTTTCTCTATGTAATAATAAGGAACAATTATTACGTGATAATTGTTACTTTTTCTCTACAATAGATTACATTTTCTCATAGTGTACTAGAGAACACAAAAAACTGTCTCCAAAAGGAATAGGTAACGCCAGAACATGAGACAACCAATAAGTGTTGCGTGAAGTTGTAAAAAACAAAAACCGTTACATTTTGTATTTATGTCTACACTTTTCAACTGTTCCAAAAAAAAATGTTGTAGTGCGATTCTTTACATATTTAAGTTTATTTCAATAAATTTTTTAAATCAATTTATGAATAAATATTTAGATGATAAGTATTTATTGCCATAAATGTTTAATTAGATTGTAAGTTTATGAGGTTGTCTAAATAACCCATGGTAAAATTTGGGTTAAATAACCCATGGTCTAGGTGGACCAATCATATTTAAGATAAATTGGTTGATTTTTTTATATTTTATTTATGGTTAAATATGTTTTTGTCCCTAATTTATACACATAAATATAAAACGGTACCTAAGAAAAAACACAAACGTTTTAGTCCTTCAAAATTTTTATTTAATCTAAAATGATCCTTATAATGGATTTTTTACATCTATTTTGGTCCCTCCAAAATTTATTCCATCGAATTTAGTTCTTCTTCCTTTATAATAATCATTTCAAAACCTAAAAATCATATTTTCATCCAAAAACTCGTAAATTCATAAAAAAAAAAGGGAAAGAATAAGAAACACAAAGCAAATAGGATCCCAACTATATGCCAAGAGTATCGAGTATTCCAAATACTAGCATAAACCACCAGCAGCGTTTCATCAAAGGTAGTTGATTTGTATTTTCTTT
Organism: Lotus japonicus; assembly: GCF_012489685.1. Taxonomy (NCBI): domain Eukaryota; kingdom Viridiplantae; phylum Streptophyta; class Magnoliopsida; order Fabales; family Fabaceae; genus Lotus; species Lotus japonicus. The sequence goes on from NC_080041.1 coordinate 71,131,760, forward strand.
GTGCAGGGTGTGGCCTGTTTTGTGGAGGACCCTGTTTCTGTTTCTGCCCTTTTCCTGTGTGTATATGGAATTTTTAGGACCCTTACTGCTAATTCTTTTTGGCCTTTAAAAAAGAACAAAGCAAATAGGATTTTATATCCTACACAGGTAATTGTAGAAGACTAGAAGTATAAAATAGTTACCCCACCATGGCTGCGTTTTTTAGTTTAGGATCAAGTTATCAATTTTTAGGTTTTGAAATAATTATGAGAGAGGAGGACTAAATTTAATTGAAATTTTTTTAAGGAACCAAAATAGATGTGAAAAATAATTTTAAGGACTAAAACCTTTGTGTTTTTTCCAGGTACTATTTTAAGTTCATTTGTATAGGTTAGGGACAAAAACAAATTTAACCCTAAATAAATAAAATTTAAAAATTTAAATAATTTATCTTAAATGTGATTGATTTACCTAGGCCATGGGTTATTTAACCCTAATTTTACCCTTGGTTATTTAGACAACCCCTAAATTTATATATAAAATTAGTCTATTCGAAGGCGCGTTGCATTATTTAATTAGGACCCATCATGCAAGTCCTCCTTTTGTCGCCTCTTGTCGGCTGCCCCTTTTTGCTATTCAAAACTTCTCCCATCTCTCCCTCTCAGACCAGTCACTATAATGCCATCCTTCATGGCCATGGTCATGGTCATGGTCATGGTCATGGATTAGGAACAAGCACAATCATGGTACACTGTAGCTGATTTTAGGATGCAAAATTATTGATTTTCCATTATATATAGTCATAAACTGTCGTAAATAAAAATGTAATTTCAAAATTAAATTCTCCATCGCATTCACACATTTTAGAATGATGAATATTTTATTATATTATTTCAGTGTTCTAATTGACAATTTACCAAAATTAATCAACAAGCCATTGATTATTTTAAATTTCACGTTTTATACCCTCTAAGGATCTACCTAGTGCTGTTTTGCTATAACGAGTATATGAAAGAATTTTTTTCTTAATTATAGAGTTTTTTTTTAAGCCAAAGAATTGTATTAAAAAATAGCACAAGGGGTGCTAAACCCAAATACAAGAAAAGAAAGAGAGAAAAATAAAGAAAGAAAGAAAAAAATAAACAAAGTTTAAAGAACTCATCTACACAATCCAAACCAGATTAAGTTCCCTTACAAACTTAAACTATTACTCCAAATAAACCAAGAATGTCCCAACATATAGCAGCAACATACAAACCCAAAAAGCAACCACGACAACAGACGTCCAATGCCAAAAATACACAGCAGAAGAGAAAAAATACAACCCAACCTCCACTCCAAACGTACCACGAACACTAGCCAAAAACCCATGTCCCTAGAAAAATTCAAAGAGAAGAGAGGCATATGACCGGATTTGACTTCCATTCATATAATGAATAATGAAACTCCCTTACTTTCTCTTTTAACCAATGCCAAGTTCGAACCTGGATTAATTCCACAACCAAACCACCGTCCCAAACACTATCCTTGAAAATAACACTGTTACGAGTTATCCACAAGGACCAGCAAGACGCCATCCACACTGTTACTTCAGCAAGTCGTTGTTTCTTGTTTCTGCCAACAAAGGAGAACTGGCTAAAAAGTGATTCTGATAAAGATGGCAATACAGTTTCAAACCCCAACCACCGATAGACAGCATTCCAGACATCAAAAGACCGTGAGCACGTACAGAACAAATGATCACAACACTCTTCTATACAATTACAAAAAGGACATAATACATCCACCTCTGCCGGAATGACACCTCTCCTCCTTAAATTTACCTTGGTCTGGATCCGATTTAGCAGCATGCGCCAAGCAAAAGCTTTAACCTTTGAGGGAGCAAATGCAGACTAGATTGATTGAAAATCGATGTCGGACACTCCTAAATCACTCACCTGCAAAAAAGAGCGGCCTCCCCTCCTACAAACTACCATTATTAATAATATTCAACAGGGTATCAAACCACAACTCCTCCCTCCCACGCAACGCCCTTCTCCATTTAAAATTACACTCCCACCTGCTGTAACATCCCGACTTGACGACTGGCCTCACGGTAACAACACGAGTCTTTTCAATGCGCTTTGTCCTCACTCGCGCACTTCTCGGGAAAACTTCCCAGGAGGTCACCCATCCCAATATTGCGCCAAGTCAAGCACACTTAACTATGGAGTTTTTATGAGTTGGGCTCCCGAAAAGAAGATGCATCTTGTTGTTATGAGTAGTACTAATCAAATCCTTTATGCCCTCCTTGACTGTATAGTCTCATACCTATACAGCCTCGGAATACCTCTTGTTCGGGTGCGAGATCGGTTCATTCATGTGCCCCTCCGCCTAGAAGCCTGCCAGGAGCCGCTCCTTGTCCATGTCTCACTGCACCGGCGATCACTCCCCGCCCTCGTCGGCCCCGGGCGTCACAGGCCCACCAGCTTCCGCTTGGTTCGTCCCCGAACTACACCGTACTGGGAGAGGTAGGCTCTGATACCATTTGTAACATCCCGACTTGACGACTGGCCTCACGGTAACAATACGAGTCTTTTCAATGCGCTTTGTCCTCACTCGCGCACTTCCCGGGAAAACTTCCCAGGAGGTCACCCATCCCAATATTGCTCCAAGTCAAGCACACTTAACTATGGAGTTTTTATGAGTTGGGCTCCCGAAAAGAAGATGCATCTTGTTGTTATGAGTAGTACTAATCAAATCCTTTATGCCCTCCTTGACTGTATAGTCTCATACCTATACAGCCTCGGAATACCTCTTGTTCGGGTGCGAGATCGGTTCATTCATGTGCCCCTCGCCTAGAAGCCTGCTAGGAGCCGCTCCTTGTCCGTGTCTCACTGCACCGGCGATCACTCCCCGCCCTCGTCGGCCCCGGGCGTCACAGGCCCACCAGATTCCGCTTGGTTCGTCCCCGAACTACACCGTACTGGGAGATGTCGGCTCTGATACCATTTGTAACATCCCGACTTGACGACTAGCCTCACGGTAACAACACGAGTCTTTTCAATGCGCTTTGTCCTCACTCGCGCACTTCCCGGGAAAACTTCCCAGGAGGTCACCCATCCCAATATTGCTCCAAGTCAAGCACACTTAACTATGGAGTTTTTATGAGTTGGGCTCCCGAAAAGAAGATGCATCTTGTTGTTATGAGTAGTACTAATCAAATCCTTTATGCCCTCCTTGACTGTATAGTCCCATACCTATACAGCCTCGGAATACCTCTTGTTCGGGTGCGAGATCGGTTCATTCATGTGCCCCTCCGCCTAGAAGCCTGCCAAGAGCCGCTCCTTGTCCGGGTCTCACTGCACCGGCGATCACTCCCCGCCCCCGTCGGCCCCGGGCGTCACAGAATTGTAACATCCTAACTTGACGACTGACCTCACGGTAACAACAAGAGTCTTTTCAACGCACTTTGTCCTCACTCGCGCGCTTCCCGGGAAAACTTCCCAGGAGGTCACCCATCATAATATTGCTCCAAGGCTAGCACACTTAACCATGGAGTTCTTATGAGTTGGGCTCCCGAAAAGAAGTTGCAACTTGTTGTTATGGGTAGTACAATCAAATCATATATGCCTTCCTCAACTGTATAGTCCATCCCTATACAGTCTCGGAATACCTCTTGTTCGGGTGTGAGATCGGTTCATTCATGTGCCCCTCCGCCTAGAAGCCTGCCAGGAGCCGCTCCTTGTCTGTGCCTCACTGCACCGGCGATCACTCCCCGCCCTCGTCGGCCCCGGGCGTCACACCTGCCATTTCTCCACTCCCCCAACTCCTTTACAATAGCATATTTGTTTTGAGACAAATTATACAACCTGTGAAATCTCCCCTCCAAATGTCCTGACCCAAGCCAATCATCATGCCAGAAACTAGTTGCATCCCCATCCCCTAGTGTTTTCCTAATTCCCAATTCAAACCAGTTATCCTCTGAACACAAAGAAAGAATACCCCTCCACCAAGGGGAAGAACATCTACCACCAATAATTTGGTATTTAATCACCCTACACCAAAAGCTATTTGGCTCATTCAAAAAACGCCACTTCCATTTGCCAATAAGAGCCTTATTAAAGGCAGACAAGTCCTTTATCCCAAGACCACCAAGTTCTTTGGGCTTACAGACATCAGACCATTTTACCCAAGCAATTTTTCTTTCCACATCTGAGCCACCCCATCGAAAATTACGCATAAGCCTGGTACACTTCTTAACTATCCCCGTTGGCATCTTGAAAAAAGAGAGAAAGAAAATAGGCAATGCAGTCAGAACACTTTGAATGAGACAGATTCTCCCTCCAAAGGACACTGTCTTCTGTTTATGTAAATAGATATTCTTGCTTTGCACGTAATAAGGCTGATTATTCAAGCACATTGCTTATTTCCTAAACAATATTCTAGACTACAAGTCAGACATTTTCTCACGTTTAAGTTCCGTATACAGCATTCTTTTTTTATTAATGCTTTCACTCAAATTACATGAAATTCACATGGGTATGTTATGTATTAGCTAGCAAAGAGAGTATTGAAATAAAATTATATATCCTAATTGTAATTTAGTGATAGAATGTTAATTTCAACAAATTGGCTTATGAGTGTGAACAATGTCTAGCATAATTGGTAGATAGTTAAACTCCTTAAGCATTTAGTTCACTGTTTGATCCTTAAGTGACGTGTATGGAGAAAGATTTGTTAGGAGAATCTTACCTACTTAATATGATCTCAGACCTTCAAAAGATTAGTCTCATGGTTGCCTTTAGTGGGGGTAACTTGTGCAACAATTTTTTTTTTGGCTTACATGACATATTATTTGTTATTCTTGAATTGGGATTCATGGTGCTTCTTCGTCTACTCTTCGGTGGTTGTGTGCAGTATCAGAAGGCTTCTCTAGCACGCCATAGCAGTATTGACACAACAAGAGTGTACTTGCAAAAGACACTCCAACACTCAAGTGTGTGAGAGAGCAAAGAGAAAATTTCAAAGCCTTAACAACCCAAAGTTTGAATATATAATGAGTAATGCTCAAGTAAGTGAATGACTAAACCTTTATTTAGAGGTTTGATGACTGTCGCATTTGTGACTTGAATTTTAGGAAGCCTTGAGGAAGGTCTGCCGATAAGATGTTTACTTTTAAGTAACCTTGTAGTGTCTAATTTAATGAGTCAAAACGGTTCGCTCAACATAGGCTGAATGAGTTGTTACTTAGCTAAGTCATCTCAGTCGCCATTGTGGTACTTGCTTGGTTGCAAGACCTTCGGATCGACTGAGATGCTATTAGACCTTATATGGCCATTTGGGACATATGGAACTAATGTTTTTAAAACAATTTTTTTTTATTATTAGATAAAGACCCTTATTCCTTGTTTATTTTCGTAATTCCACTTTATATAAAACAAAAGCAGATAAAAAAACGAGATTAATTTGGAATTAATATGAATAAAAGGTTCTCAGCAAAGTCTTGGGGCTTGAGTTTGAGGGTAACGACATTGAGGCTATTCGAGGTTTGGAAAAGGTGTACGAGGATCATTTCAATGCTTGATCTTTTCAAGGCTTGATCTGTGTAGTTTCCGGGCTATATTTTGGGCTTCCTAGGGTGTGCTGTTGGTTTTTCCTTTGCTGTCCGGATTGGTTTTTAACCCGGTTTTGTTCCTTTTCTCGGCCTAGTGGGTTCTCTTTTGATCGTTGAGATAACTCGTTTTTTTTTTTGGTTATCTTTTCTCCCTAAGGGTGCTGTCCTTAGGGGTTTTTTGTGGATATTAATAGATATTCCTTTATCTTTCAAAAAAAAAAAAAAAGACACTTATATATAAATACTAAAAAAATAATGGCTGTACTGTTGCTCGAGTATTTTTTAAAATGGGAGAGTTTGGAACCCTTTAATTTATCATTTAGAATATAAATAACTAAATTGTAAATGGTAAACATTTGTTTTTAAAAAAATTATGAAAATTAAATCTAAATAATATGAAACTCCTCCCCTTTTATATAGGTGTCATAGAGAGAAATTAACAAAATATAAAGTGAGTCCAAGAGAATAAAACATCATGAGTGAAGAGGAGTTGAAAGCATGGTCAAAACCGACACATTTCTTCTCAAACTTTCTCATTCTTTTTCCTTTATGCATCATTCAAAAAGTAGATAAAGCCAACCCACAAACCAACTAAAACATTCTTTCTATTGCACCCACCCAGGAGAGCACCTAGCTGCACACAAATTAACAAGGTGAACTCTCTCTCTCTCTCTTTCTCTAAACTCATCCATTGCTTTTCTCTTTGTGATTTTCTTCTCTGAAAGTCCATTTTTTCTCATGTCTTTTCTTTGATGCACAAATTCTTCAAAACTGACACAAATATGAAGTTCCACTAAATTTAAGGGTTATTAATTTGTATCTTCATGGAGATGGTGTTCATGGTAACAGGAAGGTGCATCATATATATATTAGTATCCTATTTTCTCCCTTTTCTACCAACTTAAAAAAACAAGTTATGATGAGGTCCTAAGTATACAAAAGCACCACTCCTTCTTTTCCTCTCCTTTACCTTTTCACCCATGAGTCATTCGATAAATGTCGTCAAAGAGAAGAAAATAAAAACGGTTCATTTATTATTTTTGTTGGAAGTTGGAACCCAGGCTAGTACTCTTGTTAATTATCTCCTTAATCTGTTTCTGCAATGAAATTGTATTACTGAGTCAGGATCTAGAAATCTTTTGTTTGCATGGATTAATTTTTGTAACATATGAACTTTAATTATTATGTAATTATGTAGATCTCCTATCTGTTTGGGAGTTTGGCAGTGAGAGAGCAATGGAAGCAGGGTTAGCTCCAAATTCATGCACAACAAGGGGAGTGTTAGAGAAGAAGACAAGCCCACAACCACAAGAGCAAGTGAATTGTCTAAGGTGCAATTCAACCAACACTAAGTTCTGCTATTACAACAACTACAGCCTCACACAACCCAGATACTTCTGCAAGACATGCAGAAGGTATTGGACAGAAGGAGGGTCTCTCAGAAATGTCCCAGTTGGAGGTGGTTCAAGGAAGAACAAGAGGATCATTACCTCAGCTTCACCAAAGGTTATTCCAGACTTAAATCCACCAATTCCAAATGCAAGCCTTAATAAAGTGCAACAAGTAGGCCATGATCTTAATTTGGCTTTTCCAGCTATGGGGAATTATCATCATGGTCATGGCATGTCATCTCCATATGTTGAAATGGGTCATGAGACCAGTAATTACCATATTTCTTCTTCTTGTTCTGCAGCTCCAATTGATTTATTAAGGTCTGGCTTGGTGGGTTCTAGGGGTTTGAATCCTTATGTTGTGATGCCAATGAGCTCAAATTCCCATTACCCTGCATCTGGGACTGGGTTCCCCATGCAGGAAATGAAACCAACCCTTGGGCTGGGCTTTTCACTTGATGGGCTTGAAAACAGATCATATAATGGGGTCCATGAGAATAATGGTGGAAGTGGGAGACATTTGTTCCCTTTCGGAGGAGACATCAAGCAACTTTCTGCTACAACTACTAGTGTTGAACTTGAAGTGGAACACAGTAATAAAGAAGAAGGAAATAACTCAACTGGATATTGGACTGGAATTAATGATTGGTGAAGGGTCATCATCATGGTAATTAAGGAAAGTAATTAAGGGAGAACAAGAAAATCCAGCATGACCTGTTTGAAGGTGTTCAGAACTAACAATAGGATACATATTCGAGCAATGTGAGGATTTTACAGCTCTCATCTTGTTTTTCTTTTTATTATATATTTAAAGATAGAAGAAGAGGTGAATATAGGACCTGCTCTTGCTTGAGTCATACAACCTGTATTCATGAATTCTTCTGTCAGAATTAAGTAGATTGATCACCTTTATTGGTGTATGCTTTATGAATGACTTTTGGTGATTAAGGAAGGAAAGACTTAGATGTTCGAGTTTGTAAGTGTAACCATGCATAATATTACTATATATTGATTGAGTGGAGCTTTGTTCAAGTTATTCCTATTACTATTTGTATGTGTACAAAGTTTAGTGGGTTGTGTCAGCTTTGAAATCTAGATCATCACATCCAACTATCCAAGATTCCTCCAACTATGAAAGCACTTGGTAGAATTATTCGGAAGACACCATATATGTTTATCACAATAAGAAAATTAGTATAATATTGAAACTGGAATATCAATTACCTGCCCCAACCAAACAATGATCAAATACAACATATATGTTCATCCACTTGCAACTCATTTTAATGGAAAGACCCGCGACAATCATTAATTCCATTACCTGCATTTAATTATAGTATGTATGTGTAAAGACGAAAGAAAATTCTACTTCTTTCGGTATTAGAGTGGGACCCTCAAACATTCCTTTGAGTCTAGGGGAAATCACTTCCTAACTTCATTATTTTCTTGGCTATGATCTCTTATTGTATTTTCACCACGAGTAACTTCAATTGGCAGACAAAACACATTTTGTAATATGTTGGCTTTCTTCATATGTCGCAGTCTCTTTATCTTTTTCTTCTTCTACTTCGGGTGCACGAATATCTTTGAAAACCTTAATGTTCTTTCCACATTCTTAACAAATTCTGAACCCAAGATATACATTGTTTTTTTATGAAATGAAGATAAGTTGTTAAAACTTATGTATTCATATAAACATCTATTGCCCTGACTATAGTCACTAGTTGCCCTATTTATCATTAGTAACCGCGTAATCACACCCTTATTAATTTTGTGGAGTTCAACTCTCAATTTAAACTAAGGGTTGTTTACCTTACCACAATGGTTAAATAAACTCATTTTAAATGAATTAATGATTTTGTTTATGGAAATTGAAGTAAAATGTAGGTGTAATTCCTAACACATTTGCGTTGATCACAATAATTTGTATCATTAATCTTTTTATGTCCTGTTTCCTTTCTATGTATTCACATCGTTACATAATCCTTTTAGGATAAATGATCCTCTCATGTTTTTGTTTTTGTTTTTTGTTTTTTTTTTTTTTTTGATAGGCAAATGTTAGTGGTTAGTTGTTAGTAAGTTAGAAAATCCCTTCAAATATCCCTTCCAGGATTCGAACCCTGGACCTTCCCCTCCCCAACCCTCATGTCCCTTAGCTCTTACCACTTGAGCTAACCCTCGGGGACTGATCCTCTCATGTGAAAACTTTTTTATGTTCTCTCATGTTGAAGTTGTGTTTATTTCTCTCTTCATATTTATTAATATGTAGGATGCTTTGAATATATATGAGAAGAGATATAGACATTAGACACAATGTTTCACTTGACATTGTCATCTCACACATATGAACAAAATCCCCTTTTTTATTTACATAATTTCCTAGAACTAAAAATGTTTTTTTTTTTACAACTTTCCTTTTGATGTGGATATTTTAGATAATGCAATTCTTTATTCAACTGTACTACGACTCAATTACAGTCCGAAGTTTCAGACTGGCTAAAATTCAACTCCAAGGTGTTAATCAAGGATATGAAGTGCTATAAGTTTTATGGATATCCTATTGGATATAAGAAACTACAGTAATTGGGAGTGGCACCTATTGAAAATCAGGCGTTTCTTTTCTTGTTTTTGGTAAAAAAAAAATTCAGGTGTTTCAAGTTTCAACCACTGTGAATAGAATAGATATTCTAATTTTCAGTTAACCACTCAGAGGAATTGGCATCTTTTGTCCATTTTATAGTCTTAAATACCCAATGCTTCACACCCATAGTTAAAGGAACGTATATCACTATATCATTTAATAGTTATAGTTTCCTTGAATTAAAATTTAAGAATTAACAACTAACATGTCACCTTCCAACAACTGACCAAAGGCCTCTTTAGTTGTTGGATTTGGCAACTAGAAAACTTTGCATCAGTGAAGAAAGAAATTAAAAAAAAAAAGACGCTGTCACATTATAAACATTATATTTAGACCATTGGTTGAAACTGACTCTGACTTATTTTATTTTGTGAAGTCTGAAATATAGATGCCAATGCATTAAGCAACCTAAAATCCTAAATTTAACATGAACTAATACAAGCTAAAACTAAACCATTCTGGATTTACCACAAATAGTTCTTTTATGTACAACAAGATTAGTAAGTCTGTAATATTACTGTCTTAATCGTAATTTTAAATAAGTCTGTATATACCATCAATTGTGTAACCTAAAATTCTTAAATTATGATTGACTTTCCAGATATTTAAGTTCTCTGATTTCAGTGAAAAATTTGATAAATTTTGAAGAGTTTACAAGATATGAGCTAATATTTGAATGTAATAGCAGAATGTAGCATTCGGGGAACCAGAAAGAAAATCATCTCAAAGGAAAATATATAATTATGCTTCATTAGTTACTACTCCAAGTATCATTGCTATTTCATCCCTTACACAATTTGAATAACTAGACACCAATAATGGCAAGGAATAATTGAGCCTTATATAGTAGTCCAGATTCCAGAAGAGGAAGACCATATCTGCTATCGACTAGTGTAACTACTAGCAATAATACATGCAACAATTTCATGTTCATAAGGGTGAATTAGGTAAATCATATGGTAATCAGTGAGTCTGAAGTTTCATCTTCAGCTGCTATCTCCTCTTCAGGACAAGTCCATCCCAGGTTCACAGCCAAGTCTTCCACCCCCACCTTGATCACATCACTTCTCACGCCAATGTCAGTTGCATACCTGCTCATGCAGTACATTCCTGCCGTTACAGTCGCCACGCCGACCGGACTCGGCATTAACAACTTGAGTGGAGAAGAAAGCATTGCAGCCAATGGAGCACCAACAATGGAAGAGGCTTGACCACTTCTTCCAACCATGGTTATCAAAATCGAGTTTTAAATCGTAAACTCGTACGATTTTACGTGTTCAAGTGGTGAAATCGAGTTAAAACGGGTGTAAACTCGTTTTAGGGTAAAATCGGGTGAACTCGGAGTGAACTCGTTAAAATCGGGTAAAATCGCGAGTTCAAAACGAGTTCAGCGAGTTTAGAACAAGAAAAAAATTCCTCTACTTTTAACCCAAACGACGTCGTTTTGAGAGTTACAAGGTTAGGGACTTAGGGTTCTGCTTTTCATAACTTGAAACGGCCTGAACCATCATAGTTTTTCTTCTGCTTTCCTCTATTGACGACTCCATGTTTCTGGTTCTGTGAGTTCCTCTGCTTCTGGTTTGTCGAGTTCCTCTGCTTCTGCCTTCCTCTGCTTTTACGTTGGATTTTGCTTTTGGTATGTCGAGTTTCTCTGCTTCTGGTTCGCCGTTCTTCGATTTCTCCACTTTTGCTTCTGTGTTTGGCGTTCCTCCCTCCACGTCTCCACCTTTTGCTCGTCATTCGTCATCATACCTTTGCCCAGCATTGGTATTTTTCAGTCATTTTATATTCTTCTCTGTTAAGTTTATACACTATAGTCTGAACTCTGAATTGATATGGCCATGATGATGGATTTCAAGATGTTGAAGTATCTGAAATTTGATATCCTGACCTCACCTGTTGGCTTTTGTTTAATGTTTTATTATGACTTGCGAAACCTTAAATTTGGATTATTTAGTGCTTTTATGTATGAACTTGAACTTGTTGGTAATTTAATTTATGGTTTGAACTTGTTCTTACCATTATTGTTGGTGATTTGGTTCATTTTTATAGTTGTTAATGAGTGTTCATCACCATTATAGTGTTTTTATATGTATTTTTTGCATGCGGTAAACTCTTACGAGTTTACGAGTCGAGTTTACCCCCCTCCACGAGTTTACCTAAACTCTCGAGTTTGATTATGAAGGAAATCAATTCCGTGACTATTATTGATAATGAAATACCCTATATATACAACTTACCTAGTTGACTAATAATAAATATTAAACCTTAATTACAGGCGTAATTACAAAGAGAATAAATAATATCCTATTCTATCACACCCCCGCAGTCGAAGCGGGAGGTTCACCGACGCTGAGACTGGAACGAAAATCATCAAAAAGAAGTCGAGGTAGGCCCTTGGTAAAAATGTCCGCAATCTGATGACGGGAAGGAACATGAAGGACGCGAGCCTGGCCACGCGCGACCTTTTCCCGAACAAAATGGATATCCATCTCAATATGTTTGGTACGCTGATGGTGCACTGGATTCCCAGAGAGGTAGATGGCACTAACATTGTCACAGTGGACCAATGTTGCCTGAGAGAGAGGAAAATGAAGCTCCAGAAGTAAATTGCGGATCCAGCAGGACTCGGAGACAACATTAGCAACACCGCAATATTCAGCTTCAGCACTAGAGCGAGAGAGAGTGGGTTGCCGCTTGGAGGACCAAGATATGAGATTGTCACCGAGGAAAACACAATAACCAGAAGTGGAGCGTCTGGTGTCAGGACAGCCCCCCCAGTCAGCATCAATGTAAGAAACAAGCTTTTCAACCGGGGAGGGATACAAATGTAGCCCATAAGTCAATGTGCCACGAACATAGCGGAGAACCCGCTTGAGGGCAAGCATGTGCTCGGTGTGGGGTGCATGCATATGTAAGAAAACCTGCTGAACAGCATAGGAAATGTCAGGACGAGTAAATGTGAGGTACTGTAGGGCACCAGCAAGGCTCCGATATAGGGAGGCATCCTCACAAGGAGTCCCAGAGGAAGAACTGAGCTTCTGCTTGGTGTCAACTGGTGTAGCAGAAGGGTTGCATGAGGCCATGCCGGCGCGAGCAATAATCTCAGTAGCATAAGTGCTCTGACTGAGGAAAAGGCCACCTGCATGTCTAGTGACAGCGATGCCAAGAAAGTAACTCAGAGGACCGAGATCCTTCATAGCAAACTCGGATGCAAGAAGTGCCATAAAGGATTTGCGGAGATCATGCGATGATGCAACCAGGATGATGTCATCAACATAGAGAAGTATGTAGGCAATATCAGAACCCTGCCGGAAGATGAAAAGAGAATGATCTGAAGTGCTGTGCCGGAATCCAATAGAGGAAACATAATCAGCAAATCGCTGATACCAAGCACGAGGCGCCTGTTTCAGACCATAAAGGGACTTCTTCAGAGGCAGACATAGTCCGGGTGGTGAGGGTCGCGGAAACCCAAAGGCTGATGCATGTAGACAGTCTCATGGAGATCACCATGCAGGAAAGCATTCTGGACATCCAACTGATGTATGGGCCAAGATCTGGAGAGAGCAATGCTGAGAACTGTCCGGATGGTAGCCGGTTTCACCACGGGGCTGAATGTCTCATCACAATCCACACCTGCAATCTGAGACCTGCCATCACCTACAAGACGAGCCTTATACCGCTCAAACAAACCATTAGACTGCTTTTTAAGGCGAAAAATCCACATGCAACGAATAACATTAACATCACAAGGACGGGGAACCAACTCCCACGTATTATTTCTAATAAGAGCATTAAATTCAGACTGCATAGCGGACTTCCAATTTGGATCGGATAAGGCTTGTTTTGGGTTACGAGGCAAGGGTGAGATGGACGGGTCATCAATAGAGACCGAAAGACTAAAAGGCTTTTTAGGTTTGGAAATGCCGTGCATGCTACGGGTAGTCATGGTCCGTACGGGTGGTGCAGGAGGGACCGGAGGCAAGGGCAAAGGTGAGGGAGAAGCGGTAGGGGAGACGGGAGCCGATAAGGGAGGCGAAGAGTCAGTGGGACTCGACGGCTGGACCGGAGGGTCAGGTGGGCGGGAGGATACGGTTTGCCAATGGTGGATCAAGGAAGGAGGGAGGTCCTCGGTGAAACACTCATAAGAAGGGGCAGGAGTCAAGGATAGGTCAGCAAAGGGAAATCGGGTTTCATCAAAAATGACATGCCGCGATATTAAAATTTTTCTGTGTGACAAATCATAACATTTATAACCTCTGTGATTCATCGGATACCCTAGAAAAACACACGGAGTCGATCGTGGTTGCAATTTGTTTATTGTAGCGGAAGGAAATAGAGGAAAACATAGACAACCAAAGACACGTAAGTGGGAGTAGGAAGGGTCGCGATGATACAACAGCTGAGTAGGAGAATCATTCTGAAGAGTCTTGCGTGGCAAAATGTTCAGAAGATATGTTGCCATTTGAAGGGCATGATGCCAAAATGAAGGAGGAACTGACGAATGAGCGAGGAGGGTGCGGATCATGTTGTTAATGGTGCGAATTTTCCGTTCTGCTTTGCCGTTTTGAGAAGAAGTGTGAGGGCAAGAGAAGCGAAAAATAAGACCATTAGCATCACAATACCGATGAAAGGATTCATTGTCATATTCACGTCCATTATCACATTGAAGACATTTAATATTTGCTGAAAATTGTGTTTTAATAAGTGTAGCAAGAGTAGTAAACATTTCATAAACCTGAGATTTCTTGCTAATCGGAAACGTCCATAAAAAATCAGTGTGATCATCCAAAAACAAAACGTAATAACGATGACCAGCAGTACTTAAAACAGGAGACGTCCATAAATCACTATGCAAAATATCGAATGGTCTCAAAGTAATAGTTGCAGATGAACTAAAAGGCAACCGGACATGTTTGCCTAAAACACAAGAGTCACAAACAGAACTAGAACGCGAAGGTTCACAAAAAATAAGTTTATTATTCCTAAGATGGTTTAAAGCTGAGGAAGCTGGATGACCAAGTCGATTGTGCCAGACACTAGAAGCAAGACCAGCAAAGGGAGAGGAGCGAGTGACTGGGTAGAGGTCGCCGAGGCTGTTACATCTCAGGAGAGGCATCCCCGTCTTGAAGTCAGACACCGAGAATCCAAATGGATCAAAAGAAACAGAAACATTATTGTCAGTAGTGAGTTGTCGCACAGAAATTAAGTTTTTAATAATTCGCGGAGTGTGCAAGACATGATTGAGTGCTAAAGGTTTGTGAGGGGTAGGAATAGAAGTGTATCCTGAACCCTGAATTGGAATGCCCTGACCACTACCAACTATCAGTTTCTGATTTAAATGACTTAAATTAGAATAAGACGTGAGAGTACCTTGAGATGCCGCAGTATGGGACGAGGCGCCAGTGTCCATGTACCACGTGGTGTCTGGAGGAGTTAAGGACATGGTGTGCATGGCAGCAGCGATATCAGTGGGTGCTGGAGAAGCAGTAGCGGTGTAGGCCTGAGGACGCGGACCTAAAACGCCGGGTTGCTGCGGAACACCCATGGGACGCGACCACTGAGATGTGGGGTAAGGACAAGGAGGCATGCCCCAAGGGGAAGGAGCCCAACCAGGGGGAGGAGCCCAACCCCATGGATTCCAGGATGCCTGCGGTGGGGGGCGCCAGGGTGGAGGGGATGCAGCAGAGGAACCAGAGGAGCCAGATGATCCAGGATAACGGGAGCCACCTTTCTTCCTAGGTTTACCAGAACCACCCTGATAATTGCGATTTTGCCCTGACCCATAACGATGGTTGGAGTGGCCCTGATCGCTGCGGTAGGTGGGGCGCTGCTGAGAGGAGTCAACGGAGGCCGGTGGACGGGAAGCAGAGGTGTGCAAAGCAGTCTGAGAGGCCGGACCTGACATCCTGGCGAGACCAGATTCCTCTAGAATCAACATGGAGCGGACCTTGAGGAAAGGAGGCAAAGGCTCACTTTGACGGATCAGGGTGGCAACACCACGGAAAGGCTCAGTGAGACCAGAGACCAACTAGAGAACAAGACGATGATCACTAACAGGGGCACCAACATTCCTCAACTGATCAGAGATATGTTTCAGAAGTTGACAATAGGTCGAAACATTAGGAAAATCCTCCATGCGAGTGGAGATGAAATCCTGGTCGAGGGCGACAGCACGGGAGTTCTGATTGTCCTCAAACATAGAAGTTATACGGTTCCAAGTAGCCATAGCAGTAGAACCTTTCTCCATAACAGTGGCGAGAAGGTCAAAGGAGATGGTGGAATAAATCCACTGTTTGACAGTAGAGTCAAGAGTGGCCCACCGGGCATAGGAAGCATCGGTGCGCGTAGGAGGCTCCATGCCAACTTGAGGAATGATGTGGTGGAGCACCTGAGTAGCGTGAGCATGAGTTTCAAACAACTCAGCCCACAAAGCATAATGATCCTTGTCGAGCTCGAGTTTGAAAGGGATGTTGTTTTTTATGTTAGTCACAGCAAGGGCCGGATGAAAGTCAGGCTTAACCGGCGGAATAGGTGGAGTGACCATAGTAGTGGCGGTGTCACTAGTTGGGGTGCCGCGTGGAGAGCCAGGGGTAGAACTAGAGGTGGCCATGGAATCTGCAAAATAAATGTAATGGAATTTAATTTTTTTTTTTTTTTTTTTAAGATTCCTGGGTGAACCGCTGGCTGGGTTCACTGGCAGACCGGGTTGGACCGGGCCGGTCGGACCGGTTTTGCTTTAATGCAAAACGGGTCGGATCTTGGATGTGGGAAACGGGTTGTTGCACAGCAAGATGAAGGTGATGCTGTGACGGGTTCCTTGTCCAGGGGCGGCGTGCGACACGGAGGCGCAGGCGGCGGTGTGGCTAGGAGGCGCGGGCGGCGGCGTGGCTGGGCGGCGCAGGCAGCGGCGTGGCGCGGCGGGATCGACGTTCCAAGAAGGAAAAACGCGTATCTTGGCTGTGGAGTGGCACGGGAAGCACACGTGCACAGCGGTTGTTGCGAGAGAGAGCAACAACGGAGCGGCGGCGCGACGGTAGACGCGGCGGCTGGAGGTTGGAGCGGCGGCGGCAACACTATTGAAGGAGTGGTGCGGCGGCGGCTTGGGCAAAGAGAAGGACAAAGAGGGGCGGAAGTAGCAAGGAAAATAACAGAAGGAAGAAAAAAAAAATTAGGTCAGAAAAGAGAATCTGAACCTGTTCAATGATACCATGAAGGAAATCAATTCCGTGACTATTATTGATAATGAAATACCCTATATATACAACTTACCTAGTTGACTAATAATAAATATTAAACCTTAATTACAGGCGTAATTACAAAGAGAATAAATAATATCCTATTCTATCAGATTACCTTGCTTCCAACCCCTTCCTAAACTCTCGAGTTTGATTACCTTGCTTCCAACCCCTTCCTTGTCTAAAATCAAAAGACCAGTTTTGCAGTACAAAGCAAAATCCTCACAGTTGTTATGGAAAACATTGTAATTGCCAAAGCCATTTTGAAGAAGGTACATTGCGCGATGGATAACAGTTTCAGGTGGATCAGATGATGCAGTAGTGCACGTGCCACCCCTTACTTTGGTAAAAAATGCTGTTGGTGAAACCCCGTACTCGAAACAGTAAAGAGATCCGTTTCGAAGGAAGCAGTCTAAGCAAGAAAGAACTACTCCACTATTTGGCTGCCTGAATCCACAATCAGGAAATATTTCACATGGAGTGGATGTTGAATCATCCAAGTTCGAAGATGTCTCAGTGATTGACTTGAAGTTCCTCTCGGGTCTGAAATGTACAACCTTGCTCCCCCCAACAAAAATGCCTGCATGGTATTACAATATAACTTAGTTTTAAGATTGATTCCACATACAAGATCTTCTAAAACCCTTGAGAATTTAGTTACACGTCTTGTATCAGTGGAAAACTTTGCAGAAAAGGCTTATACTGCAAAACATTGTCATCTTACAGTAGGTTCTGACAAACTGGAGAGTAAACAGAAACACACAGAACGGCCACTTAGAAGGCAGAAGTGAGGTCTTAGGGTTTACAAGAACCATTACAAATTTAAGACCGTAGAACAGCTAGTTGTAGCATAAAAAAGATTAGATGTCTGATATAATTGGCATGGTTGACAATATAGTGATTTGGTATAATTTTCCTTATGCAGTAAAAATAAGTTCCCTAGTTAAATTATTTAGCTACATCTGTACCTTGAAAACTTAAGTATGTAGCATAAATCTATGAGAGGAGTCTAACAAAATTAGAGCTAAGGTCTTTATTAATGTAAGCATCAGAGCTTGGTCAAATCTCATCAGATGAAGCTTAGCTCAGATCTTGATAGTTCCAATGATAAATACATTAAAAGAGTCTAAATCTATATACCAACGGGAAATTACAAGAAAATGAGAGAAAATGAAAAATGGTGAATTGAAAGAAGAAGAAGAAGAAGAAGAAGATGAGACCGTGGTGAGAGTAGGTGAAAATAGCTCTGTATGTGTAGATGTGATCGCCAGGCTTGATCTCATGTCTCTCTACTCTGTGCGAAAGCAAACCCATTTTCAGTTCACACTCTCACTCTCACTCTCACTGAAGAAACCAACACTTGTGCTTCACGCCGTAACACCGCTTCTTCTTCTTCCGACCTGCTTGTTGTGATCGTTGTATTGGACGTTGTTATCACTCGGCCCCACACACACACACACACCATTGTTGATTTGATCCACAACAATTATATTCTTTTTCAATTTTCATCATCATATTCATGCATGCTATATAATATATTTATTTATTCATGTGAATTAACTAAACACATCAAAGTTTATTATTCTCTTCTCATCAACAACTTTTCACTTTTCTCAACCAATCTAAATCATAATAAGCTCTCACCGTGATGATCATGATCAAGCAATTGCATTTTATGAATGATATGTAAAGAGAATGATTTATTGAGAAAAATTTATTCACTTAATGTGATCCTAAGGATTAATATTATGGATGTGAGATACCTCGGTCAATAATTTTTATTTTTTCAGTTTTCTATGTATATTTGTAGGTTTTTTTTTAGATAAGCAATGATTGTATTGATAGGAAGTATAAGAAAAGAAAAAAAAAAAAAGGAAAAACTAACAAGCCAAAAGGAATGTATATTTGTAGGTAACAACTAACAAACTACTGAAATTACTAGGATACGTATTGTGGAGTGTGGACCTTAAAGGGTGAGAGGGGACGAAGTTTCTGCGGAAAAGCGACCCATGGAGCTTCGGATTCCTTGCCACACTATCAAGTGATCCCTTTGCTTCCTTCAATTATGGGGTGTTTACATCACTCTTCCTTTTCACGCCATCACTTTCTGTAAAGAAAATAAAATTATATTATTAAAAATAAATTAATAAAGGGCTAAGATGGAAAATGATTAGCACAACGCAGAACACGTTCTCTCGCATCTTCACGTGATACAGAATCTGTGTACATAAAATAATATCTTGGTGAAAGTGGAAGATGCTCTAGTCTCTTAAGTCTTAAGCAAATGGTTCTGACTACTTTAGAGATTAGTCTCTCCCTTCTTTTTACCTATATCTCTCCTTTTTTTTTTTTTATCACATTCTTATCTCCATCTAGAGATAGAGGGGGAATAAGTGTGAATAAACATTTTTTCTTTTATACAAATAAAGAATATTAAAATAAATTTTGTTAACAAAAATACAATTGAAGTTCTATCATTACATATTATAGAGATACCTGCCAATCATAGATTTTCACTTCAAAATGCTTCTCATCTTCTAGCCTGTGTCTAAGTTCCTTGGCTAGCTGTTTGTCTCTGGCAAGTAAGAGAGCAAAGCCTCCACCACCAGCTCCAACCAGCTTGTAGCCACAGCAGTAAGGACTAGCAAAAGAAAATAGCCGGTCAACAGACTCATTACTGCAGAAAGGGTCAAGTTCCTGATGCAATCTCCAAGCTTCCAACATTATCTCCCCAAATTCATCAATCTCACAGTTCATCAAAGCTTCTCTCCCAATCTTTGCCAGCTCAACAAGACGCTTGATACTCGATACTAGCAGATTATCCCGCCGAAGATATCTAGTTACCACCTTTTGCAGCACCTTCTTTGCAAGCCGAACCTGCAAAACAATTCCATGTAAATCCAAAATCAAAGTTAGTAATACAGGATGTTGAATTAAGTGAATGGCCACACTAGCTTCAAAATGACAACCTTAAATAAGATGTGTAATTATATATGTTAAAAAAGAAACAAAAATTCAAAACAAAACATGAACAACATATCTCCTGAAATTTTAATCTGGAAACTTGCTAATTTTGCTATTTGTCCAATATTTCAGCTTTTTCCCAGGAGCTTTAATTCCTGTCCTTGTGCATGTTTGGAAATATTACAGTTGATTCTAAAGCCAAATTCAATTACGGGGAGAAACTTTTGTGTGTGGCGGTGTAAAATTGATTATGAGGAAAAATCATGTTGATCCAAAGCGTACACTACAAGCTTTTAGGCAATTATTGGTGGTGCATGGAGGAACGCAAAATGCATTTTCATATGAACAAACAAATACTTACTTGACCGGTGAATACCACAAGAAGCCGTTGCTGCAATTCAGAAATCAACTCTGGTGAAGCCAACAGGGGGACCGGACCACTTGAAGCCGCAATGGAATTCCGGGAAAGCTTGAAGTACATTTAATCCCTGGATACAAACCCCCAATTTGGTCTTGCCAGCCACCTCCTGTCCCCATGAGTTGTTCTAACACCAAAACAAGTCTCGCAACATTGTCAGTGCTATCATCCTCATCAATTATCTGAAGAAGCCCTTTCACCACTGATGCAGCTAAAATACTAGAAGTACCCAATCCACTACCACGAGGAACATTGGCCCATGTCTTAATGTGCATGCCCATATCCGCAAGGATGTTATCATGAATAATGCCAGTCACAAGTAATGCGGATTTGACCAGCCGAAATAGATCATCACCATTGAATGGTGTACATATAGATTTATAATCTTCAATGTATAAATGGTTGTCTGTGTCATCAGTAATTAATACTCCTGTTGTATCTGTCGTCTCTACGATGGTGCCAATTGGAAGAGAACCTTCCAAGCTTATTGCCATGTTGAGAACACATCCAGCACGTTCAATGCTCCATGGAGGGGTATCACTCCAACCACCAACAAAATCTACGCGAACTGGTAATTCTACTTTTACTCTTTTAGGATGGAAAGGTTGACGAGTGCGCCCATTACTTTGGTACTCCTGACATGAGAGGCTACCGGGAGTCTCTGATAAATGTTCTACACAAAGAGAATGAATTCAGAAAAATCAGTTCTCTAATTTTTCACATGAATATTTAGAAGCAATTGTCCATTCATTCAAATATAGGAATGGATGTGATATGTAAGATTTTAAAACAAAACACTCAGATAGCTAGTTGTAACCACTCTTGAGGTCAAATGAATTCTAAATGGCATTAATCGTAGATAACACTTTCTCTAAGTCTGTATTTTGAGAGTTGATTGTAGAGAGATAATACTATGAGAAACTAATACTACCACCATAAATCACATAAAGATGCTATAATTGCTATCTCCAATATCTCACTAATTTATATTCTCAGAAAACTTGGGCTCTCAATCGCTTAACCTTAAAGTTAATTCTTTCAATAGTCACCACACATTAGACTTTCGGTCACTATTTTGATGCCAACAGGTAGTTTTTAGTTTTGTACTTATCATGCTAATAAGCAAAATATCATGGATGTTATCTTAAGCTATAGCACAAGTCCTTAAATGAACCATGTTTATGTTTTCAGTACTAACTCAAGCAAAACTCAATCATCAAAAGCCAAAGCTGTAGCAAGAATCCTCCCAGCTTCACCTTAAAAAAAATGCCAGCAGCAATGAACTGTTTGCAATTATTTTTCATGAAGATGGCATCTTGGGACATGAGCATGATTAAAGCATGTACCTTTAAAGCCATATCTTACTGCTGAAGCAGTTTCATCAGCCACCGCAGCCCAAACTTTGTGCTCCAACTCGCATGCTGTTGTTTCGTCATTGCAAGCTCGAAGGAGATCAACTTGCACCTGGTATGCCCTGCTCTCAGGAAGTATATTAGAGTTTTCCTCCCGAACTTTTGGACACATAGCTAGGAAATCCTTACATATTTCAACTTCAGAACCCTCCTTTTGAAGAATTTCTTCACATAGTTGAGACAAATTGCGCCCCAGCATTCCATACCTAATGCAAGCTTTTGCAATTCCTTCTGCGAGATCAGCTTGATGATTACGTGAACCTATGCACATTGTGGAGAAATCAATTGATCTATGCAATTCCTCCAGACTGATGCCCCAGTATTCACTTTTATGTTTAGCTAAGCCCATCAGCCACATCGCAACCTTGAGCATTTGAGCATAAGGAAGTATGGGGAATATTCTTGAATTCCATAAACACTTTTCTTGAGAGCCTGAGGACCCCCACAAGTCACTTTCTTGAATGCCTAAGTCATGTAAAACTTTCTTCCAGGGCTTCCCACAAAACGTACCATCTTTAGAAAGAGAACTTTTGGGGTTATCATGAAGACCAGAATATACAAGAACTCGCTCACTACTTCCAACCAAGGGAACCTCCCAAAGACAATGGCGATCTGGAAGCATGAACTTGATTGAATCTTCAGTGCTTATATAGTCATCTAGAGAGATGTTGACTCCAACCACTATACACAGGGAGCCAATATGTATTCCGGCAGAAATAGACGAATCATATATGAGAGAATCTTCCCCAATTGAGACACCAGGTGCAATTTCACTAGAAAGAATAATAGCAGATGCTGTAATGTCAGATGCAGTTGTAGCTGGAATAGAACACAGGTGTCTTCTACCAACCAATTCTGAACCCGCACCACTGAGGTGATCTAGCACTTCACTTGAGGTCCCAAAATGTAAGAACAACAAATCATCTGCAATGGCATAATATATGAGCGAATCAATGTTTTACTTTGTACAGATAGATATAGGAATGATGAAGAATTGCAGATACAGATAGAAGACTGAAATTGAGCTTGGCATACAGGCACAGTAGCTGAACATCTTCTGCTTTCCCAATTTATTAACTAGTTCTTCACCCAAAGGGCGCTTTCTCAACCATTCATGCTTTGCAGGTACCCAGGCAGCAACCAGATCTTCATATAAACTCATCTGCACAGCACAAAGCATTTATTCTTAGATAAAATACTTTCATTGTTCCTCAAACGAACACGAGCATTTTACATGGGCAGACTTCGTAGGTATTTATATAACAATATTTCTTTTGTTAATTGAAATTTACACTCAAATTGAAGAAAAATTAACAACATGAATAGTAATCAAATGAGAAAGAAGGGAAAAGTGGGATAACCAAAATATCAGCATATGGGCACACACCAAAATATATAAAGTTTCGTTAAATCAGAAAAGTGATCTTTTATTACATGCAAGGTCAACCAAAGTAGCTGCAGTAGGACCTAACTGAGTCAATATTACCATTATAATAAAGATTGTTACTTAAAACGACGAATACAGGTCTCATGATATCAGTTCAATTGTGTATTTTACAAAGATGCTTTACTAAACATGGCTTATGAGAGCACTCAAAGTAAGCTCCTCAAAGATATTACTGGCATGGCACTCATAACACATAAAATTCATGATTTGTATGGTTGAATGGAATTGTGTGCAATGAACATAAAGCAACCTATCTTTCTCTGTCTGTTACTTTATAATCTGAGGAAATGAAATACCCCTTCCCCAAAAAAAAATCCATTTTGTCTATAAGTGGACAGATTTGGATGGAAGCTGCTGCACCATATTTTAAGTCCTGCATAGAATATCAAAATATATATCTATTTTATATTAAATGACAATCTTGACATCAATAAATAGTTTTATTTTAAACTGACTAACAACTATCGCCAATGTACAAAATTTGTAAAGCACAAATAAACTTCATGATTATGTTCTGTAAATCAAATAAACTTGGTTTTAGCAATTTGTTCTCTTTCCCTATATACAAAAGCATAACAAAGAATTTAATTATATAATACTTTCATTTCATTTCTTTTCCACCCATAAAAACCAAACAATGTAGTGTACCTCCTTTTTGCTTTCTAGGAGCTCTGAAATCATTGGCTGACAGGAACATGCAAGTGTAACAAGCTCCAACCATGCCTTACCTCTAACTGCTATTATTCCGGTATCAAGAAGTGTTCTACCATCAGCTAGAACTGCCTTATTTTCAACTAGCTCTTCTAAAGTAGGTTTCTGAAGGAGATTATCTACTAAACTGACTGCATAACTCTTAGTTGAACGTTCAGTTTCAGCTGCAACAATAACTCCATGGTTTGAAGCAACATCAAGGGTGATCGGAACGGTGATGATGCACGAAGTGTCATTAGGAAGAATCATCACAGAGGCGTCAAAACATGGTAGAACATCACCAGTCATGGTCAACATTCCACCTGAGAGGATTGAAGGAATTTTTGTGCAAACATCAGCAGGTAACCCCAGAGAAAAAGACAGCAAATAAATCCCATTGAGAAAGAACAATGATAATGTTGTTAAGTTTTTGGTTAAATTAAATTTTTATGAGTAATGCCATGTTGAATATATATCTATATCAGGGTTGTTAACAGCGTGCTATAGCGGCGCAATAGCGCTATAGCGTAGCACCCTGGGGGTTCACCGCTACTCCACTGCTACTGTCCGCTATTTACCGCTATAGCGCTTGAAATAATGTTTTTTGGGCTTGCCGCTACGCTAGGCTATCCGCAATTAACAACCCTGATCTATATACAGAATTCCCTAAAACATGCACATTATATATGAATGCAGACAACTAATAGCAGTGGTGGAGAGTAAAACTTAATTGATATAACTTGGATATCTTGTAATGCCAAGTCAACATATGGAAAGGAAATAAAATACATTGACTTGAATGAATGCATATATGAAGAAAATAACCTTGATCCCCAAATGCTTGTCTTGCACAAGAAGCAATGGCAAGTATGTGGTGAAAGAGCAGGGGAACTGGGCCATCAGGCTCATCTGATGCCAAGTAGGGAAGAGGAAGAAACACTTTCCCCATAGGATTAGCCCAAGGCACTCTTTTAGAATCACCTCCAGCATGGAACAACAGTATATGCTTATTGGCCAGCAAGCTAGCCATTGGGAGAAGAAGAGAATCATCACTGCCATTGGTAGTAAAAACAGTGAAGTTAGGAAAGTAAATAAATGGTTATAGATTTGGTTGAGTTCTGAGAAATAGGAAATGAAGGGTACCTGGGCGGTGGTGTGGTAACGGAGAGCGAGGGCGTGAATGGCATTGAGGGTGACGGTGGATGGGGCGATCCGACCTAAGCGCTTGGCCCGGTGTAGAGGTGAGCTTGCTCGGGGCTAGCGGCGGTGAGGACGATGGCGGAACCCTAGATGGGTGACGGACAGATAGTCTCAGATGGTACCATGATTTGGGTGAGAGTGAGGAAAAGAGAAGAAGAAGAAGACGACGAAGAGGAATCAAATTATTATTCCTACCGACACAAAATAACTACCGCAACTGTAAAACAAAACATTGTAAAAACTAAAAAGAGAGGAAAACAATAAAACAAAATATGGAAAGAACCTACTTGCATTGCATACAACAAGAAGTTTCTTTTTCTCCCACAAAAAATAACATAACCAAGCAAACTAGAATGTTTGGAATTGAATAGCTATTCAAATAACATTTTTAACTTCCAAGAAACGTAAACATGATTGGAACTCTGTAGTCGATTTCCATTAACTTCATGTCTTGTTCTCCCTAAATTTTGGAAATTTCAAGCTCTGTGGTTAAGCTATTAAACAATTACCCATGATTAGTGTAGAGTGAAGATGATTTTCTGTTGATTTCCTTTGTACTCTTGTTAATAGATTTTTTTTATCATCTCTTGGTTGTTGGTCGCTTTGTTATTATTAAGTAGTTTATTTCATATTAAGAGTGGTAATGATTGAATTAATTACTCTTGGGGTCACGAATGGATATTTTTTATTGGCTACCATGGCTTCACGACCTTTGGCTTCCACTAACTAATTAGCTGGTTCTTTATGGCTGGTAACCTGGGAGGCTCGATAATGAGTTCTTACTTTCGATCAAGTTATCATGAGTGGTAACACGGGAGATACACAACACTCGAAGCCAATTATTGATCTTGCATATTGCGAATTTAAGTGGTGACAATATGCTCTTTTTTTCCTCTTCACAATTTTCTTCTATATTTCTTTCTTTTATAGGGGTGAAAGGTGAATTTGTGAAGTGGTGGTGAACAATGTATGACCTATTTTCTATATGCATTGCCTCCATGTTTCTTTTCATCTGCAATATTTCTTTTCATCTGCAATATAGCAATAAGCCAGTAACATAGTGCTTGTGTTATTTGTAGGTTAAGTAAGGAATATACATTTTCTCTTTGAAGATAAGTGAGTTAGAATTTCTATATTTTATTTATTAATTTATTTATAAAAAATCTTATTGTTCATGATGTAGCCTTCATAGCCGTGCATACTGATTACCTGATAATGAAACCTCTACCTGGGTGGAGCCCCTCGTCTGATTACTCCTCAAGAGGAGGATTATGTCCGTATGGGGGCTCTCCAATGCTTGAAGATGACCAAACTTTAATGCCACATCCATATGTAACTAGTGTTTCCTCTGAATAGGTTTTTGATCAATATAACTTTTCTGGGTTTGATATACTATACAAAGAGAGGTTTTTGAAATAGATGAGCTGAGCAACTGCATGTTAAACATTGTTGAAAATGCTAATTTTGGGGGTGAGTATAATTCTTGTCCAAGTTTGGCTAGCTTGGAAGACCAATAAGAGCACAAGGATTTGTTGCATACTATACTTGCATGAAAAACTGACAACTGTGTTGATTCTAATCTTGATGGGAGTTATAACATCAAGCAGCAAAGTTACTTTAACTCATTTGGCAATTTTGAATCCTTAAAACAAAATTCTGTGATGACAGAATAAAAACAGAGCATTATTTTTGTAATTTTAGAGAAAAAGTGAAATAAAAAACAATCCAAAAATCCCTTAGCTGTCATGTAATCCCAATTAGAAGCAGCTAACAATGAAATAATACATTGCATAAGAATGAAGTCAATCTTCACGCCATTGATGCCTACACTTTTCATTCAAGCACCAGTAAAATATAGTTGCGGGCTCATCAGCTGATCGAATCTGCATTTCTGTGTAGGCAGCTTTATCATGACTGCAATTTGGGCATCGAACTACAAGAAAAAGGAAGAAGTGAGAAAAGGAAATGGTGATCAAGAAAGAACAAAGCAAAAAATAAAAAAAAAAAATCTAGCATAATTCATCATCATCGCTTAAAAATACTTACTATATTGTAGAGAAACAAGAACCACAACCACCAAACCTTTTTCCGGCTAGATGGTGTCAGCAACATAAATTATGTAATGCCATAAAACTATGTCATGCATTAAGCCTAAAGATAGAAAAACATTCACCTTTAAAGCTCTCTTAATGGTTTGACTTAAAGTTTTAATTGGATTCCCTCAAGCTCTAGCTATAGAACTATCTTCCATCTGGTCAACCCTCCTAATTGGTACTTCTATCGATCTTCTCATTTTCCTATACTATATAAAGAGAAATAAGCTATTTTTAGTGGGAGAGTTGCTAATCACTACTGTCATATAATATGCTAGTCTCTAACTCATGACCATTTCCCTAAAAATATTCAGTTTCCTCTTAATTAAAGTATCCAAATTTTGACATGTATTGGCAGCAGGGGTAATGTACCTTCGGTTGTGGGGGCATTCTTCATGTCATCATAAGAGATAACAGGATCAATCTCTTTTCTGACCAAGCGCTGCTTTCTCTTAATCTTAACCTGAAAATTGAAAATACAAAATTGATAAGAAAGCAAAGATATAAAAGAAAAGATGAGTGGAATCGTATTCCTACCCCTTTCTCGATGTAGCAAACGTAGGGGCAAGTTTGACAAAAAAGTCTTGAGTTGTGACCCATATTGGGCAGTTCAAATTTCAGCATGTTACTGCACGACGGGCAAAACTCCATCTTCTATCAAATATTACCGAGTACCGCGATTGCAGCCAGGAGAAGGATCAATTGGAGGAGGGATAATCGAACCAACCACACCTGCGCAGCGCAAGAATAGGATTGTAGGTAGGGTTTTTATACCATCATCAACAAATGCCTATTTGGGCCTTTTATTTAACTTCCTTCTGGCCTTTTAATTCGTGCCCTACTGCCCTTGATTATATTAAAAAAAATACCAATTGCTAAGTGTAATGGATTAAACTTAGGTCCCTTCAAAAAATAAAAACAACATATTAAAACCCTAATGCACCTTAGACAACACCCTTTTCCTCTTGTAACCAAAAAACTTGGGTACCGATTTTTCGGTGTTGTTTGTGTTGTTGGCCAATAAAAAACTCAGTTAACCACCAACTTAATATCTTATTATTCCCGAACTGCTGTTTTTTAGGTCGTGTGTCGTATTCTAATTGAGAAAAGTGAAAACAGTATACATAAATGATAAAACTGTACATGAATTTTGTCAATGTGTAGTTTTAAAATAGTTTAATCAGGAAAGTGTTTTTAGTGCTATGAAGTATTGCTTTCATTATGATATGATTACTTGTATTTGTAGGTTTGAGCTCACAATTTAATCTAACCTCTATTGACAAAAAATGGTTTGAAAGACACACACTTCGCATGAATGCTTAAGGTTTGGAGTCTTGCAGGGGGAAAGATGGCAAGATGGACTCAAAGTAGCGATCGCAAGCCCAAAATGCTGATTCTCAAAGTTGACCTATATGTGTAGAGCGATCTCACACTCAGACGACCTCATATTTTAGGGGCGATCTAATGCATTAAGTGTTTAGATATTTTATTATTATGTAGGGTTAGGGCTTTCACTTTATATATGACCGAATTGTCATTGTAGCAACGTATTAAACAAGAAGAACTGAACATGCACAAACAAAAACAAAACAGAAACATAAGCATCATTATTTAGACTCATTAACCAGCACCTCAATTAGATCATTAAAAGGGAATGCAAAAATGGTTAAAGGATCAAATTCATATCCATAAGGGAACTCCATATGCATACCGAAGGTTTATCCATAAATACTTTTTTCATTTGTCCAGGGAAATGGGAAATTACCTACAACAGACAGTATCCACTTCACCTCCTTAAACTACCCAAAACTTCAAGAATGATCACCAAAGGCTTTGATTGCAAGTTGAGTTTCGGGGGGAGGGAAGGGAAAGAGGAGGCTTATGAGAAGCCCTCTCCTTGTTTAGGAGTTTTTTAGGAGAAAAAGGTTTGGGGAATTTTTGAAAACCCTCCAAGACCCTGCTTTAGTTATTTTGGGAAGTTCCCCCAAATTGGGGTGTTTAGTGGAATTTTAAACTTCCAACGAAGGGGAGTGCTTACCCCCCCCCCCCCCCCCCCCCCTTCTAAAACTCTCAAACATAGCCTAACACTCCGAGAGAGTGACTTCCACATATTTGTGGGATGGTCATCAACCGAAACAAGAACCTGTATTTCTTACAACCAAACTCTATTTTGAGAATCTTTGAAAGCTCTGGAAGCTGATATTCAGTATGCCAATACCCTGTATACTATGAAGCACGGATACTTCTCATAGAAGACGTGTCCCCATGTCGGATACTGACACGACACCGACACTCGTACGATACCCGTACGACACGTATCCGACACTTTTTTGTGGTGTCCGAGCAAAACGTTTTTTTTCTTCGGCTCGGACACTTCAAGCTGACACCTCTTGTTGGCTAGACATCTATGGGACACTCATATTACTATTATAAAATACATTTTACATTTAGACATAGTGCTTACTTTGTAAAATAAGTCTTACTTTTTTGTAATAAGTTCATTAGTATAGAGCATAGGATGTTGTTTTATGTTTTCTTTATAAATACACCCTAATTTGTCTTGATTTGAGAATGTGTGTATATTATATATATATATATATATATATATATATATTATATATATATATACGCCGTGTCCCCGTATCCTGCTTTTTGAATGTTAGCCGTGTCGCAGTGTCCGTATCGTGTCCGTGTCCGTGTCTGTGTCCGTATCCGAATCCGTGCTTCATAGCCTGTATATCTCTCTTTCCATGTCCTTTATTTTCCTGGTTAGTTGTTGAATAAGAAATTGAGAATTTAGCTTCAGATGCATACAACTCTTAGTTAGTTCTTCATATCCCAGATTCAAAATTGAGTCTTGTTTTGGAAGAATTTGAGGGTCTGTTATGCTCTTGAAGTTTAAAACATGATGCCTTACTTGCAAAGGATTTCTCATCACTTGGATTTTTTTAAATTGAATCTTTGTCCATCGTACCCTTTTTTTGTTTAATCTATTTAGAGACGGTTTTCAGCTTGTGTAATCAAGTTCTGTTAACATGTGGTATATTCTTTGTCCTTAACATGCGTTACAAACATCGCACACATTAGTAGAGCACCACAGAATTATCTGTCTATAACTTATTCTCTTCATTTGTCCTTTCCAAAATTTCCCCTTTTTGTACTAACCTAATAACTACTGTTTTTTTTAGATAATTTCAAACTATTTTCATCCGCATTCATGCAAACCTAGTGTAAGTTTGGTTGTATGTCTTGGAGACCTAAACTCGATTCTACTATTGGAGAAGCTAAGGGAAGTAACTTCTCTTCACCATGACTTTTCCTTCACCATAATTTCCGAACGAGTTTCCAAACATTCTGTTGTACAAATGGGAATACTACTACATCGATTTTATGAAAGGAAAGCAAGCATTAGAGTTGAATCAATGTGGTAAAGATGAATGTCTACCTATACAGCTTTCTTCCTATTGCTCTTCGCGTGCAACTAGCTCTATTTGATTAATTTCTCTATTGGATTCAGGGTTGGGATTGACAGGGACGGTGGTGCGAATTGGATTCGCGGAGTGCTGGAGAGCAACAAGGAAGAGTGAGTGTGAGCCATGATGACCCACAGGGTTGTTGTACAAATGGGAATACTACTACATCGATTTTATGAAAGGAAAGCAAGCATTAGAGTTGAATCAATGTGGTAAAGATGAATGTCTACCTATACAGCTTTCTTCCTATTGCTCTTCCCTACTTTGCACATAATTTGGGAAACCTCTTAGGTCTTAGCCTTGTCACCCATGACCAGTCCAAAAAAACATGAAACACCAAATCTAAAGCATAAAGGCCAAATGTGTCTTCTCCAATCTCTTGCCATGATACGTTTTGCTCGCCTTCCTAAAGTAGCAACGTGAAGTGTATTTAGTGCAGTATTTCAATGGACCGCTCTAACCATCTAACCTCATATTTACAGATAAGAATACTTAAGAACATAGGAAATAAGAAATGAAAGAGAAATAAGTCTAACACTCATTTGGTTAATAGAAGATTAAGGAAAACCAAATTTTCACCAAAAATAATAAGAAAGAAATGAATCATTTGTCATTGTTACCCTTATTCTCTTCCTAAACATTAAATCTAGAGGCTAAAGTCGACTCCTTATCCAAATTTAATTAATTTCTCTATTTGTTTAAAGAAGCAAAGAGAAATTTTGATATCTTTTGTTTTCTTATTTGTACCTATCTAAACAATTTATAATCTTTATCTAATCCTTCTCTTGCAACTCATTTCTTTCTTTCAGTTTCTTCACTTCCTATCTCTTTTGATATTCGAATATAGTGTTAAAGTACATACATATTTGATCCCGGTTTTAAAACGAGCAGTTTAGAGTATTTTACAGGTTTGAAAATAATGTGGGTGTGTTGAAATCTTGGAGATCTTTCTCTGCTTTTTCATTCATAATAGTGCCTGCAAGGATAACGAATTTAACTTCAACCTTTGATTAGCATCAGCTATTCATTATATGATTAAAACTACTAGCCAACCAATTACACAGTTTTCATTAACTTCTTCAGGGTCTATGAACAGTGAGCCTCAACCAATTACACAGTTTTCATTAACTTCTTCAGGGTCTATGAACAGTGAGCCTTGCAAACTCAAAAAAAACTACAGAAACACAAGATCAAAGTGTGTGTTTGGATAAATGTTCTCAGAATTGATTTTAGATACATTTGATTTTGATAAAATTGATTATAATAAAAGTGAGTTAAGACAAGTTGATGGCGGTGGAATCGTCGGCAATATTATTAGAAACTAATGCAGGATTAGAAACTTGTATGTACTTTGTATGGAAAAGAAAGGTTTGCAGAAACCAATGCCATCTAAAACCACAAAAGACACATAAAACGTCGTGTGAAAATATTAGTGTGAAATCGAGGCAAATAGTGCATTGTATGCATCCCCAAACTTGCGCTGCCCATGTGCTCATAGGACCTTTTCTTGCTTATTTTACAAGAAGCTGCAATTTGTTGTGTGTGGTAACAGAAATGTAGAAACTACATTGTGATATTATTGATACTGTGAACAAGATACAATGCTGCCTAATATAGTTGCAGCTTGGATACAAAGTGAATGAACCTAGCCAATCTAATGTATCTAATTCCTAACTAACTTCAACAAGTATAACAGAAGTATAACTAACAAAACTACTACTACTAAGCTTGACTCTTACTCACTAAGCTTGAGTCAAGCGGAGGTGTTTTTATCTCTAACACCCCCCCTCAAGCTGGAATGTACAGCATACATTCCAAGCTTGGACAAGAGAAAATTTGTAGCTGGAAGGTGGTGTCCTTGGATGCTCTCAATTGCTTACTACAGCATGCTCAAGAACATCGTACACAATCCAGCTCTAGCTGTGCAGTACAGAGGTCCTGCTCAAAGTGGTTCACCCATTTCAATTCTAACGGTCTCCAGGACAATGTTCCCATATCATGAAATTTGCCAAGAAAATCTTGGAAGATGTTGGAATGGCTGCACAAGAGGAAGAACAGATGTAATCCTTGAGATGAGTTGGTTGATGTCTAATTCTAGTGGAGTTTCTTCTTGTTGCCGCAGCATCTGAAGCAAAATCAGTAGCATCTGAAGCAAAATCTGTTCTTCTTGTTGCTGCAGCATCTGAAGCAAAATCAGCAGCATCTGAAGCAAGATCTGTTCTTTTTGCATCTGAAGCAAAATCAGTAACATCTGAAGCGTGGTATCAATAAAGTAGCACGGACTTCCCAAGGTGAGATCTAGAAAGTTCAACAAAGTTCAAGATGTAAACTCTTCCAAGAGGATTGGAACTGCAACATGGTGAAACAAATTTGAATGACACAGTAACATCATTTCTCCTTGCATATCCTGTCAGTAGAGACTCTATGGAATGCATTGCAACATCATACCAATGCCACCAATTGCAGAGGCAAAACCCAAAACTACACCAAAGGTAAGCATAAAAGCACCAAATACAAAGGGAAGAAATCACCCTGTGGAAAACTTGTGATGGATATTATTCAAGCAAGAGATGCAAATCTATATCAGAAGCGGCTTGCATGTTGTGCAAGTCCAGAACTGAAACAGAAACCAGAAAAAAAATCTGCAGTGCATTGCCGCATACACATGGCGTCCATGGCTGAATTCCATGAACAAAGAAGCAGAGATACAACAAAATCACCAAGTACATAGGCATTGGTGCAAGAATCAAACCGAAATCAACAAGCAAATCACACGTACATAGGCAGCGGTGTGAATGAAACCAATTGCAGTGACGAACAAACGAGGATCGACGACTGCATAAAAGCTCTACCACGGGTGACGTAGAGAGAACAAACCAGGAAACAACAATCGGGACCAAAATCTGAAGCAATCGAAGCCAGAAAACTGAAGCAATCGAAGCCAGATTCAATCAATTGAAGCCAACAACTGCAAATTAAGAGGATGCAGATTCCTCATCACCAACAAACTGTACGAGTTCTGTGAAATACGCAACAAGACCAACACAGAAATCCGAAATCGCGAGGCAAAAACGATGCAAAATCGCGATGCAGGAAAATAGAAATCAGTAAATCACGAACTAATAAGAACCTGAAATCGCGAACCTGAACCAACGGTTACAACAAAACCGAATCTGAAACTGGCAGAAACGAGATTGAAGAAGATGAGCTTCGATGAAGAGAAGCCGGAATCAAACAACGTGAATCCTAGACCAAACCACGAATCAGAATGCGTAACAGAGACAGTCAGAAAAGATGCGAAATCGCGAACAAATCGCAATTCAGATGCAAGTCGTGAATCAGACACGTGAGGCTGAGAAGATGCGAAATCCATATGCACTGAGAACAAGATCGAAACTGAAGAAGATCTCAAATCACGAACCAAAATGCAAATCACAAAACGCTCATGAAACCAGAAATCATAACCCGAAGTAGAAGCTGATCCTGAATCAGACACAAAAAACGCAATCGAAGATGAAGCACAAAACGTCAATCAGAGACCCGTCGAATCTGAAGCGAAAATCGCAAGCGGTTGCTGAAACAGACACTCGAATGAAGCAAAGCTTCGCTGAACAACGATCCAGAAATCACCGAATGATCGCCATTGGAAGACGATCCAGAAAAGAAGAATGCAGAAACGATGCAAAATCACAGTGCGGAAAGCATGACAGAATCCCCACATGGGGCTCTGATACCATAACAGAAATGTAGAAACTACATTGTGATATTATTGATACTGTGAACAAGATACAATGCTGCTTAATATAGTTGCAGCTTGGATACAAAGTGAATGAACCTAGACAATCTAATGTATCTAATTCCTAACTAACTTCAACAAGTATAACAGTAGTATAACTAACAAAACTACTACTACTAAGCTTGACTCTTACTCACTAAGCTTGAGTCAAGCGGAGGTGTTTTTATCTCTAACATGTGGATATTCCTGGAGTGGCTGTTAAGGATGAGATGAAGGCCAAATATATGTATCTCATGTTAAATGAGTCCATGGTTAGTGGATGTTTGAAAACTCTTTTATAATTAATTTCTAAAGACCTAATCAATTCTGATGAGAAGTTTCTGTGAATGGTTCTTACATGTCAATACTAATTCTGATAAAAAAAAAAGTTAATCCAAGTATGAATCATTTGAAAACTCAGGTTAGCTATGAGGAAAGGAAATTCCCCTAGTCCTATGTGTTAAAGTAAAGCTATTACCTCCTTCATCAGCAGTTGTATATGTTGTTTGCCTTGTTAAGGGAGAAAAAAAGGGAATGAAAGAAGAGTGAAAACTTTATGATTTTTTAGTGAATACAAAGAACTAAAATAAAATAATAAAAAAAGTAATGATTGTTGAACACCATAAATCTGTGATATTCAATCGACATACGTGTTTAGCGGCAGTATTCCGCTGAACACAGAGTGTAAATAAAACACAACACACATTTCTCGACGGTTGAAAATCCCCCACTAAACATGTTTTATGTTTTTTTCCCACTTCACGTTATCACTAAAGTGGATGTCAATTGAGTGTCACGAATTTCTGAATGAATCATTTGAAAACTCAGAATTATTGATGAGGAAAGGAAATTCCCCTAGTCCTATGTGTTAAAATAAAGCTATGAACTCATTCATCAGCAGTTGTATATGTTCTTTGCCTTGTTAAGAGAGAGAAAAACAAAATGAAAAAAGAGTGAAAACTTCATGCCTGAAAAAAAAAGTAATGATTGTTAACCACCATAAATCCGCGATATTCAATCGAGACACGTGTTTAACAATATTTTTTTTTTCACTTCACGGTATCACTAAAGTGTATGTCAATTGAATGTCACGAATTCCTGATTTCTACCCGCCCTAA
Source organism: Lotus japonicus (assembly GCF_012489685.1). Classification (NCBI taxonomy): domain Eukaryota; kingdom Viridiplantae; phylum Streptophyta; class Magnoliopsida; order Fabales; family Fabaceae; genus Lotus; species Lotus japonicus. Next base: position 71,167,195 of record NC_080041.1, read on the forward strand.
GAAAAATTGCTAATAAGAGCTCAAACAACATAACAACAAGGTGAAGTGCTAAACTGCTAATGCACTTGGGTTGGGCCACCATGATCCGAATTCCATCCAATGGATGCGAACTTGTGGGAGCTTTAAACCTTGGTTATGGTGTATACAACAAGAAAAACACCGAATCTTATGACTCGGGTCTCAAAGGAAGTTACTCTTTCACTCACAAGGTAAGAATGCAAGCATTGCGTTTTCCTTTCTTCGGTTATCATCTTACTTCTCATCTTGACTTTTCAGCTCAGTAATTCTTCTGCATAATCTACATAGAAATTCTAGTTACACGCCCTCTTAACATTATTTTTTCAACACACTATTTCTGGTTATTTATAATTAATGTGAGTTTCATTATATTATAACCGTAGACTTATTGCTAATTGATAGATCACCTCCTAATTTTATATGAATCTTATTACTGATAAGAAACGGTGTGGATGAACAAAAAATTGCTTAGCACTCTCCTGTAATTTATATATATCCCTACGCTCGTGGACTTGTGGTAGAAAGCAAGTCCTTATAAATTATAATACAATAACGTATCATCCATCATTTAACAATACCACACACAACTCAAAAAAAGATATGCCCGTCAAAAAGCATCAAGGAACATGCAGGGGTCAATAACTTGCATTGATTGCGGGGAAAAAATCAGGAAGAAACAAAATTAGCATGGAATGATCACTTGATTCATTTAAATGACAAAGATGAGACCAATTAACCATGACATTCAAAACTAGGATGAACACAACTCAAAGCAAGACTTGAAAGAAAGTAATGTAAGTCCACTTATGATGTTTTTGAGTAAATAGCCTAATTAAGTGTTTACGATAATAAATGTGTATTAAGTAAACAGTTAATTCATGAGCTAATTTGATAGGTTGATTGAAATAAACTCAAAATAACTTATAATTAGTGTAAACACTTATTCTAGCTACCATGAACCGCTTATGAAAATAAATAGGCTTAACACAACTTATAGGTAGGTATGTCAAGAATTATTTTCAGAACTTTCCCCAAACACTTGCGAAACAGCGAAAGCACTAATGTTATAAGGTTTAATAAGCTCTTTCAAATGTGACCTCATTCATTGATTCCATCCCCAGACTGGCCAGACATAGGAATCTGATCAGGCGAGTCATGAAGAAAACTCAGGCTTTCGCTGAGTGCATCTCGGTTGGATGAAGAGGGAAGGGTGGTTTGATTGCTTCACATTAATAGGAATTCATAAATTTTGAAGCAAACAAACTTTTTATTGCACTCTGTATCTTCACTCTAGTCCTCTTATTGCTAATACAAAAGACATACAAACACTCATCTCCCCGGTGTTAACTATCACTGAGATAAGGAGATCCAGCACTAGATATGTGTTCTCATACAAAACTCAATATTGTAAAGGTAAAAATACACTAGCACAACATATAGATTAACCACCTTACATGGAGGATCTACAGCTTGGAGGCTGCACCTTTGTCCAAGAACCATTTCAACTCCCCTTCAGGTGAAACCAATGCAGCAGGAAGCTTATTAGAGTTTTGCGATCCGCCACGCAGTACAGAGTGAACTGCATCTGCTTTACCAGAACCAGTCACCACAAGTGCAGCATAAGCAGAGGAATTGATCACCGGAAAGGTAAAAGTTATTCTCTCTGGTGGTGGTTTTGGCGAGTCCTTGATGAAGGCAACCCATCTTTTATTCTCCTCCACAAGAGGATGCCCTGGGAACAAAGAAGCAACGTGCCCATCAGGGCCCATGCCCAGCAGCATGAGATCAAATTTCGGAAATCCGCTGACTGATGAAGTTATCACATTGCTCTTGACCAAGTGTCTGAGACATGTCTCATAATCATCAGCTGCTCCCTCAGCTGACAGGGCATCATTAATTGCATAAACATTACCGGGTGGAATCGGAACCTGTCAAAGAACCGTGATGAAAGTGCCAACATGTTAGATTGAGATAAAATCATCTCATCCAAACAGAAGACTAGGGAGGTACACTTGTCATCCAATCATTAAAAAGAAGACTCAGACATGAATGAAATATAGCATATAACTTGAAACCGATAGCGATTCTTTTTTTTTTCATGTGGCATCAATTTATAGGAATGAACAATACATTTAACAAGCTTCTCAACGTAATACCATCCTATCCAACAAGGGGACTCATTTGCCTGACCATTGTTACAGTGTAGACTAGAAGTCTCTGAAATGTTTGTACTTGTGCATTCACTTCACCACTTAAAATACGTTTTATATGTATTTTAGTTTCCAAGGATATCATGACATCCTTCAGGTTTGGTACTAATCACTTCAAATATGGAAATATAAGGATAGACCACCCCAACAAGTGGAGTAACCGATGCTCCAACCCTTGTCCTTGGAAGGGATATCACTGCCCCCAACATCTTGCAGTTAGCCTGAATGAAAACATGCCCATATACCACAATATTGATGTCTTTTTAGTCAATTGTTCCTAACATATACTTTTTCTTAAGCAATTGTAGTTCTGCTGTAAGTTGTAGATTTTTAATTAAGTTTTATGCTAATTTCATGAAATTTAAGGTTGGTAGTCCATATTCTGACTTAAATTTCATTGAAGAGGCAATATAATTGATGAAAGGAGCGAGGAAGGCAGTGAAGCTAGTTTGATAATAAGAAACAAGCAAATTTTCTCCGAGTCTTTGTATACCCAGTGCTTGAGCATTAAGAATCCAATGCTATATCAATGGCCGAAAAAATTGAGTTTTGCTTTGCAGTGCTTAAGGGCCATCAGTAAAATCTCACTTAATGGAATTGTAGCTTTAAATAGAAGAAGGAAAGGATCTGAAAGTACACTTTGCCGTTTGCATACATAAGGCAATTGAAGTACACCTTCTGGGCGACCAACCAACATCTCTTCCCTCCTTCATCAGTGATCCACTCTTCTCCATCAACCAACATCTCTTCCTTCATTCATCAATGGTGTTCCTCTCTTAATCTTTTTTTGCTTTGCATTAGTTTACAACTAAATTCCCAGTTAGTGTTGTAGTTCACTTTGGATTATGTAAAGAATGCTCGACTTTCCAATCTAATCTCCTTTTCCCAAGATTTGAGGACTGTTTGCACTTTGCTTAATTAATGCTTCTTTGGTGTATCTAGCCAAGGATTGAAAATGGGTTTACAAATGAATAGAAAAATTCTGCCATGAGCTAGATCTAAGGTTTACTACTATTAATATGTTAAGGAATTGATTTAGTAATTTGATGTGCTTTTGCTGAAACCCTATTGTTTTGAATTTTGATCATTCCTTTGTTCTCATCAAAAGTTACTAAGGAATTAGGGACTTCATTTGATTAATAGATGATTAACTAACCAAGGAACTCGTAGTTAATTCATATAGAGGATTTAACCTTTAAATCTGGTATTAGACATTTGAATGGAATTTAGCTAGGTTCTGTATGAAGGATCAGATGCAATCAGTACCCTAACAACTTTCTCATGAACTACTAGTATTAATTGCTCCGTTTTATTTTCAGTATAACTAAATATACCATTTTCTAATTGAGCTATAGTTGTTTTTTTCATTTGATCTACATTTAGTTCCATCTATCTGGTTTTAATTTAGTGAAATAGGGACTGGTGGCTTTCATCCACGCGATAACAATACTCATCCTTTCTCTTTAAACATGTCAAACAATACCCATCTTACACACATAATGAACAGAAATCTAGTGGCTGTTTTTGCACAATCCTCCTATAAATTTCTCAACTTCTGACAACAACACATAATGAACAGAAAATAAATTTTCAACAATTGGAAGACAATGTTCAAGCAAAATAAACAATTATATGATCCAACACCAAAAACAAAAGTCATGGACAACAAAACATAACATACACACCTTGGAGAGAAACCCATCAAAAGCAAGCTTGTAGTTACTATCTTCATGAGTCTTAGGCACAACCCTCTCATCCAACCAAAACACATGCCATTTAGACCATTCAAGAGAATCAACATAAGGAGCCTCAAGCAATTTCCTGAAAACCCAACAACAAAAAACCCATTTTTTTCAGCTCAATTGATCATCATCATCATCATCATCATCATTATTCAGTTTCAACAACAAAAAAGGAACCTTCATATGAAACTCACCGGAGATAGCTGATCAAAGACCCACCAGACAAACAAACAGTGAAAGCCCCTCTTTCAGCAGTGAACTTATTGGAAAGATCGGCGACGTATTTGGCCAGAGACGCCGCGAGCTCCTCCTTCTCGAAAACCTCAACCGCTGCCGCCATTGAAGCTTTCTGAGCTTGGCAAACGAGCTTGTTGATGCTGGGTTTGGAAGTGAGGCCTATGAATCTGAAGGGGTGAGGGGTGGAGAATCGAGAGGAGGGTGGATTCAGGGTTGGGATTGACAGGGACGGTGGTGCGAATTGGATTCGCGGAGTGCTGGAGAGCAACAAGGAAGAGTGAGTGTGAGCCATGATGACCCACAGGGTTGTTGTACAAATGGGAATACTACTACATCGATTTTATGAAAGGAAAGCAAGCATTAGAGTTGAATCAATGTGGTAAAGATGAATGTCTACCTATACAGCTTTCTTCCTATTGCTCTTCGCGTGCAACTAGCTCTATTTTTCTATTCCCTACTCTAAAAACAACAATCCTCTAAATCCATTCACCTAGATAAACCGAAGGAGAAAACGCTGAAAATTAGGGAATCCATGCCCATACCTAATTTACATTTTCCCCAAACAGATTTCACCAATACAGTCAATCCAAACTTGAAGAAGGAACAAAATGCAAGCATCAAAACCTAAAACTAATAAACACCATTTTCAATCCTTATATTCCATCAACATTCTTAATACACAAAAAGAAAATTAAAAATCGATCAAAACAGAATTTGCAGAGAAATTGAAACCCTTATCAAAATTGAACCCCAATTCAGCGCTTGAAAACCTAATTCGAAGAAACGAATGATGAAATAGGTTAGAGGAAGAGGGAAAACCTTGGTGTCCAGAAGCAGCAGAGATTCAGAGAGAGGTTGGTGTGGCGTCGCGCGTGAAAGGAAGAGAGGAACGCTGCAGAGATCGAAACGACAGCGTTTTGGGTTGATGATCAAGGGAGAGAATAAGGAAGAAGAAATGCACTGTGCAATAACACAAGTTTATATAGGAAGGGAAAATTCCACAGAGAATCAATGTTCATTTCCAATAATAAATTAAGGTTATGGAATAATTCTAGCATTATGTGCACTAAATCAAAAAAGTTGAGATTCATTATATATGTTTAAGTTTAAGTTATTTTAAACTTATTTTCATAAGTTGTTTAGATTATCTTATGAATAAGAGTTGAAGAGTTTATGCTTAGTTATAACTTATTTTTAACTGATTTCAATAACTTTATCAAATTAATTTATAAATAAACATTTATGCGATACGCGCTTATTTTTATAAGTGCTTAATTAAGTTGTTTAGTCTTGCTTATCAAAAAAAAAGTTGTTTAGTCTTATGTTCACTTGCATCTTGTTTTGAAATTAGACTTACAGCTTATTCATGTTACATAAAAGGAAGAAATGATCAAGTCAAAACATGTTGGAATTTGGATTCTAAACCTAATTGTCTTTTTAGCATAGTGAACATCATTAATAACAATTTTTTTTTTCTTTTTTATAGTAAGGAGAATATGACCCTTACCCTAAATCCTCATAAGGTTTGGGCCTTAACAAATGCTGCCCAAGCCTATATGAACCACTACAAGTAAGACGTTGTAGCTCGTCCAATGAGGACACTACATGTTGCATGAAGAAATCTCTAGTTGGATGAGGAAGACGTCGGTGGGTGGTCGCTCACATGATGAAGTAATCTCTAAATGCTCCTAAGCTTCACACGATCGCGCCAAGCCTTTCAACGGATCCTCCACCCGCCAGGGCCTAATAGAGGCAACCAAAAGAAGATAATGCCCTACTTTGCACATAATTTGGGAAACCTCTTAGGTCTTAGCCTTGTCACCCCTGACCAGTCCAAAAAAACATGAAACACCAAATCTAAAGCATAAAGGCCAAATGTGTCTTCTCCAATCTCTTGCCATGATACCTTTTGCTCGCCTTCCTAAAGTAGCAACGTGAAGTGTATTTAGTGCAGTATTTCAATGGACTGTTGTCCATCTAACCTCATATTTATAGATAAGAATACTTAAGAACATAGGAAATAAGAAATGAAAGAGAAATAAGTCTAACACTCATTTGGTTAATAGAAGATTAAGGAAAACCAAATTTTCACCAAAAATAATAAGAAAGAAATGAATCATTTGTCATTGTTACCCTTATTCTCTTCCTAAACATTAAATCTAGAGGCTAAAGTCGACTCCTTATCCAAATTTAATTAATTTCTCTATTTGTTTAAAGAAGCAAAGAGAAATTTTGATATCTTTTGTTTTCTTATTTGTACCTATCTAAACAATTTATAATCTTTATCTAATCCTTCTCTTGCAACTCATTTCTTTCTTTCAGTTTCTCCACTTCCTATCTCTTTTGATATTCGAATATAGTGTTAAAGTACATACATATTTGATCCCGGTTTTAAAACGAGCAGTTTAGAGTATTTTACAGGTTTGAAAATAATGTGGGAGTGTTGAAATCTTGGAGATCCTTCTCTGCTTTTTCATTCATAATAGTGCCTGCAAGGATAACGAATTTAACTTCAACCTTTGATTAGCATCAGCTATTCATTATATGATTAAAACTACTAGCCAACCAATTACACAGTTTTCATTAACTTCTTCAGTGTCTATGAACAGTGAGCCTTGCAAACTCAAAAAAAACTACAGAAACACAAGATCAAAGTGTGTGTTTGGATAAATGTTCTCAGAATTGATTTTAGATACATTTGATTTTGATAAAATTGATTATAATAAAAGTGAGTTAAGACAAGTTGATGGCGGAGTAATTTATCTTTAGATACGCTTATGAGAAATCAAGACAAATGATTTATGTATGGTAATGTTGTGATATGAAATTTCACATTTGATTATGTCTAAGGCAGAAGTCCCTCTTTCTAACTCTTCTACATGGTTAATTTTTGGGACTAATATCGATTCTCTAAGTTGATTGGCAAACATCTATATAACCGCCTAAAAGTAATTCTAATCAATGAGAATTAATTTTAAGACTCAAATTTGGAACCAAAAACACCAATATACTCACAGAGTGCAATCTTATAAGAAGCCAAAGAATGTATATGTATACAATAAGCCAAGCCATCTAATTATAGATCGTCTGAAATGCACGGCAGTGTGTTTTTCTTAGCATTGTATTGAAAAACTATGGGTCTAGAATGTAGACCATTCAGCAAAAAGAACGAAAAAACAACAACAACAAAAAACAGAGAAAAAAGAAAAGAAAATGAGTATTATACTGCTGCAAAAGCTAGCTGTACTGGAAAAGGATGAAATGTGATTAGCTAGGTGTGACACATTTATAGTGCTCGTGATTTTATGATATCAAGGCTCATCTCGCTAGGATCTGTTGCTTGCAACTCAACTTGAACGCCATCAAGTTCCCTCTTGAACCTGTCCTTAGAGCTAGCATACACCATCTTGTGTCTCACCTTTGCTATATCAGGAGCCCTAAATATCAGAAAAAACAAGCACATACATGATAGCAAATTAGCAATGTCAATAAACAGTTTTTCCCCTCCAAAATGAAAGTATCCTGCAATACATGATAGGAAAAATAAAATGTATCCCACTGCAAATGTCCTTTTCCCCAAGATTTGTGAGATTAAAAATGCTTTGGGTATGTGGAGTAGTTCTACATATGAAGTTGTTGTTGAAATGGTTAAATGTATGAAGGCCAAATTTGACAAGTATTGGGGTGTTGTCACTGATGTGATGGTTGTTGGTACTCTTTTAGACCCCAGGTTAAAACTTAGTTTTATCGACATTTACTTTCCTTACATTTATGGAGAAAAATCTTCTGAGGAAATTGTTAAGATAAAAGAGTTTTGTCATGATTTGATTAAAGAGTATGAAAAGAAACTCAAGGGAAAGGAAGCTATGAATATATCTCCATGCATAAACCCTGAAGTGGAAGAAAAAAGTGTTGCTGGAATAGTGCCTTGGCAGTCAATATATAAAAGTCATCAAGTTGCGCAAAAGGGGAGGGCCAAAGGAAAGTGTAAGTCAGAATTAGATATGTATTTAGAAGAAGCGGTTTTGCCTTTTGAAGAACCTATTGATATATTGGGTTGGTGGAAGCAAAATGGCTTAAAATACCCAAGTTTGCAAATGGCCGCAAGAGATTTCCTAGCAATTCCTATCTCCACTGTTGCTTCGGAGTCTACGTTTAGCACTAGTGGTAGATTTCTCACTCCACATCGCAGTAGATTGCGGCCAGATACTTTGGAAGCAATGATTTGTTACCAAAACTGGCTATGGAGTAATTTGAAAGGTATTTAAGTGTATTACATTAAGTTAATAAAAATTAATTTATTATTGCAACCCCTTTTTAATAAACTATTTGTTTTCCACTTTCAGGCTCTTCGCCATCAATGGATATGAGTAAAATGATGGAGTATTCCACCACAATATTGGAAGATATGGATGTTGACATTGTTAGTCTTATCTTCATACTTTCTCTTTGAATTTCATAATAATATTGCTTGGTTGGATTTTAATTTGTATACTTTTGTAGGAGCCATGTGGTGAAAGTTAATGAAGATTGATCAATATTAGTGGAATGAGGGATGATGAAGGTAAGAGTGCCTGATTTGTTTTACAGTTTAGGAGTGAACAATCCAAAAAATGTTGTTTCCTCAAATGATGGCCATTATATTTACATAGGGCATTGACATTATTATATTCTGAGTTTCAGTTGTACTTTTCTTGAAAGGTTGATCTTATCACTTGAGTCTTGATGCACATTAACTTTTTTGCAGGCCCTGTCTGGTAGGGCCGTAGTGGTTGATTTTCTTACCGTAGAATTTTATCCGGAGCTATTGACCTATTTTGGGCACAATTGAAATTTATTTCCTCTGGATTACATTGTTTAATGGAAATCTTAATGTACCAGAGCGGTTTTTTGGGTAGTTGTTATCAGTTTGTGGATTCTTGGTATTGTAGACATGTTTTAAAATTGCTGCTACCATTTTGGTATTTGAGACTATTTTTCTTGTTGAATGCAATTAGTCTGGCATGTTTTCTTTTTCAATTTATTATTCAAAGTCAATATTCTATAATTATTTTTTAGTAAAATATAAGCAAAGTTTGGTGTATAATGGTGGTAATTAAGTTTCGATTTGAGAAGAATATTTATAATCTTGGATTGTTTTGATGAACTTGATATTTCAAACTAATTGAAATTAATTCATATTTATTTGCTTCATCCGCTCAATTAATGTTCAATTATATGGGTGTTATTAAAGATCTGAAATCAATTTAAATTTCCCAAAAAAAAAAGTTAATTTGCAGTAATTTAGGAAAATAAAAAATTGTAAACGGGTACCCGTTTGGCGCTTAACGGGTACCCGCGGGTATCCAAACCCGTTTAAGGCCCGTAAACGGGTACCCGTTTGACGCTTAACGGGTACGGATACGGGTCGACTACCCGCGGGTAGTGTTGCGGGTTCGGGTACGGGTTCGAAAACCCGCCCCGTTGCCATCCCTATCACTGAGATAAGGAGATCCAGCACTAGATATGTGTTCTCATACAAAACTCAATATTGTAAAGGTAAAAATACACTAGCACAACATATAGATTAACCACCTTACATGGAGGATCTACAGCTTGGAGGCTTCACCTTTGTCCAAGAACCATTTCAACTCCCCTTCAGGTGAAACCAATGCAGCAGGAAGCTTATTAGAGTTTTGCGATCCGCCACGCAGTACAGAGTGAACTGCATCTGCTTTACCAGAACCAGCCACCACAAGTGCAGCATAAGCAGAGGAATTGATCACCGGAAAGGTAAAAGTTATTCTCTCTGGTGGTGGTTTTGGCGAGTCCTTGATGAAGGCAACCCATCTTTTATTCTCCTCCACAAGAGGATGCCCTGGGAACAAAGAAGCAACGTGCCCATCAGGGCCCATGCCCAGCAGCATGAGATCAAATTTCGGAAATCCGCTGACTGATGAAGTTATCACATTGCTCTTGACCAAGTGTCTGAGACATGTCTCATAATCATCAGCTGCTCCCTCAGCTGACAGGGCATCATTAATTGCATAAACATTACCGGGTGGAATCGGAACCTGTCAAAGAACCGTGATGAAAGTGCCAACATGTTAGATTGAGATAAAATCATCTCATCCAAACAGAAGACTAGGGAGGTACACTTGTCATCCAATCATTAAAAAGAAGACTCAGACATGAATGAAATATAGCATATAACTTGAAACCGATAGCGATTCTTTTTTTTTTTCATGTGGCATCAATTTATAGGAATGAACAATACATTTAACAAGCTTCTCAACGTAATACCATCCTATCCAACAAGGGGACTCATTTGCCTGACCATTGTTACAGTGTAGACTAGAAGTCTCTGAAATGTTTGTACTTGTGGATTCACTTCACCACTTAAAATACGTTTTATATGTATTTTAGTTTCCAAGGATATCATGACATCCTTCAGGTTTGGTACTAATCACTTCAAATATGGAAATATAAGGATAGACCACCCCAACAAGTGGAGTAACCGATGCTCCAACCCTTGTCCTTGGAAGGGATATCACTGCCCCTAACATCTTGCAGTTAGCCTGAATGAAAACATGCCCATATACCACAATATTGATGTCTTTTTAGTCAATTGTTCCTAACATATACTTTTTCTTAAGCAATTGTAGTTCTGCTGTAAGTTGTAGATTTTTAATTAAGTTTTATGCTAATTTCATGAAATTTAAGGTTGGTAGTCCATATTATGACTTAAATTTCATTGAAGAGGCAATATAATTGATGAAAGGAGCGAGGAAGGCAGTGAAGTTAGTTTGATAATAAGAAACAAGCAAATTTTCTCCGAGTCTTTGTATACCCAGTGCTTGAGCATTGAGAATCCAATGCTATATCAATGGCCGAAAAAATTGAGTTTTGCTTTGCAGTGCTTAAGGGCCATCAGTAAAATCTCACTTAATGGAATTGTAGCTTTAAATAGAAGAAGGAAAGGATCTGAAAGTACACTTTGCCGTTTGCATACATAAGGCAATTGAAGTACACCTTCTGGGCGACCAACCAACATCTCTTTCCTCCTTCATCAGTGATCCACTCTTCTCCATCAACCAACATCTCTTCCTTCATTCATCAATGGTGTTCCTCTCTTAATCTTTTTTTGCTTTGCATTAGTTTACAACTAAATTCCCAGTTAGTGTTGTAGTTCACTTTGGATTATGTAAAGAATGCTCGACTTTCCAATCTAATCTCCTTTTCCCAAGATTTGAGGACTGTTTGCACTTTGCTTAATTAATGCTTCTTTGGTGTATCTAGCCAAGGATTGAAAATGGGTTTACAAATGAATAGAAAATTTCTGCCATGAGCTAGATCTAAGGTTTGCTACTATTAATATGTTAAATCTAGGAATTGATTTAGTAATTTGATGTGCTTTTGCTGAAACCCTATTGTTTTGAATTTTGATCATTCCTTTGTTCTCATCAAAAGTTACTAAGGAATTAGGGACTTCATTTGATTAATAGATGATTAACTAACCAAGGAACTCATAGTTAATTCATATAGAGGATTTAACCTTTAAATCTGGTATTAGACATTTGAATGGAATTTAGCTAGGTTCTGTATGAAGGATCAGATGCAATCAGTACCCTAACAACTTTCTCATGAACTACTAGTATTAATTGCTCCGTTTTATTTTCAGTATAACTAAATATACCATTTTCTAATTGAGCTATAGTTGTTTTTTTCATTCGATCTACATTTAGTTCCTTCTATCTGGTTTTAATTTAGTGAAATAGGGACTGGTGGCTTTCATCCACGCGATAACAATACTCATCCTTTCTCTTTAAACATGCCAAACAATACCCATCTTACACACATAATGAACAGAAATCTAGTGGCTGTTTTTGCACTATCCTCCTATAAATTTCTCAACTTCTGACAACAACACATAATGAACAGAAAATAAATTTTCAACAATTGGAAAACAATGTTCAAGCAAAATAAACAATTATATGATCCAACACCAAAAACAAAAGTCATGGATAACAAAACATAACATACACACCTTGGAGAGAAACCCATCAAAAGCAAGCTTGTAGTTACTATCTTCATGAGTCTTAGGCGCAACCCTCTCATCCAACCAAAACACATGCCATTTAGACCATTCAAGAGAATCAACATAAGGAGCCTCAAGCAATTTCCTGAAAACCCAACAACAAAAAACCCATTTTTTTCAGCTCAATTGATCATCATCATCATCATCATTATTCAGTTTCAACAACAAAAAAGGAACCTTAATATGAAACTCACCTGAGATAGCTGATCAAAGACCCACCAGACAAACAAACAGTGAAAGCCCCTCTTTCAGCAGTGAACTTATTGGAAAGATCGGCGACGTATTTGGCCAGAGACGTCGCGAGCTCCTCCTTCTCGAAAACCTCAACCGCTGCCGCCATTGAAGCTTTCTGAGCTTGGCAAACGAGCTTGTTGATGCTGGGTTTGGAAGTGAGGCCTATGAATCTGAAGGGGTGAGAGGTGGAGAATCGAGAGGAGGGTGGATTCAGGGTTGGGATTGACAGGGACGGTGGTGCGAATTGGATTCGCGGAGTGTTGGAGAGCAACAAGGAAGAGTGAGTGTGAGCCATGATGACCCACAGGGTTGTTGTTCTTATAGTGGCGGTCAAATCACTCACCAATGTTGAAGTTTTTTCATACCATTTTGTTGGTTTATAATAACTTCATTTTTCTTCCCTGAAATGAACCCTCGGCTCATCATATGACCTTGGGCGATACCATCAACCTTAACATTAGTTTCTCAACTTCTATGCATCTAATCCGATTTTATGATCTAAGCTTATTCATTAATACTAACATTTTTGGATAGCAGCATTTTTCAAATGTGATTAGAAATAAAAATGTTAGGAACACAATCCATTACCAACAAATTTCATGATAATGGATGCTCTTAAAGTATTTAATAGTTGATTTTTTAACATTATGTATGAATCAATATCTATATACTTTAGAAAAGAGGACTTTGTGAGCTTCATCTAGCTGATTTGGCACTCCAAGAATAACTCTCACCCAACTTCCATCTTTGCCTGACAAGTGTCACCCTCATATTGATTTGGACCAAAATATTACAAGCTCATTTTCATTTGAGTTTTGTATGGAGACTCATTATTGAAAGTCTTTTGAATGCTAATTTTAATTTTCTTTTTAGCCCCTCATTAATTGCTAACATAAAATTTGCATATTAATGGTTGATTAACATTTTCAAGATTTCAACTATTTAATTACAAATAACTGATGTTTTTAAAACTAGATCCATGTGTTTAAATAGAATTACCATTTTTCAAACACGAACCTATAAAACTGACAGTGTAAACCATCTTTACACATACATCAAATAGCAATATTTCATTTTGCCACGTCAGACTACCTTTTAAAATAGTTTTGTTTAATTAAAAATTAAAAACAAAGGGAACAGAGCACGTGATCTCAACCTAAACTCGTCGTCTTTCACCCCTTTTTGTGTCGCAAAGCAAAGCATGACCGTGAAGTAGGGAGAAGCACCATGAACCACCCTCCGTCGTTTCTGCTTCTTGCTTCTTTCTCTTATAATTATTCTTTGCCAAACGTTCAGGAAATAGGGCTCTCCCTCTTCCCCTTTTTGGAATTTTAGGAAATCCAAAGGTAGGGAGATTGTTTCAGAGATCATTGTGCTTTCAGTCCTTTTCTAATTTTCCTTTTCTCTCTTTTATTGTTCATCATCTCAATTGGAAGCAAGCCCTGTTCTTATGAGGCGGTATACAAGAGTGAGCATGTCAGAATTGTGAACCAAGCCCCAGAATCGAAAACGAGGCTTAACATCAGGTTGAAGCCTTTGGTTTTGGAACATTTTCTTTGACTAGGTTCACATTTCCTTTGTTTGATTCATACCTATATCTATAAAAATCACTTCTTGCCTATTAAAATTTACTTTTTGCAGCTTCTTGTTCTTATCTATTTTTGGTTGCCATACTATCAGTATAGGGATCCTAAAATAGTTTTGAATTGCCTTTGAATTTTTACCATGTTGCTTATGACTCTAACTATTTGTTGAATTGCCTTTGAATCTTTACCACGTTGAATAAATATTGGATAATTTTTGTTCTTTCATAATGCAAGGTTTGGTACTGTTATTTATGGATACAATTGGAGTAGACATACATGTATTTATGTTGTCATGTGTGTTCTGATTTGGACTATGTGAGATTACTTGTAGTGTGAATTCTTTGGGAGTTGGTACCTATAGCATAAGTTGTATATTGCTTAATATCTATGATTCCTGTCATCCACATAAAATTACTTCATAACTTAAGGCTTGCAGAAGTGTTTCCCTTGTTCTTTTCTATATATGGTGATTAGTAATCCTCTATTGAACATGATAAGCTATTAAAGCTATGTTTCTCCAATTCTTTTAGCATTTCCTCAAGCTAACTTCTCATTTGGTCTCTTAATATGTTGATTCTACTACTTACTCGTGATTTTTTTGTAGGATAAAATTCTGAGAGACATTTCAGGGAAATTAACAAAGGAATGCAGTGAGGCCATATGTTATGATAGAGCAGTTAAATGTATTTTTTTACAAAACGATATGGAGAGTTAGAAGCAACAATAACTTGCAGCAGCATGGTTCAATTCTTTTCATGATTCTGAAACAAGATAAGTTATGATAGAGCATTAACAAAACAATGTGGGCAGCTAGAAGCAAAAAGCACTTGCAGCAGCAATACTGAAATCTGAATTGTCAAAGGCTGAATCAAATATGCACCAATAGAAGAAGAAAAAGATAGCATAATCAAAGTAGATAGTCTAAAAGGCTTTAGGGATATTAGCACAGAGCTATTGTATTTCTAATATAGAAGTCTTTGTCATGTACAAATTATTATTCTATTTACATTATTGAGATTCTTGAATTTTAATTTATTTTTGAAATGGTTTATTTTGTGCTCTTGAAGTTTCAATATGTGTATTAACATTCTGATGAAAATCAATGACGTGATTATTATATCTAAGATCAGTGAAAAATGGTTCAAAATTGTAATTTCAAGTTGCACGTCAAGGTTAAATGATAACCATAAATCAACATCATCTCGAACATAGGCTTATAAACATTGTATTAATATAAACCAAACCAGAACCCGTTTGCAAAAGCTGCTATCCAGAATAACCAATGAAACAAATATTAGACAAAATGATACTTGTCTAATAACCAATGAAAGAATTGGACTTGATGCTGATAGAAAGTGGATCATATTAGACAGAATGAAAGAAATCTTCTTCACAAAATTAGTTATCATGTTGTTGCACCTTGTTCTCAGTGATCATGATTACAACCTCAACCACACTATTGTGCTTAAACCATACCATTAAGCAATAACAAGCAACACTAAAATCCCATACTGATAAAAAGTTGAAAGCTCATACAATAAAAGTTAATATTCAATCTGTTACAAACTAATGCAAAAAAAATTGTTTACCAAAGTACATGTAAAAAATTCTCAATTCAAAAAATAAATAAAAATCATCCATGTTCGAAGACTCAATTACAGATCCAGCTACTAAGCATTATGAGTTGCCTTGTGTCACTTGCTGCAACTGTTATCTGCAATAATATCAACAATGTTAGAGGGTCTGCTGCAATGAAAATGAAATAAATAGAATTACAAGAAATCACCAAAATAAATGATATCACCTTGCTTGACTTAAACTTGGACATTTACGTTTGTTATGACCTTTCTTCTTACAAGAACTACAAGTAGTGGAACCTTTTGAGCAATTCCAAGCTACCTTTCATTCTCAAACTTCGTGGCCGCCCCTTAGTTGTTATAACTTGAGGATCACGCAAGGTTACAATGTTGTCGGAGACTATTGGGATAACTGGGGTTAACGAATTACCAGGCTCTTCTTCTAAATCTTTAACTTCCAATAGGTCAAGTGCTTCAATTAGCTTTTGTAAACCTTCAATTGCAACACCACGATGCTTTTTTTATCTGGAAGCTCTTTCAGATAGTTCAAGAGCTTGAATCATAACACTATTAAACAGAACAGTACTGCAACTTTTTTTGCTGTCCTCATGGAGTTCTTCACTTGTTATCTTATTAAATTTCTCCTTCTTAGCATTAACTGTCCATCGATGTTGAATATACTGCGAAGGGAGAGAATAGACATTTTTCTTTATGAACACAGCCAAGACATGTCTACATAGAATACCAGAAAATTCAAACATGTGACATATGTAATTTGCTTCTTTTGAATTGACATGAAAAGTCACATAATAGTTAGGCTTGTCTTTGCAAATTTCATGAACCTTGTATGTGAGCACTTCAGAGGAAAATCTGACTTTCTCAGCTTTAAACATTTGAGAGCCAACCAACTCATCCTGAAATATCCTAAATACTTTCCTTGAGTAGCTTTTTGAAACTTCTTTTTCCATGTGATATAAAGTTCGCAAAATTGGTTCTGAATTCATTGTCTTGAAAGTCTTCTCTCTTTCCTGGTTATAACGTGAATCAATTGCCTTATCATATTGTGTCACAAACTTGTTCAACGGTGTGCTCGAATTCAAAAAGTCATTGAAGAACTTATTCAAAAGTTGTTCCGAACATAAGCAGGAATCCATTTTTCTCTAATGGAATATATCTTATGCAACCATTGATTATCTTGCAACCCATATTTATCTATCATTGCCTCTCAATCAGATTCAAACTCTTCAACAGTGATAGATTGATGAATGCACTTGTAGAATTGATTTTTAAATTCAGCATGTTCATGATAAATGCAGCTACTCTGGAACTTTCTTCAGAATGTGCCACATACAATAGTGATGATTAACCTCTGGAAACACTTTTGCTACTGCATTAGTGATAGCGACATTTTGGTCTGTGATAATAGTCTTAGGACAAACTCCAGACATTACTTCTAACCAAGTATTTAACAACCAAACAAAGCTCTCTTCAGTTTCATCCCATAATAGAGCACATCCAAAAAGAATGGATTGTTGATGATGAATAACTCCTGTGAATGGAACAAAAGGCATTTTGTACCTATTGGTCAAGTATGTGGGATCAAAAGTCACCACATCACCAAAATATTTGTAAGCCATTCTGGACCGTGAGTCAACCCAAAAACAATTTGCTAATTACATATCTACTTCCATCTGAAATGCATAAAAAAACCAGGATTCTTCAATTGACAGTTTTTAAAATATGATAGCATCAACTGAGCATCTCCTTTTTCTAACAGCTTTTGCCTCTTTTGACTTAAGTAATCAATAACATCTTGTTGGGTAAATCCAACATTAGCAATACCACCATTTTCAGCACATAAGACAGACGTTATTTTGCTAGGACGCAAACCAGAATCATCAAGCAGATCAATAAGTTGTCTGTGAACTTTAGTTTTCTTTCTATGAACTCGAAGAAACTATGAACTTCGGGGGGAAGAAAGTTCATGATTATGCTCTCTTATAAATTTAGAAACAAGCCAACCATCTTCACTTTTCTTTACATATATCATTGCCTTGCATCCTACCCTTGTTTCACCATGTGCTACAATGCTTTTACTTTCCCATTCTTCTTTTCTTTTTGCACGAAAACCTTCCTTTGAACAAAGGATTTCTTGATCAATTACCACACCATTTGTTATTGACTTAGTAACACGACCCATACGAAAACCAAAACCTTTGTTCTTCGCATAACTTGTGTAGTGACTGACGTTTTGCATCTTCAATCGATTCAAACTCCATTCCTTCATAGGGCTCTAAAGGAGGCTCTAATGGTAGTCTGGGATTCAAATGGTCTGTTTTAGGAACATTTTCAAGTCCTTCATCACAACTAATCATGATGGAGTCTCCATGATCATCAGTACTCCTGTTTCCTATAATATAAATATTAAAACACAATAAACAACCACATTATACAGATTTACGAAGAAACACATTGAGAATGACATGAATTAGTCACAAGTTACATGCACTGTGTGAATAACGAGAAAAAAAAATAGACATAAGTTCCATGTACCGTGCGACAAACACAATGGCATTTTATGCTACCTTCCAACATATTAATAAACAATGATTTCCCAATAAGTAAATTAGGAATTGAGTGGTTACAATGAATACATGTATTACTGATGAAAGGATCATATGCTAGAGAATCATTGATGAGATTGAAGCATTGATCGTCACCCTTTCCCATATATTCATCGGGTTTGGAAATAAACATATTGTTTATAGCTACAATCAGTTAAGATGAGACATACAATGTTCACAAAATTGCGTGATAGCAATGGAAAAAACTGCGATCGTGACAGGGGTGAGAGACAGCTAGTTTTGGTTGAGAATACTTGACTGCAAGTTAGGTTGAGATCACGTGCTTTGTTCTCTTTGTTTTTAATTTTTAATTAAACAACATTATTTTAAAAGGTAGTCTTACGTGGCAAAATGAAATATTGCTATTGGATGTATGTGTAAAGATGGTTTACACTGTCAGTGTACTACCATTAATCTCTTATTGAAAGTCTTTTGAATGTTGATTTTAATTTTCTTTTTAGCTCCTCATTAATTGCTAACATAAAATTTGCACATTAATGGTTGATTAACATTTTCACTATTTCAACTATTTAATTACAAATAACTGATGTTTTTAAAACTAGATCCATGTGTTTAAATAGAATGACCGTTTTTCAAACATGAACCCATAAATGATATTAATTTTCAGTTTTAATTTCGTAGAATTACCACCGGAATTAAACGACCATCAATTTTCTCTCGCAGCAAACCATCAACTACGTAGTCTTTGTAGTATAAAAAATGTAGCATTTGTTTCCTATAATTACGTGTTTCCATAAATAATAATAAATCATTAATAACGCGTTTCCACGGCTTTCCTTAACGTTTCTCTGATAGTCTTTTTTTAATCAATTACGTAGCCACTCAGTTTCCTCCATAATTTAATCAATGATCTTGATTAAGATGATTAAAAATGATTAAATGTTGTTACAATAGTCAAATTCCTTCAATATTTTTTAAAACGACCTAATTTAATTCCATAATTTTAGCCAATAACTTTATTTGGAAAATTACAAAGAATTAAGTCTGATTTCAAGGTTTTTTATACGCGGTAATTGACTACCAATTTCAAATACCGTGCAGTAGTAACCCTAATTTTCCTTCCTTTTTTAACTTACATTCATCAGTAACCCTAATTCTGAAATTTCTATATAAATCAATTCATGCTATTCTTCAACTTCATCAATCCTTCCATTTCCCACCAACTATTAGCTTTGGAATATACTTTGTTCTGATGGCAATCGACGATCTCGCCACCATCGATGCCTCGAAGGAGAAATGGACTATTGTTGCAAAGGTGAACCGTTTATGGCTTAGTCCGAGCTTATATGGCTCGAAGCTTCCGTTACAAGGTATATCACTTTTTTCACATAATCACCATGTTTTAAGTTCTTTTTTTAATGGTTGGTAAATCTCTTATGTTCTATTTTTATTGAATCTCAGGGTTGTAAGATTCACGCTTCGGTTAGAAAGACTCTTATATATCGATTCCAATCTTTGCTAAGTGAATGACGTGTATATCAGATTTTGTTATCTGGTGTTGGTGAAAGCGGTCGTGATTTCCGTCGAACCTCGCATCCATTCAAGAACAACTTTGATATTCATACTTCTGTGCGATTGGTTCCCAACAAGGCTATCAACTTAAGCCCTTACTCATTTATGTCAATCTCTGATATAATGTTTAAGGACATTGATACGTCTTTTCTCATAGGTATATACTCTTTTGTAGCCTTTTGAGTTTTAAATTACTGTTCTTAAATTTGGATTAATGTTTTTATGATTGAGCAGATGTAATTGGAATTCTCACTGGTGCAACTGGTGAACAAGAGTTTGAGAAAGATGGTACAAAGCAGAAAAGAATTACTATTGAACTTGACCAAGATGA
Source organism: Lotus japonicus (assembly GCF_012489685.1). NCBI lineage: Eukaryota > Viridiplantae > Streptophyta > Magnoliopsida > Fabales > Fabaceae > Lotus > Lotus japonicus. The sequence continues at coordinate 71,187,364 of NC_080041.1, forward strand.
GTACACTCAATGTTCAATGCTTATTCACATTTTTTCCATCTTTATTTATATGAAATCGGTTTTATATTTTCCCAATTTTTTAATAGGGTTCGGATTGAATGCGCTTTTTTTGGAAAGTATGTTGCTGAAGTTGTTGGTTATCTTGCATCGGTTGATGCAACCAATGTTGTCGTTGTTGTGCAATGTGCCAAGATAAAGTCCTTTAAAGGTATTTAAAAGTTTGATCTGGTGTCGTGTAAGATCCTGAAATATATAGCTAGTTTATTTATTTAATTTTGTCATATTAATTAATTGAGTGTTTATATTCTACTATTTTTATGTTATTTTCCTGACTCGAATTTAATTGCGAATCATGGAAATTATTTAAATGATAATTAATTTTAAAATGTTTTATTTTCTAGTGTTCTTTGAAAATAGAAATAATATTATAGTCTTCTTATTCTTAATAAGTCATATAACTCTTTGTTTCATTGGATAAGCTTAATTCAATACTCTGTGAGCTATCTAAAGTTTTTCTTTTCCCCTCTAATGATGATAATTACTATTGCAAGACCCCAATAGATTAAAAGTTTAATTAACTAGTTATCGGCTTAAGGGCGATAAGCGCTAATAAGCTTAAGTTGATGTGGTTTTTGTGCCTTGTGTGTTTATATAAAATTGATTGTATTATTGTTATTATTATTATTTTCCCTAAATAAATAAGTAAATAAAATAAAAGAAAATTGCAAGGTAAAAAAGAAAAATATAGGAAGAGTCACGTAAGTGACTTACATAGAAGGGGGAAAAAAGAAGAAGAAGAAAGTAACAAGTTGAAAAGTTTATGTGATTTGGAATATATATATGATTTAACTTAATAATAGTATTTGAGTTGACACTTGTTCCTTGATCACTTAAACTTGCTCAAAGTGATATTAAATTATATCATAGAGTTCCTAATCATTTTTAGGATAATATTTCATCTTCCTAATATTTTTCCTATAGGTCTATGAGTTAAATACTACACTACCTAAATTGATATATATATATATATATATATTTTTTTTTTTTTTTTTTCTTCCTTCCAAACTCTGTTTCGTTGCCAATTTGCTCATGCTTCAATTCTATCCAAACTTTCATCCACCTCATGCTTCATTTCTTTTCTCCAAGTAACACCTCATACTTAAATTGCATGCTGCAAACACTCCACCTAGCTGGTTGCTTCTTCCACCACTAGCTTTGAAAAAGCATGACAAAGCAAGCTTGATCTCATAGCATTCCACCTCCTCCTTTCTTCAAGTTGGACGTGTCACTTGTTGGTAATTTTCATTCACACTTAAGCTTTGAATTGGAGGCCTATATAAGGCAGCAATAAGTATTTGTTTGATGTAAAAAACACAGAGGATACAGACGAGAGAGAGAAATAGAGAAACATTATCATACAATTGTTTTGTATCATTAGTTTTGGTGAAAATTCTAGAGTGTATGTTTTGATTATGAGGAGGTTCTTGAGTTTTTGGAGCGGAAGCTAGGATCTTGAAGCTTAGCTTTACGAAAGCAAATAATTTTCTAAGATCTGAAGGGTCACAAGGTTTGCAACTTCTATGCACTACTACTACTCACGAAGGTAAGGGTAACTCGGTTTTAGCGCGTCTTTGAGTCTTGCATGTTTTTATCGCATTGCATGCGTTTGAGATGAAGGTGTTTAATTTGATTGGCAATTGATTGAAATATTGGTATGCTTGCTATGTTGTATACTTGCTTATGTTGAATGTTTTCTGAGACTTGTGCCACATGTTTTCGGAGGCTAAGGTCGTTGTTAAACAATAGAGACATGCATCTCCGTTTTCTGGGGCTTTGGTCATTAGTTATTGTTGAAATTATGAATAACATGTGGTTATTTTGAGTTGATTATTGATGTGGAAATTGTCGTTGACTGACTTGGCATATAGGAAAAGTGGCAATGAGGTGGGTGTGGTCCCGCGTGATTGTCCCGTCTTTCGAGGCGTTATAAAGTGGCAATGAGGAGGGTGTGGTCCCACGAGATTGTCCCATCTTTCGAGATGTTCTAAAGTGGCGATGAGGTGGGTGTGGTCCCACGCGATTGTTCCGTCCATAGTGACGCTAAGTGGCGATGAGGTGGGTGTGGTCCCACGTGATTGTCCCGTCTTGAGAGACGATATTGATCGATCCATATTGGTAGTAGCATATAGTCGCATTATAGGACACTAACATTCGATGATATTGATGTTTGGTTTGATGCTATGTTGTTCAATGAATTGTCATTTAACTTGATATAAGTCGTTAGTTTAATTATCATGTTATGTAATTAAACTTAAATAACATGTTTTCTCTTTTATACGTGGTAATTGCATGGAGTTAACCCTTTCTGTTTGCTACTTGTTGTTTGGGCGCTTAACGCTCTTAGGCGATGAAGAGCTTTCCGATGATGTTTAGCCATGCACGAGACGTATGAGAGATAGTAAGCGGCGGTGTGAAGATGGAAGGAGGAGTTTAATTTTCTTTTGAGGGTTGTATTTGAGTCATCTTTGTTATCTGAAAACTCTATTACTAAAACATTGCTTTTGCCACTTGTCTAAGTGTGCGTACTTATTTTGAACCTTGTTCATGATATCGTGAATTTCCCTATGACTATGTATATTATTATGTTGGGTAAAGGTTTAATTTTAAGGGTTATGCTATATTTAGAAACCTACGGTGGAAGTATCTTATCAAACAAGTGACAGAAGTATTCGCTTTGGCGATGAAGCGTTTAATTCTTTTCAAAAAAATTACCCTTGTATTTTGGGATTGCTAAATAGTCCTTAGACTTGTTAGGTTACTAATGTGATTCCTCAGTTGAGAAATTGGGGCGTTACATGTCGAATAATCAAACTTTAGTTGCGCGTGTTTTTTTCCTTTATCCTAATTTTTTTTACTTGTAAGACAAGTCTCCAAAATGTTTATGGGAGTGGAGTTTGGCTTTTAAAACACAAAAATAAGCTAGTGTCATTTACTCCCTTGTCTGCTTAGCAGTTGGCCTACGCATATTATGGGAAAGTCCGAGTTTAAAATCTGATGAAGAGGTTAAGGATCACTATTATACTAAAAAGTTGTTTAAAGGAAAGGAAATCACCTCATCAACCATCTATGCCCAACTTCAAAAGTACAAGGCTGATGAACATGTTGATGACTTTTGTCGGGCTATATGTGCTTCTTGGTTTTGCTTTATTTTATTTCCCCAACATAAAACATACTGTCTCTTATGCCCTATTTAGGATTTTACTTTCTAACGTACATTCTCTTCATAAATATAGTTGGGGTGTTCTTGTGTACGATGTTTTGGTTGATAGCTTGAACTCTATGGCCATATGGTTGAAGGAGGCAACAAATTCCCATGAGATAAATATCTTAGGTTGTGCTCTGCAGCAGTATTACAAGTACACATCTCCTATGGAAATAAGATTTTAATTTCATATGGTGTACATTGTGTATTTTTTTTATTATGCTTGTTTAGTATCTTTACTATATCGTGTTTTTTTAACATTTAGATTTGGGCTCTGGAACACTTGGTATTATCACCTAAGATATCCACAGCCACTTGTGGGGTAAATAAATTTCCTCAAGTTTTGGACTGGAATCCCCTTGTGACACGGAAGATGGAATTTGTCAACAATGTTTAAAACTTGTTCATAAGAAAGTTTAGGATTATGTTGAAGTTGTATAGTTTACACTGTCATGTAAGAATTTTAAATTCCACTAGTTTGTTGTTGCATTTTCACATTGATAGGTATATGAAGAAATGAATGTAGAAAATGAGGACCTTCATGATGATATTTTAAGGGAAGCTACAGAGAAGGCACCTAGTGGTTTCTGCCATTGGTGTCCAACCTTTGTTGAGTCGAAAAAGGGCAAACGAGAACATGATTTTTTTATTTCACAGCTTAAGTTATTAGATGATAAGATATCATTCCTTGAGATAGAAGCACCTCTTTTGCTTGACTGGAAAAACACTACCTCAACAAATGAGGATGATAAAAATACTAGGGGTTGGTGTCCATGTGTGTTTAATGTATCTCATGCATGATTGTAATGTCAAAATTTATGATGGAATATGTAGAATAGTTTATTTACTATTCCAATATCTTAATGTATCAGGTTTAGCTGAATGTCTTGTTATACCCCATGTTGATGATGACACCGATGATGATCTTCCTGAGCAACCACGTTCAAACATGTAAATTGATGATGACACCAATGATAATTTGCACATTCAAACATGCATACAGATGATGACATTGATGATAATTTGCCTAAGCAACCACGTTCAAACATGTAGACTGATGATGCACCGATGATAATCTGCTTGAGAAGCCACGTTCAAACATGTACACCTGACTTAAAGACCAACCCAGGAGATGCATGGAAAGTTCTATATCCCAAACACCTTGGACCACATTTAAGAGGGGAAAAATCGCCAATCGGAATTTTAAAACAATGGAAATTTGTAAACCTAACTATATTGAATCTAATATATGTAAAATGTAAGCCTGAGATATATTGTGGTTAGTAACATTAAAATATCCAGTAATTTGTGTGTATTTTTTTAAAATCAATTTGTATGTATTTTTTGCTGAATATATATCCACCTCTTCACACCTAAAAAATGAGGTGTGAACAAAATATTGTTCGAATATATTTGGTTAGTTGGACAATACAAAGTCGTGAGCCCTAATTTATTTCATTATTAATTATTTTAATGTGACTTTAACAATCATTTGTTGGTTAATCTAAAAATACAAAAAACTATTTTATCTTATTTCTAGTAATGAATCGTGTTACCTTCTTTGGTTAATCAGTCACTTATTTGGTTACTAGCACAGAAGTCGCTGTTTTTTCCTAGACAATTAGAGATTTAAAGTTAGAAGTCAACATAATTGAATTATATTGAATTCGTTACTAATGCTTTTATCAAAACTCTAACATTCATTTTGTGAATATTAAGAAAATGAGTCATTTATTTTGTTTGTCTTATCATGGGTATTTACGCAACCAACCGGGGTAAACCAAACATAGTATTTGGTTACCATATTAACTGCCGGTGAATTATTGTGAAACCAAAGAAAATTCAAATAAAAGAATGACATGCGCATTTTTCGAATGCATTACTTTTGTTTTACCAATAAACGATCCACCATTTGGTGGATATTAGTAAAAGAAAAATTTATTGTGTGCTTTTATTTGGTTATTCGTATGTTGGATTGTGGTTATGGATATGTAGTATTTGGTAACCACCATAAAAGCTAATAGTTGCATGTGAAAAAAAAAATTGAAAACAAGAATCCATATATCTATGCCTTTTTTTACATGGGGCTGGTTCGAACCATGTTTGGGAGGCAATATGTAAAGTCTCATAGCACTGGCACAAGAAAGAAATCTTATCTTTATATAATACTAAAATATAACGAACTTAGATACAAACATGGACTCGACATAAAAGAAAATCATGGTACACAAAATGACCTTCGGCAGGTTCGAACCAAGTTTATGAGGCTATTAGCAGAGTACCTAACCACTATAAAACATTATTTTGAAGAAAATTTACCAAATTTTTTAATATAACGTTTAAATCAATACGTTAAAACCCTTCACTTTCTTTGTAGTGCATGCACAAAGCCACTCCTGATATTGAAAATTGCAGCGATTTGCATCGGGTTAATACTCCACTACAACTCCAGTTAATGAATGTCCACCCAATAACTCTCTCCAACATCTCTTTATAAACTCACTGTGTTTCCAATTATTCACGTCAGTTTACACATCTTCACCGTCTTTCAACATTCACATATCTCACCACCATGGAAGCACAAATCTGGCGTAAAAACTAAACCAAATTCAGGATCATCTAGAAGAACCCTATTGTATGAATACCATGCGATGTCTGAAACAATCCGCATAAGTAGTTATTTTACTCCATTTTGTCCAACTTCTGATATGTTTTTTATTTTATTTCCCAAGACCTCCAGCTGAGTCCCTCCATTTTTTTTCATTGTATTCTCCCTCGAATTGAAGTCCAAGACGTAGCGGGCAACACATTCTTCTACAACATCAGCAGTGATATCAATGGAGGGTTCTTCACTGACGAACTAACCACCATCATCTTCAACCAGTACCATGTAAATTATTTTGTGGCACTGGAGTTCAAGATGTTGAAGCGTAGCTTTTTTTATTTCAGGATGGAGACTGCCAACGGGAGGGAGTCCAACTACCTGTTTTTCAATCTTATGTGGCCAGAGGATGAGGAAGATAATGGTGTCGTCGTATATAGTTATTAACTACATTTTTTGGAAAAATTGTACCTTTTTTAATGAATTTAACATGTTTTTGCATTATAATTTCTATATTTATGAATTTTTTTACCTTTATTACTTGGTTTCTATTTGAATAATATAGTTATTTTTTAATGCGTTAAATTTTATTTTATCAATAAATGATCTACCATTTGGTGAATATTAAGAAAAATAAAAATTTAATTTGTTTGCTTTTTGTTGGTGATTCAAATATCATATTTTGGTTAATTAAATATTTTATACGGTAACCACCACAGAATCTAGTAGTTTTTTGTATGGGTGTTCATAAGTCGATCGAATTCAATCAAACCCGACAAACCGATCCAAATAAACCCAATCAAAAACTAGTGGCACATATTGGGGAAAATATTTGCAGTGGCTGAAATGAGACTTTTAATATAATACTTATAATATTTTTATCAACAATACACACATAAAAAATACATACTAAATTAATTCATATATAGATGAATATTGGAAATTTATTATAAGTTATTCATAATCTTAAAAATTGCTTCTCAATATTTCAAAGTTTGAATTCTCCATATATTTTTATGTCTAAATAGTACTTGTATTTTTATTATTAGTATTATTATAAGTCTTTGTCTTAAAAAAGAATGTATAAGAAACATGTGTACATTGGGAACATTAGTAGTATACACATTATCATCCACATTAATGACTAATAAAAAATTGTATATGAAATCTGAAATAAATATTTTAAGAGTAATAAAGTGAAAAAGTATATAATTTGTACACCTCTAACTAGGGCTATGTATTCGCGATTCGGCTTGGATCAGTTTTAAGTGAAACCAAAAACTGACCAAATCAAAATTCATTGGTTCAGTTTTAATCCATTGTTAGCAAAAAAAATTCCAAAACCAAACCGAACCGAATTGATGATGAATGGTTTGGATTGGTTCGATTCATCGGTTTCACAACTTCTTTCTTTTTTGGTCAATACCAATTCCACAACTTTAAATATATAGCAATCACATATGATTTTTTTTTTGTTACAAAGGAAAATAATCACATATGATTTACAACTTAACAATGCATAAAAATGGCAAATCAATAACTCAATAATAGCTTAATCACAAATCCACAAATATACATATAGGCCCAGTTTGGAAGAGCTTATTTGAGCTTATCTGATAGCATAAGCTCTTATGCCAGTGTTTGGGAGAGCTTATGCAAACAGCTTATGGTCTGCCATAAGCTATTTTCAGCTTATTTTCATAAGCTACTCAGGATAGCTTATGAAAAACAGCTTATGCTTATACACAGCTTATTTTTAATTTATTTCAATAAATTTTTAAAAATAGCTTATGAATAAGCGCTTATGTCATAAGCGCTTATGACCATAAGCGCTTAATTAAGCTGTTTATCCAAACGGGGCCATATTGTGTCACGTCCCCCTTCCATGAGTGACGACTTCACCCAACTCCTATCACCTCAGGAGCGAGCGACACGACGTTTTTTTTTTGTCAAGTTACTGCCAACCCTTACTGATTATGATCTAAACTCAGAGACCACTGAGACCGTATTCAGTCTAAGAGTTCTCTTCTAACCCTTCAGGTGAATGACCATGCATTTAAAACAAACATATTAGTGACAAAATAACTAGCATCACACACACAAACATACGTGGCCTGGGCCACCATAGAGTACACATGACATAATCAAATAGAGTGTTCAAAAGATGACACACATGTCCCCACCAGACATCATAAAGTCGAACTAAATAACAAGAAGAACTGATAGAAACTTCTTCGGACCGTACGCTTCACTCCTCATTCATCTCCTCCTCTGGATCCTCCTCCATCTCGCCGTTGTTCCCCTCCTCATGCACTGGTAATGGTAATCTCTCCCCCAAGTCGTCTGCTCTCAAAAACCTTTGATGGTATATCCGAGTGTCTTTAGAAAAACTAGGTGAATGCACTCTCTTCCGAGCGGTGGTCCTAAGGCATGGAGAGGTCCTCCGGGGTGGTGAACCCACATACTCTCGTGATGCTTGACCGGGTGTAAAGGGCTGTTGCAGACTCCTGACCTGAATTGGTGTAGCTTGAACTGGTCCCCTTTGAGGAATGGGATCCACTCCTAACTGAGGATCAGAATCTGCACCAAACTGAGGAACTGGATTCACCTTGGGCTGAGGCTGTGGTGGTGGATCGGGAACTGGTGGTCGGAACCTCCTTGTGTGCCATGGCATGTAAAATGAGAATGCTAGAGAGATCGTCACCACATAACCTATGTCATCAGATCCTGGTGCCCTACACCGCAACATTATTAGCCCATTATAAAAGCAGAACCCTGAATTGGGCTCGAGATACCAGCCAATGCGGGACGGGAAATCAGCATGGATGGCGAGCACCAGAGGGAGACTCATTGCTTAACCTGTGATCTGCATATGAGTAAAAATAGTGCAAGGTGAGTCAAACACGACATTGCGCAGGATACATAGCAAATAATATAAACGGTAAAGCTCAAGATAACATACCATTAAATACAACTGTATGGATGATTAATGCTAAATTCAACTACTTCCACATCGAATTCGATTTCAAACAATTGTATAATTATTGTTTGCACCATTCATGTGAAACTACTCAACCCATAAGAATCAATTCAAGTAAAGGCATAGGAAATTAGGGACTCCAGCAATGTGGAAATCTTACCAAATCTAAGTATGAGAAGAAGCATAACAACAAGAATAAAGGAATGATAGAATTTGGATTTGGGTTCAATCCACACAACAACAAAATTACAATCCCCAAATAAGTTTGCTTATTAATAGAATTTGGATTTGAGTTCAATCCACACAGTAGCAAAATTACAATCCCCAAACAGAAACTTGAATGAAGGAAAGAAGTGATTTGAAATGTTGAATCAATAAATGTAAACATGCTCAAAGAATAAAAACCAGGACATATAAAATATGTATACAAAATGTTAAATCCTGTTCTTACTTTTGAATTTCAACAATCTGTTCTAACTCAAAACTTACCTAACTAATGTAATGCCACATACCAAAATCTGTGTTTCAGAGATCATTGGTAAAACTTACAGATTAACAGGTTTTACTTGGCGTATTTTACTAACCCTCAAAAGCTAACAAGACCCACCTCTTTTAATCCAAAAGACACACTTATTTCCACCTAGGACCAAGCTGAGTCATCTACTCATATCAATAGAAGATTAAATATAAGCCTGATTAATAATGCACAGATTCAGAAAAAAACATAGAATATGAAAAATATAAAATCAATGAAGAAATGATTTGGACTTTTATTCAGATGAATCACAAAAGGAATATAAAATAACCAGGAAATCATGTATTCTCTCGAAATAATTTTCTACTCTCCTCTTTCCTACACAAACACATAACTGGATTACAAAATACAAAAATGATAGGTGATGTGTTATCTATCAATTCAATTATATTACATTCCTTATATACAATATTTGTCATTCCATTCCATTCCATTCAAGTTTCAATAATCCAAACAAATTATGGAAAGATTACTCTTTCAACCGTCATCAGAGTAAAAAGCACAAATCCACATGAAACACATATTGCAAACAGAAAATTCAATTCAGCATATAATGTGATTGATTCCAAATGAGTAAGAATTTGACACATTGAGTTCAACTTAGATCTAAACAGTTTAGTTTAATAAAATTCACAACAACCACACACTAAACAATTTGGCTTGTTAATCTATGCTAAAGATTTAAGGCTCTTCTACCCCCACTAACTTGTACTCGCTACTTACTTCCCCAATTCCCCTAAAATACAATCCCCAAACCCCCCAAACCCCTCAAACCCTAATTCAAAAGGCATTACAATCCCCAAACCCCCAAACCCCTCAAACCCTAATTCAAAAGGCATTACAATCCCCAAACCCCCAAACAACACCCCACAATCCCTAAATCCCTAAAACCTCAAATTTCAATCCCCAAATTGCACCCAAATTTTCCGATTTCAAACCCTAATATATAAATTATAACAACAACAACAACATTTACCTCTACGATTTGAATATGGAACCGATCGAAGGGTTGAATTTGGGGTTGAAATTGCCCTCCAGGTCGCTCTGCTTTGGAAATCGAAGATTGAGAAGAGTTTCAAAGGTAGAGAGTGAAATGGAATTGAAACATGAAACCCGTCTTATGTTTTAATACTAACACTCTTCGGAATTATATCTTATGAAGTAGATCAGAAACATGGCATATGAAGAATTTCGAAAATCATTATTCCGAAATAAAACACGGAGGGGCATTAAAGTATTTCCCTACTTTTAAAGTGGGGTGACAAATCCAAACCCCGTTGATATTGCTTCCATTGGATAGAAGAAGTATTTTTTTTTTATCAAAAAATCTATGAAAACAAAAAGTAACATGGTTTACCAAACAACGGAATCAGTAAACACGGTTAGAGAGGAAAAGTAAAGGTAAAAACTAACATGGGTTACCAAACACACTGAAAAACCCTAATCTCAAAATCCTCACTCAGTATAAATACATACGAACGACGACAGAAACCCTAATAGCCGATTGTGGAGGAAGAGAGAACCAGAGAAGCAGCAAGATGCAGATCTTCGTGAAAACCCTGACCGGCAAGACCATCACCCTCGAGGTGGAGTCAAGCGACACCATCGACAACGTCAAAGCGAAGATCCAGGACAAAGAAGGTGAGCTTCAACTGAACGATCACCATTGATTCATTCTCCTTCTCTTTTGTTCGTTCTCGTTTGATTCATTTCTCGCTTTTTCGTTGTTTAGGGATTCCACCGGACCAGCAGAGGTTGATCTTCGCCGGGAAGCAGCTTGAGGATGGCCGTACCCTCGCCGATTACAACATCCAGAAAGGTTTGTAAATCGTAACATCGAAATTCGAGATTTCATGCATGCTGTTTGGGCATTTTGATTGTTTAGTTTAGTTTAGGGTTGTGGAAATTGTGTTAAGCTCTGTTTATGGTAATTGAATGTTTGTAGATTGGAGGTTCAATTTGAATCATGCTGAATTTGTTTGGTTTAGATTGTGAATCTTATTAGATTTGTGTTCTCTGTTTTGCAGAGTCAACCTTGCATCTTGTTTTGAGGCTTCGTGGTGGCATTATTGAGCCATCTCTGATGGCATTGGCCAGGAAGTATAACCAGGACAAGATGATCTGCCGCAAGTAAGTTTATAGACTTTAGCTTTTATGTTATTTGTGTTGTGGATCCTGAAGTGTAACTAGTGGCATTTGGTTTATTCCGGTAATTGTTTACATGGCTCTTCTCAGGATTCTTATGTGCTTGGGTATTCAGCACCTATAGGAGAATGATGCATAAAATGAACCTTTATTTTGTATTATTTTTTCGTATAATTGAAGTATGCATAACATTCAAATTGGGGATAAAAAGATCAACACGGCTAGCATGTTCTTGGGGTTGAAGAGTCTTCGTCACTGTATTATCTCCTTTGTCATGAATTGAATCGTGGTGCCAAACAAGTCTAGCATGTTCTCGGGTTTGATGATTTTTAAATGTTTGTTGTCAATGAGGTATGCTAAAGGAAATCAAGTTTCTCATTGAATTACCTCATTTGACTGGTGCCCAAGGAGTAATTCTGTGAGAACACTTCCTTGGTTCCTTTAGCAGGCCTTGTTGATAATCTCAAAAATTTCGGTCTAAGAACATAATGCCAAAGGTAGTCAAAATAGTCCAAATGTTTAAAAACGTAAACTTGCCTTTGAGACAGCTTAAATACTTAATTAATACATAGTCAGGTATTTAGTGAGACATGCACTTTATGCATCTCTGTCCTATAGGTGCTCAATACCGAACACACAAGGGAACCTTTTTCCTCCTTTTTGTCTAGACCACATGTATCCTTTCAGAGAAGACAATTTTGAACCTTTGACCACCTTGGGCAATTGAAATTTTCCGATGACTCTGAATGTATTATAACATAAACTTTCAAATAGTTGCTTAATTGTCGTTAAATTGTTGTGATGAAAGAAATAATTTCATTTGCAAGTGGATTGTGAAACATGACTGAATTGAGTATTTAAGTATAATTCATTGAATCATATTGCCTGTGATGTTTGTTTGTAAATTTTCTAACTATTGATATGATTTGCAAATCATTTCCTATTAAATGACGCCTTTTCAATCAGCAAATCAAATCAAACATGTTATTTGTAAGGAAATGTGTTGTTCAATTAAAATGTAGTGTTACAAAGCAAATGTAATTTTGAAACCATCTATTATTTCTTGAAAACAAGAATGATAATATTCTTTAACTATGGTCTCTTTGAGAACCTAGGTCTTTCACGTTGGAAGGTGAATATTAGAAGCCATCATGTGATGCATTAACTTTGTACTATTCATTTTCAATTTCAATGACTACTTGAAAAACATCTGTGTGTAGTTTATTGGAACTGAGACTAGTGTACACTGATATGCCATGTATTAATTCACAATCATTGTGCTTTGCAGGTGTTATGCACGTCTGCATCCCCGTGCTGTCAACTGCAGGAAAAAGAAGTGTGGACACAGCAACCAGGTTTTTTATTAGTGTTAATAGCTTGTGCTTCTTATTTTACTGAATGGAATTTTCATGTTTTAATTATCATCATTTGGTCATAATGGTGCCTTTTTATTTGGTACTGCAGTTGAGGCCGAAGAAGAAGATCAAGTAAACTGTTCTGATTGCAGGAATGAGTAGTGTTTTCATGGATTGCTGGATGTCTTGTGATCCTGATAATTACTTTCTCAGCAATGTAGGAATTTTGTTGGAAATTGGACTGGCATAGTTACTCTTTATGATTTTTGTTTTCAGTTTGAGACGGGTTGAAATCTATTATGCTACAATTCTGTGCGATGACAATTTTGTTGCTTATGATAATGCGTGATATCCTTGTTTCTCGTGAACCCCCTTCCCCTCAAACCACTTATTTATTTTTTCATCTCATTCCTTGCATGATGGCATGGGACAAGCAACTAAAATCATTTTACCCAATTTTGTTGTATGACTGTAATCAATGAGGTTTTGACTTGGTGAGTGAATAAAGTGATATGAAATCTGGCACGTAAGCTTTTGTGCTCATGCCATCTAGTATTACTGTCAGTTTAACCTGTTGATCACTTCATTGATTTTGAGTGCCATGAGTTTCCTTAGGAGCTGTTCTTAGTTTATACTATTAAAGGGGGGTTGGTTGGCTGCTTTTTCCATTTGACGTGAAGTTCACAGATTAAGAATTAGGAAAAAAGGAAGACTCAATTTTCCTATATTGTATTTGTGACTTTTTGTAGCCAACCTTTAAGGGTGTGCCTAGGGATGTCAAAATTACCCACATCCGTGGATACCCGCGGATAAAAACTCGCTATGGGTAAAATTACCCCTGCCCACGGGTATCCACGGATTTATTTCATGTATATTTTCACTATCCATTTATTAATGGGGTGGGTACGGATATTGATGTATCCATACCCACGGATACTCACCCGATATATAAAATATTAAAATATCTTTTATATGTATATACATAGATGTATATTAAATATCTAATGAATTTGTGTTTGAGTTATAGTTCTTTTTCAAGTAAACTTATACAATGGTAATGGTAAAAAGAAGCCCTTAGACAAAAAAAAGAGTAGAAAAGAAGTATTTTCATTTACACATTGATTGACTGTAAAGTCCAATGTTAAATTTTATATTTAACATAATTTTCTTTTGAATAAATATATTTGAATTCATTTATGTTCATGGGTGTCGGGTGCCCATGGATATCCACGGATAGTTTAAAATCCGGTTGAAACCCATTAAATGGATATTCATGTGGGTATGGAGCGGATATGGATATAAATTTTTACATATGGAGCGGGTGGTGAGTATATACTATCCATGCCCACCCGTACCCATTGACATCCCTAGTGTGCCTGTTTAATAGTTAACTAGAACTAAGATAATTCATGTTAAGATCGTTACAATTGTTTTAGTATTGTCAAGTAAGTTTTAAATGATTTTTGTAGGATTGTATGAAAGAATTTAGGTGTTTACCATGTGTAATAGCCTTAGAGGTAGTGCAATCTAAATAGATTCTTTTAATGAATAACATAAAACTCCTTGTTCAATCTTATTTAAATTAATATACGTATGGAAGAATCTAGGTGTTTACCATGTGTAATAGCCTTATAGGTAGTGCAATCTAAACAGATTCTTAGTGAATAACGTAGAACTCCTTGCTCAATTTTTTTTTTTTATATTGACCAAGGTATCCCACCGCCGATAGTCGTGAGATTAATCCCTCACCCCACGGTCAACGCACTAAGCGGTAAATTATATTTATATTTGAATAAAATTGTTTTCAACCGTGATATCTCAAATATTTGCAGCAGATGTTTGTGTCAATAAAACGTTTTTTACTGTTATACATAATTCTCTCCGTCATAATATGATGTGTTTCCGTAACCTTCTTAACTTGATGTATCATATTATCTTTTGAAATAAAGTTTTTTTTTAATTTTGACGTTGAAATAAAGTTTATTAACACTACATCCCCAAAGGATAGCTAACTAAGTAGTAAAGAGTTAGGGGATATATGGGTTGGGGATTCGGTCTAGAGTTCAATCTTTGGAGGGTGTAATTTATCTTTTCAATGTAAAAAAAAATACAATACACTAAAATATCAAATCATATATTTTTATAAAGGTACTAGAGCAACGTTCCTCATAAAAATGTGGGAGTTATGTGATGTACTAACATTTGAACAAAAAAAACGTAATGTACTAACATGACTATAGTGTATTAGCATGCTGCTGGAAGTAGCTTTTACTATTAGCACGTTTGTACTTACACATGCTTCTAATCAAAATTGATTCCAAGTTTAAAATCAATTGTAAAAGAATTTATATATAATGTCTATACAAAAGTACGTTGAGCCATCACGGTCTCCTGAAATTACTGAGCTGGTCTGTCACAATACGCATGCACCAGAGTGCTTTGTTGCTGGTATTTCTGGGCGAGCGAAATTGAAATGGTTCAATTACCTGCTCTTGCTTTCTCACGATGCCAGATGATAGGAACTAATGTAGCCTTCATTCAGTTTATATAGGTCCACACTCCACACCTTGTGCTGTGGTCTCGCCCCTCATGATTATCTGTGTTTCAAAGCCAAGCTCAATTATATTTAGCACTTTTTTGATTAATCTTTTAATGTCTTAGCTGTAATGTCTCAAATGGAATAATACGGGTGCATACCTGGTTTGGAAAATGTTCTGGATCATCCTGCGCGGTGATTCCTGTGCTGCACCCTCCAGCCGAAGCAACTCGTCTGAGGAGAGGCGCCAGCCAAGAGCACCAAGATTTTCCTTTGCTTGTGTTATTGATTTCACTCCAGGAATTGGAACTGTGCCTTTGCATATGCACCAGTTAATAGCAACCTGGCATGATAAAAGAGATGCATTAGATGATAAAGTATGTTCAGGCCAAGATTAGTCAGAGTAAAAGTTCAGCACCCAGCATTGTCACTTGTCACACACCTAAAACAAGGATAATAAGCTTGTTTGGATATCCGTTGCATTCACGTCAAAGTACTCTTTTTTTTTCAGTCCGTTGTGAGACGGATTTCTGTTGAAAGTACTTTTAGCCATTGCTAACAGGAATCCAAAAACACACAAGTGGTTTGGTCAGTAGTTCTATATGAAATTTAGTGTGTTTGGATTCCTATTAGCCGACCACTCCATGTGTGTGTTTGGACTCCTATTAGCAATGGTTAAAACTTAAAAGTACTCTCAACTGAAATCCGCCTCACAATGAATTGAAAAAAACAATACTTTTATATGAAATTGAATCGAAACAAGAATAATTTGATATGAAATTAGCAGCACACATGAGAAAAATGAGAAGATTTGTTTTTTTTACTTGTGACATGGTTTTGCGCCGTTTGTTTGCGATGTCTCTCAGGGAACTCAATAAAGGATCCAGTCCTGGAAGTATTTGCTTGAATAGCAACCCCCTGTGAAATGTGATCAACAACAAAGATACTAAGAAAAAGATCTAGTAATGTAATTGGCTATGAAGATAATCACTAAGTAGAGTTCTAAAGCACTTGTTAAAATATCAACACACCTTGGCCCAGATGGAAGTTTAGATGGTGAGTATTTCCCAGTAAGCATTCCAAGTCCTAGAGGACTATAAGCAATCACACGAATGCCCAGAGAATCACATATACTCTTGATCTCAAGTTGATCTTCCCCCATGCTCAGCAAAGAAAATTGCACCTGAAGTTTTGAAACATGAAGAAGACCAATGAGAGAATACCAGTAGACCATGAAAATTACTGACCGGTTGCTGCATACTGATAAAATGATGTGCAGGAATTACAACTCATTGGACTTATTCAGTAACTCTTTTTCATTAAACTGAAACCTCTTTCAGAAACTCAATGAGGCGTCGTACTATATTGTAGTTATTAGTTTTGTTATGTTTACCTTTCCTCTGCTTGTTCTTTTTTCTCTTTGCTTTGAAGTTTCTCAAAGACAAGGATATTTGTGACTGGTTTGACAATCATGCCATGCTTTATTAGTCTCTACTGGGATCTAAAGGAACTTTCCTAATACGTAGAGCGAAATTCGAATCCAATTATGCATACCTGGGCTGAGCATAAGGGGACACCACGCTCTTTTAGGTAATCATGTATCTTCAAAAGCTGCTTTGGTCCATAATTGCTTACTCCAACACCTTGAACTAAACCCTAAATGACAATATAAATATGAAGTTAGAAATTTTGATCAATCAAGAAATCAAAACTATTGTTTTTTCTTTCAGAAATAACACTGGAACTCAATGTTTAAATATGCTGATCTGAAACTTCAAAAGAATATATGGAAAATGAAATTCCATGTAAGTAAATGAATTATCAAAAGCACCCTGAGTGAATTTATCCACATTCAATACTGCTAGCCTTTCAACAGTAGTTGAATTATTGCATATACACCAGATAAAACTACTGTAAACATGAATTATTGTAACCTTCTCATACATTGCCACTAAACCATCCCAAAGAGCTGATTCCTGGAAAGGAGCATAATTTGCAGTTGACCAATGTAGTTGTCCTATCCCGATTTGCTCAAGCTGCATCCTATCTAATGATGCCCTGAAAATTTATTCCATTCAAGTTTAAAATCATAAGCACAGAAATAAATCAAGCAAATACTTCTATGGGAGAAGAATGGGGAGCTCAGGAAGGATTTGACAGGTGTGGATATATTATATTAATCCAGTACAATCATTCAAGTCAAGCAGAATGAGAATATATCAGGAACAACCAAAAACGAATACCTGCAAGCTTTGACAAATTGCCCTGGTGTAAGGCGCCATGGATACGCTGCAAACTTAGTAGCAATCACTATGTTCTGCTGGCTCCCTTTTTGCTCTGAGAAAGTGAACACATGATTTGGTGAACAAGTGGGAATCTAAGAATTCACTACAACCCGTCATATATCTTCTCATTAAGGTCCTATTTGAAAGAGCTTATTTAAGCTTATCTTATAACATAAGTGCTATGTTTGGCTGAGCACATGCCAATAGCTTAACCTACCCATAAGCTGTTTTGAGCTTTTTTTCCTAAGTTGCTCAGATTAGTTTACAAATAAGCGCTCATACCTACTTAATAATCTCTTTCGAGCTTAATTCAATAAACTTATCAAATTAGCTTATAAATGAACATTCATGCGATAAACGCGTATTGCCATAAGCACTTAATTAAGCTATATTTGCCTAAATGCTCCCTAAGACATTTATGAGAGAGCTATGGGGAGAAGCCTTTAACTGTTCTTGTCAGTAACATCAACTCTCACATGAGGATTTGTTTTGCCAAAAAAGCGCAAGACACTAAAGGAACAAACTTTGAATTAACATAATAATGGTAATGAATACACATTATGACATGACACCACAAATTAACATCAATTAAACAAGTTACAATGAATTTACATACACCAGCAATGCAACCTACAAGGATGAATTTAGACCAAATCAAAGGAAAGTGTGATGAACCTTGAAATTCTCGAATGAACCTTCCCAGAAGCTTTTCGCTCTGCCCATTAAACTTTCCGGTGCCATAAGAGTCAGCAGTGTCAAATAGGTTGATACCATTCTCCAGAGCCAAGTTGAAGACTTGTTGAAGCTCATCATCCATGGATTGCTGATACCCCCAAAGCAACTGGTTCCCCCATGCCCATGTTCCAAACCCCATTGGAGACACACTCAGAGGACCCATTTTCACCTGCAACAACCATAGAAGCTTGCTGGTTGCTACCCACATCAACATGAAGGTAGAATTCAAATTCAAATGAAAATCATACCTTTTGCGTTGGCCAGAATGGAGGGAATTTGAGAGAGCTGAATGAGAAAGATGGTGTTGTTAAAGGGTTGATATTTGAGGGACCAAGACTGCTGCAAGCTGAGAGTGCCATTGCTGAGTAGAACTCACACACTCACACAACAGTTTTCAACACGAAAAGGGGTCAGTTTGGTGGTAGTTTTGTTCGCTGTGGTGATTGATCGTGTGCATGTGGTAACCATTGATCCTCAAACTCGTTATGGATCACTTCATGGTGAGTCAATTACACTTTGGTTTAAATCTTTAACATTCTCTATTAATTAGTTAAAACTCGTGGGATTCCATAGTGTGGTAAACTCTACTTAAATTTTAACTCATCAATGAAAGTTTACCGAAAAGAGTGTGACTGACATTTTTAGATATTTAGTAAGTACTAATATAAGGGTGAAAATCCTTTTGGTAAACTATCCTTTAGTTTGGGTACAAGTTCCTCCCTTAATTAACCTTAGCATTTAATTGCTCTGCCCCCAACTATAAGACCTCTTATTGTCTCACAATAAAGAGTTTCATAATAAGAGATGGAGGAAGTAATATTTTACCCGGGCTAGAGATTAAATGTTTTGTTTTAAAATATATAGTCCCATTTTAATGTGATCATCACTCTTCAAGCTAGCAATTACATAAGAGGATTTTGAATCTTTTAGAAATGCTCATATTATGTACCAAATTCATGGTTCACTCAATCAGACCCAAAGATAGTCGGCCCAACCTACTTTAGCCAAGCATGTTCAACGGGACCAAACAACCTCGCACACAAGTTTAATTTTTAATTTGGGTTTGATATTCCCACAAGCTTAAAAAATGAGTCGCGAACCCACCTCTGCTAGGGCTCCAAACTCTGATGGCGGCGGATCTCCCTCCAAGGACGATACCCAAGCAGAAGGCGACGGAGATGGCGGCGAGACGACGAGCGACGGAGACGGTTCTGACCGGAGGAAGAAAAACGGCTTTCTCCTGGGTGGAGAAAAAGCTAAAGACGCTTCCATCCAGGTTCGAAGGGAGGAGAAAGTAGCTGCGTGCAGCGGCTTCTCGAGGAGCGACGACGTCGGTTTGGAGAAGGAGAATAACCTCCACTGTAATTCGATCTTCACCCTTTTCGTTGATGGCATTTCTGACGGCGTCAATTATCTCCAGGTTCGTGGTCTTTTTGCTCAGATTGGGAGGGTTTTGAATGTCTTTATCCAGAGACAGAGGAAGATTGGGAGAAGCCATAGGTTCGGGTTTGCTAGATTCTCTTCTTTGGAGGTTGCTTCTCAGGCGATTAACCTCCTCGATGGGTTTCGTTTGGGAGGAACGCCATTGTCGGTTGCTTGGGCGAGATTTCCGCGGCGTGGAGTTGCTGGTTCGAGGGTGTTTGCGGCTAGAGATCAGAGATCGTCGGAGCATGCTGGGGTTCTTGCTGGAATCGGGGAAGTGGGGAATCGACGTCAGTTGTCTTCTTCCGAGAGTGAAGAATTGATGATTTCTGGCCTCTTTAGAGGCGGCTCTCCATCCCCAAGCTTCTCAACTTCGGTGCTTTTCCCAGAAACCTCTTCTGCGGATGTTAGGGGTATTGAGACGGTGGAGCTTTCTGCGGATGCTAGGGGCTTTGAGACGGTGGAGGGGGAAGACGTGATGCTGACGTCCTTGGGTGTCCTATGTGATGTACCCATAGCTGCCTCTTGCTGTTCTGTACCTGGTAGCACATCTAATATGGTTTCCATATCTTCTGAACTGGGGGTTTCTCATGATACTGGGTTTTCCGTACCCAGGGATCATGTGAAAACCCCGAGGGGAAGACCTAAGAAAGGTGATGGTGGAGGCAGAAAGAAGCAAGGTGCTGCTGGGAGCTCTGGTGGTGCTATTACAATGGAAGCAGGGTATACTGATGCAGAGCAGACAGGGAAAGAGCTGATGGTGTTGCCGACGGAGATGTCGGAGCCTTATGGCGTATTGACTAGAGCGAGGAGTGCCGTCTTGATGGGGAAGCGCTTAGGCTTGAGGTATGATTGCCCTGATGATATCCCTCTCTTTCAAATTGCCAATGAGATCAAGGCGCGGAAAGCTTCTCTGCGTCGTTGAGGGTGAGATTTGGGGTGGTGGCGAGTTATGGGCTGTATAGGTTTTTTCCTAGTCCTTTGAGAGTTTTTTGGGTATTGCAAACGACTTTTGGTTTTTGTAGTTGTTGCAATTGCGGCTTCTAGTTTTTGAGGCTATTGTTCTTATTTGCCGCTGTTTTGGGTTGGTTTTTTTTGTTCTTTTTGGTGGGCAGCCTTGGTCGTGTGGGTTTTTGATACCGTGTTGAGGTTGTTTTGGTGTATATCTTATCAGTTTCCTCATTATTATTATATATATTTTCTCCTTTCGAAAAAAAAAGTTTAATTTGGGTTTGGCTTGGCCCAAATGTCATACCAACAAGAAGATAAGGATCTCATCTCCTAAAATCAGTTTGCATTTGTAGATGTTGTGGATTATTCGAATAAAAGGAAATAACCACCAAGTAACAACTTTATTTGAAACTTCGGAGTATGCATACTTTTATTTACAATTATTTTGTTCAGTTTGAAATTGATTTGAGTGTTTCAATTCTAAACTAGTTTGAGCGTCAGAGTCAGTTTTGCATGTAATCACCACCATTCCAAGAAGTTAAACACTTGAAGCCAACCATCATTTGACTCAGAAGTCAAGTCATCACACCAGCAGAGCCAGATCATAACACATATTGCTTATAAAATAGTATTGACAATTTCACTAGCTATCGCTTTACAAATAAGTTTCTCTTAAAATTAATAAAATCTTCCATGAGATCAACTATATCTTAATATTGCACGTAAAAGTTCTAACCTGAACCGTATATCAGAACCCCACCTGTGTTGTGTTTCAAGTGCAAAACTTGTACTGATGAATTTGCTTTAAGCCCTCACAGTCACACACACCTGGTTTCTAAGAATATGGAATAATTTTGGTACCTTTCATTAATCATTGTTAAGACTTAAGAGTACATTTACAAATAAAGTCAAACCTAGGTGTAATTACAATTACAATAAATCAGGCTTAATTACAAGAAGAATATCCTATTCTATCATGGTTGATTAGCTTATACTCGGTGCTTATTTTAGTAGAGAAATTGAAGACTGAATTTTACACTTAACAATTTTCTCTTGAATCATTCTCCTCTTTTCAGAGTCTTACAAGTTATCCAAATCAAAATCAGATGCAATGAAATTCTTCCTTTACTTTACTTATGTATCTGCAGCAATACAGCTCTGCTTCATTTGTGCTAACTACTTAAGAAGGTTGTGTAATCTAGTTTCAACACTTTATTATGGGACAAATTTCCTTATACTGAATATTGTCCCATGTTGATCTTACTATCTTAACAGGAAGGGAATCAAACAACACCAAGTTAACAAATTTTGAAACCAACCAATCATATTTTGTCACCATACAATGGCGTAGCTAAAGTGATAGAAGTTCTAGATTTAAACCCTTTGAAAATGGCACAACACAAACAAATAGATTGGTAATGCATGCAAGGATGATGAGCAAACAAACACTGCACATTCTTTTATCTTCCAAATCTCTGAACAATTGAGTTGAGTAAGGTTATCTTAATTCTCTAACTATCAAATCAAGCCTACAACGAGTTTGAGATCCCCATTGGATGCAAGTGCCATTTAGCTTCCCTCTTAGCTTTCAATGCAAGCTTTATTGATAGAGAAAAAAAGGAGATGGCCATTGTTTTTACAGTGATTTATAGCTGGTATATCTCCTGGACGAGTAAAATGGAAACAGTTCAATTATGTACTCTCTGTATTTTCATGATAGAAACTATGTAGAACTTCAGCCAGACAAAATTTGCCTTGTTATTCTGAGTCCACACAAAGTGGATCCGGGTCCTTCCTGGACCTTACCCATAACGCGAGTTTTATAGCACCAGATTTGCCCTTTATTATGAGTGCCCACCGTGTGCTGAGGCCTTGATCCTTCTGATTATCTGCTATGAAAGCCAAGCGACTTGAAATTAAAGCTATTTTTTCAAAAGAAATTAGCCTCTTAATATCTGATATGTAAGTTCCAAATGAGATAATATGTAAATCTGGTTTGGAAAATGTTCTTGATCATACTGCGAGGTGATGCCTCTGCTGCATATTCCAATTGAAGCGACTCGTATGAGGACAGACTCCAACTAAGAGCACCCAAATTTTCCTCTGCTTGTGTTACTGATCTGGCTCTAGGGATTGGACCTGCACCATATGCACCAATTAATAGCAATCTAACATGATAAAGCTATGGATTAGATGATTAAGTATTTCATGCAAGGTGGGTCAAAGTAAGTGGTCAACATTTGTCATTTGTCACACACCTAAGGCACAACATATCAATGATGATCCTCTTAATGAAGTAAAAGTAGTTTAGATGTTCTTGTGGATAAGATAAAGCAGTTCCTTTGTGACACCAAAATTTAGATATCAATGATGTGAGATATCGCATGATATTTAATTGAATAGTATTTGTGCACAAGCATCTCCACAATAATATTTGCTGATATGGAGCTTAGATGAGCATAAAGGGTGTAGAGTACAATAAAGATTGATTAAGAGGCCCAATAAAGATGCATATAGAGTATGACTGCAACATTGGATCATATCATGATCTCAAAGGGACAGGCCAAGCTGAGAGGGTCTAGATTTGCCAGATTGGATGCAATCGAGAGCATGTACTTGATGGATGAAAACATTAAAAAATATATTTTAGTAGTTGGTGTGATTCTCAGAAAAATGAATGGAAGGAAATAAAATCTACAGAAAGGAGAGAAAATCTTAAAGAACTATCTATTTATTGATTGCAAATGGCTATTTATCAAGAGCCAAGTACCATACATCATGGCTCCACAACATAACCATCTAACCACCATTGGTATCGAGAGGGCGACTAGCAACACATTTTTTCAACACACTTTCTTAGTCTCTGGAAGTCATGTGAGTCCTACCCAAATTAAGAGTTGGAGACACCAAACTGAGAGTGAGACACAAATGACTTAATGGATTCCATATAAATTTCAACAACCAAGTAGTGTATTGAAAAGAGTGCATTAGGTAGCCACTTGCTAGTATTTCTCTAGTATCAAGGGAAAAATAACAGATCATAAGAGTGAGCTTGACATCACATATTCACCCAAAAAGCTTAAGGAAATGAATAAATGTGTTTTTCCTCTTTATACTATCATCGTTTATTCCATTTTAAACAAATGTAAAATTTAATCATCCACCTTGAATTTCCTAACATAATAGTGACTAAGAATTGGACAACAAAAATATACTTTCTAGGGATCTATTAAAAAGCATTAAACTTAAATGATTTAGTTAGTAATCCAGTGATAAATCTTTAATGACAAAGCAGACATTCATGTAAGATATACAACATATACCTTCAGACAGATAATGCATTTTCAGTATCTAACTACAGATAATCAAAATATAGTGAATACAAAATCACTGGCATAAAAAAGGAAAAAAATAGATAAAGGATTTGTGACATGGTTTTTGCCTTTCTTTGCAATGTCTGTCATGGAACTGAATAAAGGATCCAGTGCTGGAAGTATTTGTTTAAATAGCAACCCCCAGTGAAATGTGATTAGTAAAAATATAATACCAAAGAAAGATCTAATAATGTATTTGGCTATGTCAACACACCTTGGCCGAGTTGGAAGTTTAGATGGTGAGTATTTCCCAGTAAGCATTCCAAGTCCTAGAGGACTATAAGCAATCATGCGAATACCTAGAGAATCACATATGCTCTTGATCTCAAGTTGATCTTTGCCCATTGTAAGCAAAGAAAATTGCACCTTAAATGTTGAAACTACAAAGAAGGTCAATCAGAAAACACCAGAAGAGCATGACAATTAATGACTGAATTTTCAAGTTGATCTTTTTCCTTTTTTGTTTAAGTCTCTCAAGGATATTTGTGACTGGTTTGATAATCAAACCATGCTTATTACCCGCTAATGGGATTAAAATGAATACTCCCAATACATCAAGCTAAATTTGAAATTTATACAATTATGCAGTAATTTTATACCTGGTCGAGCTAAAGGGAACTCCACGATTTGTTAGTTAATCATGTATCTTCAGAACCTGCTCTAGTCCATAATTACTTACTCCAACAGAAGCTGTACGGCCTGTACCCATTTTAGCAAGAAAATTGGAGTTGATTTAGTAGTTCTCCTTGTATATGTTGACCATAATGAAGATCCTCTATCTTTCTTATATGAGCCACCTCTCTCATCATCTTCTTGTCAATGTCAATCAGTCAACAAAATTTAATTTAACCTCTTGAAATGTAAATGATGGATGAAAATATTTATTCAGAGATTATGAGGAAAAATCAACCAATCAAAACATACACTATTCCTAGCACGCTTAGATCTATAGATGGACTTGGAAAATATAAAGAGTTAAGGCCTTTTCAAGATCACATGTCATCCCCTCCAAACCCACAACAATCAAAATATTTGATGTTGTGATCGAAAATAATGAAGACAAAACATATCTACAATAAAGTTATAGAAGAAATAACCTATCAATTTTTTTAATAAATTTCTTATTCTTTGACGAGTGGAAGCATAATACTAATTGTGACAAGTTTAAAAGAGAAATTTAAACCCTTTCTGTCTCTCAATTACACAAACATAAATTAAACGTATGCAGAAACAAAACAAAAATATTACCTCAAAACCTTCTTTTTTCTGCTTCTCTCTACATCTGAATTCACATAAACCCAACAGACTACCTCCAAACAAATCAAAAGTCAAAACCAACACTTCATTTTGTAATATGAGACCAAAACACATCTAACTAATTAAAAGATATTATTGCAGAACAAAAAAAGTTGATCTACTTAAGCATGGCATGGTAAAGAACATAAAGATTTTGGTGGGCTGCCTTCTGTTCTAGAACCAAATTAAATTTTGATCCGTTTGGGCTAAATGTTGGAGAGAATGGTGCATGTGTATGAGTTGTGCTGCCAATTGTAGTCACTTTTTAGCAATTAGACCACTTCATCACAAAGAAACTGAGAATTATTATCTCATCCCCTATTAGACCACTAGTTCAAATACTTGCCTCATACATAATCATCAACATACAATTAATAGCCCCTAAAAAGTTTCCTTATAATAATCAAACTAGTTAAGTATGTTAATGATAGAAACAATTATTTGGCCTCTGAATACGTGTTTCTCCTTCTAGCATATGGATATTGGAAGCTTCCTGTGAGCTCGTGGGGTGACTTGATGATATAATTTGACTACTTTAAGGAGATAACTAGAGAGTGACTCATGTACTAGGGAGCACTTATTTTGGACTTCTTGGAGGTGTTGTTCTGATTGCATAAACTATGTACTCTTTTTTCTTCACTAAGTTTTCATTAAGGGGATTTTCCTAGTAGGGTTTTAATGAGGCATTAGCTTATGCAATCTTTCCTCCAAGGGGGCTGTTTTAGCTTTTGTTTTTGAGTTGTAATTCAGTCTTTCCTTCTCTTCTTTTGTATTGGGTTGAAGTACCCCTTGTACTTCATTTCAATATATTCTTTGCTTATAAAAAAAAAGTATGTAAATGATAGAAAGTAAAGCCATACCCTTTTCAGGCTCATATTTTGGTATTTGCATCATCATCATCATCATCATCATCATCATCATCATCACCATCATCATCATCACTCTCCGATATCTGTTTTAAATAGAGAATCGGTTAACGTCGAGATTATACAATCTCTGGAGGAGGTTGGGCTTTAAGGTCTAGATCCACTTGATTCAGATTTGGGTCCCACTATTTGTCCAGAAAAGGGCGAAATAGAGTCGCTCTATGCTCTGCTTTGCCTCACGACGGAAGCTTGAGCTGGAGCAGATGGAAGGTATCAAAGAACACCACCAGAGGGACCAACTAGGAAGGTAAGCTCCGCATTAACATCAATAGAGGCAGAGGAAACCACCATTGTAGCATCAGCAACAACCACGACATGAAAGATAAGGGTAGACTGGAAAAAAAGTTACATAAACAACAACATAACTTCAAGCAACCATACAAACCTGTTAAAATTGGAGAACACAAAGAAACACCCAACAAAATAAAAAAATATCACAAAACTAACAAATATAAAAAAATACCGCGATAGCAAGAAGTCTTATGCCGAAGACGCTCCCTTTAGCAACTTACTACCTTTCTCAATGTGCCCAATTGACGATTACTTTTGAACACACTCAAATATTTATTTATTGTAAATTTAAATCTTCATTGGTATACAAATAAATAGGATAGAGACATGAATAAATATTTTAATACAATTTCATTAACAACATTAAATAAAAAAATATTACTAAGCCAAAAATACTCACATCACAAAACTAGTAAAAAAATTTATTCAGCAAAAATAATAAATGGATCTATTTCCTTGGATCATTTTAATGGCGCTACCGTTCATTGTTGTCATCTCAAAGTGATGAGTGAAGATACAAAATGTTGAATGAACATAAGAGAGAGAAATGCTTAAATTTTAAAAACTTATTGGGTAAAAGATAAAGAAAATTTGCAAAGCTTGTAAAGTCATGAAGATGCAATAAAATGAAGAAGACAATCAAATCATTGTTATGAAAATTCCGATTTGATTTGTTCAGTACATCAAATAAATAGGTTGAAATAGGTCAAATTGACCGATTCATTTACAATTGGTTAGGGAAAAAAAACTTGACCACTACCGATGGTTGTTTTGGCCGCAACACCATCATGTCTTGCAGGTCGACCATGTGGGCTGATGAGGGGAAATTTGGCTGATTCCAAACATCAACACTACTTATCTTCCCCAATCATCGACAACATCACACCTTTGTAGGTTGACCTTGAAACAAATGCAAAGACACAACAAGTGAAGATGAGTAAAGCATGGAAGAGGCAAAATCAAGAAGAAGAAAAAAGAGAGGAAGAAAGACACACAAATGTGATGGTGTGAGAGACTCAGCGACGTTGTTGCAGTGTCTTGTGTCAATTTAAAGGAAAATTAAACTAGGGTTTGGTAACTAGTTTGGGCAAAAATTCCATGTCCAAAATTTAAAATTTAATAATATTATCACAGAACTTGCAAGTGAGTTAGGGATGAAAATGGTTTCATGTGCTCTAGGGAGGATGTCGACGTAGCAACTTAACCTCGGTGGCGCGAGGAAGGATCTTGCCACTATAGCTACAAACGAGCTTGAAATTATACTCGGGTTTAGATTCTAGAGAGAGAACAGAGCAACCAGGAATGAACTTTGGAAGGACCATGTTCCTTTGCAATTGGAATTTGGAATGTTAAGGCTTTAAAACTCTTGGAATGTAGAGTGGTAGGGTTACGAGAGAAAGAGTGAGAGAACTAGATGCAAACATACAATTTTGCTGTACACCCTTCCGACCAAAACACTAGTGGCGGTTTCTAACAGCTGCAATATGATCTTCCCAGCTAGTCACCCTCTAGTGGTGTCCTTTGATGCCTTTGCTCCTACTTCCGTCGTGAGGCAAGAAGGATCACATAGCAACTCCAATTCATCCTCTATTGTGGAAAACGAGCGGGTCCTAGATCCGAACCTGGTGGGTCTTAACCTTAATTCCCCACCTGCACTAGAGATTTCATGATCTCTACCTTATCAGATTTTGTATTTAAAACAGAGATCAGAGACTGATGATGATGATGATCATGATATAGCTTGAATGCCTGATTTGGGCTTGTTGGTTGGTTTTGATGGGTTACGCGATCGAGTTATATCATAATAATCATCATCATCACTCTCCGATATCTATTTTAAATAGAGAATCGGTTAATGTCGAGATTAGACAATCTCTGGCGGAGGTGCAACATTAAGGTCAAGATCCACCAGATTCAGATGTAGGACCTGCTTGTTGTCTACAATAGAGGATGAATCGAAGTCACTTTGTGCTCCGCCTTTCCTCACGGTGGGATTAAGAGAAGGAGCGAAAACATTAAAGAACACCACCGGAGGGCGACCAGCTGGGAAGATAAGCTCCGCATTAGCACCAACAACGACAAAGGAAACCACAATTGTACATCAACAACAATGTTGGTGAGAAAGATAAGGGTAGGTTAGAAAACAAGTTACATAAACAACAAGATAGCTTCAAGCAACCATACGAACCTGTCAAAATTGGAAAACACAAAGAAACATCCAACAAAATAATGAAAAAAAATCAAATATAAAAAAACTAAAAAAAATACCTCAAGAGCAAGAAGTCTTATGTTGAAGACACTCCCTTTATCAAATTGACGATTACCATTGAACACACTCAAATATTTGTTTATTGTAAATTTAAAATTTCATTGGCGATACAAATTAATAGGATAGAGACCCGAAGAAGCATTTTTAATAAAACCTCACTAACGACATTAAATAAAAACACTATTATTGAGACAAAAACACTCTCATCACAAAACTAGTTATACCTGTTAAATAATGATATGTGTCAGTAAAAATAATAAATGGATCTTCTATTTCTTTGAATGATTCTAATGACTCGACCGTTCATTGTTGAAATCTCAAAGTGATGAGTGAAGATACAAAATGATGAATAAGAGAAAGAAATGCTTAAATTTGAAAAACTTATTGTATAAAAATAAAGTAAATTTGCAATGCTTATGAATTCCTAAAGATGCAATAAAATGAAGACAATCAAATCATTGATATGAAAATTCTGATTGGACCTGCTCAGCCGAAAATTAAAAACATGGTTGATTTGGTTATACAAGAGAGATCAATATGCAATTTACCCATAGCATATCAAATAATCAGGTAGAAATAGGCCAAATTGACCGATTCAGTTATAATTGGTTAGTGCAAAAAAAAACTTGAACACTACCGATGGATGTTTTGGCTGCAACACCATCATGTCTTCTAGATCGACCATGTGGGTTGGGGAGGAGAATATTCAGGGATCAAACCCCTAGAGGAGAAATTTGGCCGATTCCAAACATAAGTACCACTTATCTTCCCCGATCTTCGACAACGTCACATCTTTGTGGGTCAACCTTGAAAAAATGAAAAGATACAACAAGAGAAGAGGAGTAAAGCATGACAGAGACAAAATCAGAAAGAAGGAAAAAGGAGGAAGAAAGGCACACAAATGTGATGGTGCTTGAGACTTGAGACTCAGCGGCGTTGTTGTACTGTCATTGTGTCAATTTAAAGGAATATTAAACTAGGGTTTGGTAGCTAGTTTGGGCCAAAAGCCCATGTCCAAAATTTAAATCTTAAAATTTAATAAAATGAAGTTTGATGTTTCACACTATATGAATTTTTTATAAAACTTTCTATTCGTGACTCCAAACAACCACAAATCTAAATTGTATTTTTTTGGTACACTTTGAAGACTGAACGACAAACAAAACAATTACACAAACATTAGTAACAATGTTCCGCTCATGGAAAACATGTAAAAAAATTACATTCTAATCCCAACTCAACTGATCCCTGACCCTCACAATATCATTCCACTACCAGTGATTACGCACTACAACATTGTTCCTAAGTAGATCCACAACATCCCTGCAATCTGACACATAAGTAACTGTAACTGGGGATGGCAATGGGTAGGGTCTGGGTAGGGTACTATAGTACCCATCCCCATACCTGCGTTTTAAAAAATTACCTGTACCCGTCCCCATACCCGCGTGGGTAGCAACTTGAATGCCCGTCCCCGTACCCTCTGGGTACCTATATGCCCGTACCCGTGCCCATTACCCGCAATTTAGCTAACCAAAATATATTTTTCACTATTTTTGTTAATAGAAAACAAAAAATACAACTAACTTTTTAAATAAAAAACACTAATATAAATACAAAAGATTATCTACGTAACAAATAAAATCATTCAACTAAGAATATATTTTTTTAGAACGAATAAGCAAGAAAGATATAACTTAATTTTTAATTTTGGATTTATAATATAGTCCTAAAGTTGTAGGTTTTAACTCACTAATTTTAAAATAAGTAGGAGTAAATTAGCAATGATTATGAATACTTAAATAGTCACCTATTTTTTAAAATAATTAAGTTTGAAAGCTATAGCTTAAGTTAATTTGTTCATATAATAATAATAATAATAATAATAATAATAATAATAATAATAATAATAATAATAATAATAATAATAATAATAATATGTGTGTGCGAGTATGGGGCGGGTTGGGTACTATAGTACCCATACCCGCACCCATACCCATTACTTTTTGCGGGTAATTACCCATACCCAACCCCATACCCATCTAGCGGGTTTTTACCCTACCCATAGTGGGTATTTTTTACGGGTACCGTATGGGTCCGAGACCCATTGCCATCCCTAAGTCTGTAACCTCTCTATGCCCTAATTCCTAAACATGGAGAAGACTCCTCTCTACCTCTACAAGCTTCACATGAAAAGGACATCTTTTAACAAGACAAGTTGACAAACCTATTAACCAACGACCAACAGAGTCACAAGAACACCGCCAATTCCCATCCTGTTGCAGTCTGAGAGCCAATTGCCATGTACTTGAAGCTCAACCACTCATTGTGTAGTTTGTGCGTCGTTGCAATGCCAGGCAAAGAGATCAACATCTAGCGAGCAAATGACTCTAAGGTGATACAAATGTTAAAAAACTCTTTCAAAATTTAACTTGTTTGTTGGAAAGTAATTTACACCATTTAATATTGATCATATTGATTAAAAGATAATTGTTTTACCAACAAGGTGTTGGTCTAGTGGTAGGCAAGCTCGATCCCCGTAAGGGTGATGTCACAAGATCAAGTTTTAGAAAAGTCATTTATTAGGTGCGACCGCCACCGTATTCGGAACATGTCACACTTGGCAAGGAAAAAATGTCAATTGTTCTCTGGTGTACTCAAAACAAAGGTAGAAAAATGAAACCTAGATAAACGAAAATCGCACTACGAAGTATGAAGTTCTATTTTTATGGATGACTGCATTTTCTTCGGCTTGTTAGGTTTATATGTTGTAAAGTATTTATTAGTGTTTATCCTTTGCGCATAAAAATTCCTTATCCTCACAAGTTTGTTGTTCCAAAGAGCACAAAATTTCACAATAAAAAATTTCTGAGAGCAGAAAATCACATCATCCTTAAATATTAAAGCCACCATCGAGAGCCATGCATTATTATATAACTCAAGATTACATAAAAGAACAACACTCTTAGCCCAAAATATGAACCTCAAATTTCATTCGTCTGTTGCCATTAAGTAATATGCATCTTATGCAATGCAAAAGGAAGATAAAACTTGAATTTACCGCTAAAATTCGTTATATATGAGATTGAATATTCAAGATAAAGCCCCATGCAAAAGGGGTGACCTAAACTAAGAAAACTCGTCTAACATTTGCTTAGTGTTTTCAGCAACTACTATGGTGTTTTTCTTCTTCATTTTTTTTCCAGCAGTACTTATGAGGCAAGGAAGAAAAAAAATACATGAAAAATGAAAATAAGTAAATAAATTATCAAAAGCAACCTTAATGAATTTAGCCTCATTCAGCACTAAAGAGACAATGACTATTTCAAGCTGGCTAGCTCCTTTTTGCCAATAGACAATTTGGTGAACAGGCAGGTAGGAATCAATGAATTCATTACTACAGTGTGTGACATTGTTTTCCATCAAGGAGCCTTTGTTTTATGCTAGCATGGGGTCATGGGGAGGTTCTGGACAGTAACAGCAACTCCATGAGAACGAGTTTTGACAAAAATCACAAAACACAAAAAAAAAAACTAAACTAAAGAAAAATAAATAACAAAAATAAAAATAGAAATGACAGCTGTGGGATTTGAACCCACGCCCTTTCGGACCAGAGCCTAAATCTGGCGCCTTAGACCACTCGGCCAAACTGTCTGTTGGTGAAACATTTGTAATTTAATTATTAGTTTAATAATTTTGATTTAGCGTAACACTCAGCTACTTATGACTTATCCATTCGTTGAAGTTCTTTTTTTTACAGATTTGTTTTATTTTCTTAAAGTCGACATACATTCGTTCAAACTTCAAATTCAAGACTTCAAGTTGGTTTTTTTTTTTCTATAGGCAAATGTTAGTGGTTAGTTGTTAGTAAGTTAGAAAATCCCTTCAAATATCCGTTCCAGGACTTGTTGAACCAGATATCTTTACAATAAATTAAAAAATAAATAAATGATTTTAAGATATAATTTTTAAGATAAAAAAAGATATAATTTTCAGATATATTAAAAATATTAATAATATAATACATAAAAAAAAGTATTATGAAACATTCAAATGAGGCTATGCATAACTAAATATTAACTATCATGTAAGCATGTGTGTATGTATTGTTCCAGAAAAAAAAATACTCTTTGTTTTACATTTGGAAAATTAATTAAAAGAAATTGCTCAAGCATGTCTTGATCTTAGCTAAGCTTTTGCCACTCCCGGCGAGCTTGACGGTGTTGGAGGATCCTTGCCCAGACCTCCAGACTCTGTTTCTGCGTGATTCTTTGGGGTTTGTGTAGTTTTGCTTTGTTAAGAAAAAAGAAGACTATAATTAACAAAAGAAGGGGGAAAACTTCAAAAAACGCAAGGATGATCGATCCCTTTTAAAGCTTGTCGCGCCAAAGCATTCACCACATTATTGCGCTTCTAAGGTAAATGCATGAACTTCACAATCCAATCCCAGAAAATATCTCTAAGGAAAATGTATGTCTGGCTCAAACCGGTCCTCCTACCATTTTTTGTTGGTTAAATTCATGGTGAGACACAATCCAATTTGTAGGTTCTAATGGCTAGCTTAAGGAGATTTGTCACAATATGTCATTGTTCTGTCTTGTTTTTCTATTTCATTATTTATTTATTTTTTGGTATGTCAACCATTTTTTTTTGTTACATCGGAAAATAAACAACAACAAGAACAACTACAAAGCAGCCAAACGATCCCTCATAATGAGGGTTTCAAGCTCCATAGGCGGAGTATCTAGCAGACAAAAAGGCAGTTCTGGGTTCGAAGCTCCTCTTTTGGCTAACCAGTCAGCAGGCATGTTACAATCACGGCTGAAGGCACTCAAAGAGACTCTCCACGGTCTATCCAATAACTGAATAATATCATCCAAGATAGGGAGGAAACGTCTGCTGTCAACCTCTCCCAAGGATTTTAGAAGCTCACCACAATCCAAATTGCAAATCACATCTCTGAAGCCTGCATCCCAAGTTATCTGTAATCCTATTTTCAAGGCCCAAGCTTCTGATGACAGTGGGTTCCCTCCTGCTTGGAAAGCCTGGAAACCTCTCACCCACTACCCTAGCTCATCACGCAGTAACCCTCCTGCCCCCATACAATGCTCATGGCTTCGATAGCTACCATCCACACACAGACTAACATAACCCGTTGGTATGTCAACCATGATAACACAACCATAATTTATTATTTTTTTCAACAATTTTCTACAAATTAGATTCGCCCTGAAAAATAATAAGTTTTTGTAATAACAACGTAATCATACCCCTGCTTGTGTTGTGTTTCGAGTGCACTACTTATATTGATGAATTTTCTTTAAGCCCTCAGTCACACCTGTTTGATTAGTTTACAATTTCGTATCGAAATTGAACACTGAAATTTACAACCACAATGAGTAGCTCGATTGATAATGCAGATTGAGTGTGCAGGAAGAACTCTCGCAAAAGAGATGAAGAGTCTTAATTGTGATTAAATGTACCACTTAATAGTCGGCATCCGAAAGGTGACTATTCAAGAATTAGCTCTTGAATCACCCTCCTCCTTTTAGAGTCTCAAGAAATTATTAAAGTGAAAATTCAGATGAACAAGAAATGGTAATCCTGCTTAATCAATGGAAGAGAGCAAAGACATAAATTGGAAAGGCATGGTAGGATAAATAAACAGAAACTAACACTGCACATTATTTCTTCTCCCTAATCAGTGTGAACAAATGAATTGAGTGAGGCTATCTTAACTTAATTTCTTCTCTATCAAAACAAGCCTACAAAACTTGGAGAGTTTCCTGGCCTAACAGACATGAGTTTCAAGTTTCAACATCCTGCTGAGGATGCCATGTTTTGAGTACCAGTGCTTCAAGTTCCATGTTGCATCAAACACCAAACATGCTGCAACATGAAGTTTGGTGCATGCAACTTTTCAAGTCCAGAAATCTAACCACTGAGAACTGTTACATGCCTGGTCTAAGATCCCACTTGGGTCCACCCTGTACCATTTTTCAAGTGATGTGAATGGAGTCTCTGCATCATGATCATCATCCATTCTCAGAAGTTGGTCAGGTTTCTCAGCCCTTTTGCTGATTTCATTTTGATCATCTGAATACACACCTACTCTGTCCTCCAAACCCTCATTTGAAAACCTTACCTTTCCTTCACCCCTGCAATTGCTGTACCCACTTCCTGAACCCCCATCTTCTGTGCTATTTTCTTTGCCAACCTTCCCACCATCATGAGATGTTTCCATCAAATAACTTAGCTTCTGCAACTGTTTGAAAAACAAATAACAAAGTTAAGATGTACCTAGAGTATGTATGGAGTCATTGTTAAAGAAAAGAGAATTTGAGTACAAGAGAAATTATATCCCTACCAAGATCACGAAATATATATATGGCACTATATGTAATTAAGGTACTATATTTCTCTAATTAGAGATAGTTTTTTCAGTTTTCCTAATTAAAGATGTATTTAGGAAACTTTTCTCTCTAATTAGGATACTATATCTCTCTCTGATTACAGAGATAAAGTACCTTGATTACATATCAGATATATTTCTTAATCTCAGTTCCTAATTAGGATGTGATTAGGATACTTTTCTCTGTAATTATGGCAATATATTTCATTGCCAAAATTAGACATCAGATATATTTTAGAGATATTAGTTTCTTATACCCGGATTCTTGTTTATTATAAGGACATGATTTACCTCTAATTGCAAAGACTCCTTCTCTTCCTTTAAGGACTCAAACCTTGATGCTAAATTGTCATATTCATCTTTGAGTTTCCTGTACTCCTTCTCCATCCTTTTTGATTTCCACCTTGCCCTTCTATTCTGGAACCATATTGCAACTTGGCGAGGCTGTAATCCAAGATCTTTTGCAAGCTGAATCTTCTTTCTTGGTTCCAGCTTTGACTCTGACTCAAATATGCATTCTAGTGATCTAATCTGTTCATCACTGAATCTCCTCTTGTTCTCTACTTTCCTGTTTTTCTTCCTTGAGTTTTGAGGTGGCTCCAAGCTGCAGGTGAAGCTTTCTACATTTTCTCCTATTGATGCCTGAATATTCTCATCTTCTTCCATCATGTGGATAGTGAGAGAGAAAGAATTGAATTTCACAGCTTTTGAGAGGATTTTGGTATAAAAGAAATTGTTGTTTGGTTTAAAAGTCTGGTATGGGGGAATGGGGTGCAGAATATATAGCTAGCAATAAAGAAAGTATATCAAGGCAATTTCTATCACGTTATTGGGGACTTCTAATGGAAGGATCATAGTGACCTATGGGATTAGATACCGTGCAGTGCTTACTATCTTTTTCTATGTTGGAAGAAATTATCTTTGTTTATATGTGGAAGGAACTTCTTCTTGTCAGTTGTCACACTCAATGGCACACGTCTCTGTTGCTTTCTTATAAGGCTTAAATACTCTTTTGATCCTTGAAATTGTAAAGGGAATCAAATCTGATCCCTGTAAAATTTTCGCATCAAATTGGGTCCCTGAAATTATTTTTTTAATCTAATTAAGTCATTTTGCTCAATTTTGACTAGACAACGGTCCAGTGGAAAGCCTAGTCAGTTAAGGATGACCACATGCACTTTTTTCACATCAATTTTAGTCCCTTAAAAAATATTTTAATCCATTTTAGTCCTTGTTCTTCCATCTTCCTCTTCCACCTTCTTCCTCTTCCTTCATAACTCAAATCCTTAAACCTAGAAATTCAAAACCCTAAAAAAAACTATATGTTTATCACATTCACCTTGTTCTTCCTTTTCAATTTATGTGATTTGAGTTATGGAGGAAGAGGAAGAAGGTGAAAGTGGAAGAACATGAAGGTGGAAGAACAGAAACTAAAATTGATTAAAATACTTTTCAAGGGACTAAAATTGATGTGAAAAAATCCACGTGGCCGTCCTTAGCTGACTAGGCTTGCCACTGGACTGTTGACCGGTCAAAATTGAGCAAAAGGATTTAATTAGATTAAAAAAACTATTTTAGGGACCCAATTTGATGCGAAAACTTTACAAGGACCAGATTTGATTCCCTTTACAATTTCAAGGACCAAAAGGTTATTTAAGCCTTCTTATAATTAGCAAGAAGAAAAAAATAATACAATTAGTTTGAACACTTGGCGCAACGGCAAAAATTGTTGTCATGCGAATGAGGTCATGGATTTAAGTTACGAAAAATAAGATAAAGTAGCATACATTAGACTATGTAGATGGACTTTTCTCACAGCACATACATTGTGGAAGCTTTAATGCACCGGACTAATCTTATACATTGTGGAAGTAGTTTCTAAAACTAATTATTATTAAGTATAAATATTTTAGCATAGTATTAGTACATTCTTGATATTCTTTCAACTACTAGTGGTAATAGTGGTATTATAATGTAGTGAATCTCATTTTCATATGTCACCTTATCAAGATTTTTTATGTACCCACATTAAGAAATTAGTAAATGGTTAATTTGGTTTCAAAAGATTTTGCGCTGACAATTAATATATGGAAGGAGGAAATATGTTTGAATGTTAATTAGTCTCTACAACAGCTTGAATAACTTGTTGGCAGCAAAATGTTTCAAAGATGAAGTTGATACTCTTAAAAAAAAAACAAGGATAAAGGTCTTCTGCATATATTTTGATGCTCACATTAGTACGTAATGAAGGACTAATATGACTGACAAAATATTAGAGGTCAAGGAATATATAAGATGACCAACAAGTACGTATAGTTTGAGGACTTTATTTGTGTTTATTTAGTATAGGGATGAATGTGAAAAACCTTGTCAAGGTAAAGATGAAATTGAGAGTTTCCTCCGTTATGATGTTCTGAACTCTTGTGACATGGTTTTGTTTGTATAAGCACGTGAACTCGCTTGATTTTTAGCAAAATGGGTCAACTAATAATCTAAAATAACTGCAAATATCCACACATGTAGAAGTTTTGGTTATATGATATCTAGAATCAAAAGTGACAAGAATAGAAAGAATGGTTAGAAACGGACACAAGTGTATGCATATGCAACACGTTTGAGGCCATGAGAGTAAATTGAAGGCACATTAGTGTTATCATTCATTCAGCTGAGTTACTCTCACTCAATGGGTGTCAAAAGCTGAAAAAGATGTTACTTTGTTTGATTGTACGTTCCAGCCAAATTGGATAACTTTGTCATGAGCAAAGGAGTGATGT
This sequence comes from Lotus japonicus, assembly GCF_012489685.1. Taxonomy (NCBI): domain Eukaryota; kingdom Viridiplantae; phylum Streptophyta; class Magnoliopsida; order Fabales; family Fabaceae; genus Lotus; species Lotus japonicus. Next base: position 71,225,514 of record NC_080041.1, read on the forward strand.
TTCTGTCAATAGTGGACCTATTTCTCTTTTGTTGTTTGGATCTGTGGACGAAGAATTCTTATCCTGTGTCACTATGCTTATGTTGCTTTCTGAACTTAATTAGGCGGCAAAATGAAGACACATCCTCTGACCAGATATCAAGTGACAAAGTACGTTTGAGGTAATTTGTATGTTGCTTTCTTCATCAATGGTAATTTGTTTAATTGGCCAAGTTGAGGTAATTAGTAGCATGTTTGGATCATTTTATTTTTTTTCTCAAAATCAATTCCGTCACTCAAAAGCTAATCACAAAAACTTCTCCCTAAAATTAATTATAGCTTAAAAAATCGGTTGCAGAATAGCTTGCAAAACTATAGGAAAAGAGGCAATATCTAAGGCTGAGCCACATGCTAATTTGTACTAATGCTTGAAGGGAAATGAAGGAATACCATATGCATTTTGTGAGCTATAAAGTAGAAATGAGAAATGTATAAAAATGGCTTCCATTCTTAAGCCATTCTTAATTTAAAAAAGGCTTAAATAAGTTTTTGGTTTCTATCCTTTACAAAATGCATGATTTTCGTCCCTCGCCGGAGCAGAGGTGGGTTTTGGTCCCTAACCTTTGCCAAAAGGTTTGGTTTTCATCACTCCGGAGCTCTGGGTCAACGCCGGAGCTCCGGTGGCCTATGTGGCATGGCCACGTGGGATTAATGAAAAGTCAGGCAGTGTTATAAAACTCGGCTCGAACCGGCCGGTTCGACCGGTTGAGCCGGGAACCGGACCCTAAACCGGTTCGAGCCGAGCATTGGATCGGCCGTGCAATTCACCCGCTGCGAACCGGAAAAAACCGGCCGGTTCAATTAAAAAACCGGTGACTCGGTCCTTACGGTTGGACCGGTTCGCTATTTAAAAAAAAAACTGAAAACTGAAAAATCTCAAAACTGTGTCGTTTCAGGCTTCAGCAGAGTAGGGTTTTCAAGTTTCAATTTCAACTTTCAAACTCTCACCGTCTCACGTTCGATCTTCAACCTCAGTGCTTCATCCTTCACCCATTCGATCTTCCTCATCTTTCAGTGCCTGCGCCGCCGCCGCTCCACCACGTGAAGCTTGTTTCCGCCGCCGCTCCACCACGCCTTGCTCGCGGTTCACGGTTCAGCTTCTTCTTCCTGGTGAGCTTCTTCTCCTTTCTTGGTGTTTCTATTTTAAGCTATCTCAGTTCAATTTCTTAAATATGCTATATTGTTTCCTACCCCCCGTGCACGCTCTTCCTTCCCCTTCTATTACTGGTGCAGCCAATCTTTCTATTCGTGCTTCTTAATAACACGAATGCTATATTCAGAACAATTTCATCTCCATAGTATACCACAATAATTCAGTACAATTTCATCACCATAGTATATTCGTGTTGCATTACTATGGCTATATGCTGTATTTTACAATTTGATTGCTTTTCTTTTGCTAATTTCATATCTGATTGCTTTTCTTTTGCTAATTTCATTTGATGATGCCTGGATATACAGTTTGCCAAACATATATGAATGATTAAATTCTTGGTTTCTTAAATCAAATACATTGTTGATTGTTTCTTAAATCAGTAATTGCATTTGGCTATCTGAGTTCAATTTCTTAAATCAGTAATTGCATTTGGCTATCTGAGTTCAATTTCTTAAATTAGTAATTGGCTATCTCAGTTCAAATACATTATTAGTTTATCTCTTGTATACACCTACTTGAATGCTTTGCTTATAATGGAGGCTTAAGTAAGGTTTAGACAAGCTATTTAAAATGCCTTTTACTTGTGTCTTTGACAACTGGAATTGGTGTTTGATAGTTTGATTTTATTAACTTCAAACGATTTGTTGAAGGACTGTGATTGGAATGGATTTTAATAGGTTTATATTTGAAGGGCTGATTGTGTACATATTGTGCATTCTGTTCTGGTTTTTATTATGGTTGTTTTTGTAATTGTAGGTTCTGCTATCACTGGTCCAATTGGAAAGGAGTGTGCTGATCTGTGGCCTAGGATTGCAAGTGCTGCAAATGCTATTGTTTAGTTTGGATTTCTAGTATTTATTTGACAATGTTTTGGCTTTTTTCTTTAAATTGTCTCGGATATTTCTAGGATTAATCGTATTCCAAAGTTACAGATTTTGAGTTTTGAAGAAATTGTTGGTTATAAGATTTGTTTCTAGTTATTCTTGTGTTCCAAATTATTCAATCTGCTTTATTCATGTTATCATTGTTCTGATTGATGTTGATAACAATAATTTGCATGTGCGAGTGGTTGATTGTGGTCTTTATTATGCTTTGTTTTGCCATTTGTTTTTAAGCATGAATTCCAAGTTTCATGTAAGCTGTACCTACTGAATCATTATTGAGGTTTCTTAACTAGAATTTTTAAATGACTGTTGAGCATTAATACTTAGATTTCTTGAAGTGAATGATGTTCATATACTCTAGGACAGGTTTTTCACTGATGATGATGATGAGGATGCACAAGGTGCAAATGGGAATGAAAGTAATGCTGGAGAAACTTTCAGTTTATTTGATGATGAAGTGATGCCTTCCTTGGATGAAGCTTTGCCTCCCTTTCCTACTTGGACATGAAGAAACTTGGCATTGTTATTGCTATATTTAGCATTGTAACAAGCAAGGTTGACAGAATCGCGATTCTACGTAGGACGGGAAAGGGGGTGCAGAATCGTAAACTCGTATAAACGTAACAAGGACGCTACGATTCCACAAATATGTATAAATATATTATATGCATATAAATTCATATATATGCATACAAAATACCTTAACATAAAATAAAAATATCTTTAAATAATAACAAACACTTTGATAGACTTGCATAATCTATAATATTGTCATTGTCATTGTCATAAAGTACTCAAGTTCCAAAATCAAAATGTACCAAAATAAAGCATTACATCCCAATGTACCAAAATATAATTGAGATATATTTGAAACTGTGTACAGGAAACAAGGTAAACCAAACAGGCCCTACTAAGCTCATCAACACTCAACAGGTTTCATCTTTTCTTTTACAGTTTCTTCTTTATCTTTCATTTTTCTATGCTGCATTCTTGGCCTCATTTATTTCTCACGAGAAAAACAAAGCAAAGCTGGAATATGACTCAATCTATATTCCTAGCCTGAGTCAATTCAATAGCATCTTTATTTCACAAAAACACAAACAAATAATAAAAGAAAAGAGAAATCTGCCAATTGATTTGGCTACTCTGTGTATAATACATCAACCAGAGGTAAGCAAGAACAATAAAGTGCAATGAAGAGAGAAGAGCGTGGGAGCACGATGAAGCATACCAGAACAAAGAAGAGCGTCGCCGCACGGAGGAGCACGACGACGGAGGAGTGAAGGTCCGGAACGAAGCAGCGGCGTGAGTTGTGAATGGAAGAGAAACGTGTTTTGATACTTCTAAAATTGTAGGGTTCCATTTAAAATCCCGGGTCGGATCCGGTTTGATGGGTCAGCGGGCTTGGTTTCCAGAAAGTAGAATCGGTCACGGCTCGTGATTCCACGATTCTACCGGTAACAACGGCGATTCCACTCGATTCTACCAGATTGCGATTCTGCTACCGATTCAACACGTAAGGGGCTTGTAACATCGTAGAATCGTGCGATTCTACGAGTTGACTCGCGATTTTGTCAACCTTGGTAACAAGACCTTGGTTGTTGAATTATGTTTTAAGCTTGTTTATGTGCTTTTTGTTATAATTAAAGCGTCAAACCGATGTTGTTTGATGATGCTCAAAACTTATTTCAATTATTTGTGAGTCGTGACATGTTATTTGGAGTTGTGACATTTTGTTGTGGTAAAACATTCCTTGTTGTTTTTGTGATATTTTGTTATGGTATTCTGTTATGGTATTTAAATTTTTTTTTATTGTCAACCGAGTCAAACGGTTCAACCAGTGACCCAGTGGTTGAACCATTGACTCATTGACCCAGTGCCTCGACCGAGTCGATTACCGGTCCGAGTCTGATAACACTGAAGCCAGGTGTTATTTTTATTTTCATTTAAATTAAAAAAAAAAAGAAATTAACCTAAGTAATCTTTCACCTAATTAAATCATTCACCTAATTATCAATTACAAATCTCTTTATCTCCATGATTTCTTCATCAAAAACCCAGATTTTGCTCTTCATCATTAATCTTCATATTCATCTCCATCAAGCCAAAAAAAAAAAAACCAGTGCTTCTTCATCCTCATCTTCAACAAACCTAGAAAAAAACCTTCTATCAAGCCACCAGTAGCACTATAAATCAACCTTCTACTTCAAGCCCAAATAATAAATCGAATGAGGCAAATAGCAAGAAGATAGCAGGAACAAATTTTTATATTGTATCAATACAGAGGAGTTAGGATACATGGAAAAAAAATCAGACTTGAACTTGAAGATGCAAAGGGTATCTCCTAACAAACAGAAAACATTAACATTTGAATTTCTATCTTATGAGACACCAACAAATCAAATATGTTATTAATAAGATATTAACATCTCTTTACCAAACTTCTCAAAGATACCCATAGGACATAGCAGTAACCATTCCATATCTGCAAAAAATCCCATAATAAAACCCAACAACTCCAGCCCTTGCAAAAAAACCAAAGCCACCACACATACAGATCCACCACCCCCAACCACACCCACACTGAGCCAACCCCAAAACCCCAACCCAGATATGTTCTTCAGTGCCTCTGTGGGTTTGGAATAATGTAGAGAAATTGAGAAGGCGAACGATAATAGCGGCGAAGCAAGGTGCCTGGCGGTGATAGGAGGATCGATTGCTGCACGGTGGCTCCAGGCTGCGAAGAGGTCGACATCACTGTGGTTCCCCTAGTAGTGTGAGCGCATATCATAGGTGGTGCCAAAGGAGTAGAAAGCCATGGAGGAGATCCGAGAGGTTGAGGCTTGGCTCACCGTCGACGATGTGGTGATGGAAGGATATGGAGGTTCGGATGGCGTGATGGAGGGGATTTACAGGGTCTTCTTCCTCTTGGAATCTTCTTGCATCACCAGATCCCTCATTTTCCCCTTTTTAATGTTTTTATTTAATTTAATTATAAAATTAATTAGGGATTAATTATTTAGGTTAATTAGGTTTTTTATTATTTAAATGAAAAAAATTTCACGTCAGCTCATTAATCCCACGTGGTCATGCCACATGGGCTATCGGAGCTCCGGCGTTACCCAGAACTCCGGAGGGATGAAAACCAAACCTTTTGGCAAAGGTTAGGGACTAAAACCCACCTTTGCTCCGGCGAGGGACGAAAATCATGCATTTTGTAAATGATAGGGAGCTAGCAAAAACTTATTTAAGCTTTAAAAAAAGGTGCATAGGAAGGTATTTGGATACCAGTAAAACAGTACTTATTAAAACTTCTCTACTAAAAAATATTAAATAAATTCTAACAAGTGTTTTTTTACCGCATCCAAACAAAATCTTAGTTAAAGTACACAATATACATAAAAGTTATGCTTAAACAAAAGATACATTTACTTGGCTCCTTTAAAATGCTAATTTAGAATGATGGTTGTTGTAGGCTTGTAGCATTAGCAATTTTTTTATATATACACAATTGGAGGCAGTTAGCTACATTACTACAATTAGCAATTCAGCAGCAGTGAATAAGCTATAGTATAGTAATATTTTATATTTGTGTCAGTCACTTGGTTAGATAAGAAGATAAGAAGAGATAGGATTCATTTAAGAATAATGTAGAGCTTCCATCACACACAAGATAAGGGGCAATAGATGTCGCCTAATACAAACAAAAACACTGTCACTTTGTGGTGTTAAATCACAGAAAGCGAGTTTTTACATTTATTGCCGATCATACTACTTGGCCATAGAAAAAAAAACCACTTAATTCCAGGCTCTGTTTTGTAGCAAAAACTACGGCTACAAGTCCTTATCAGGTTAAGGCTCTAGCAATGTTTTAAGTTGGCTTTATGATCCATGGTTTGTGGCATTAGCAGATTAATTGGCAGGTCTATGTTGGTGTCATGGTTGGTGGTTATAAGTGTTTGGTGATGTGTCTCTATAGCATGTGTACAAGCAAGACAAAAGCCCTTAGGTGCAGAAGTTGATATGCCCCTAGCTACACTTAGATGTCATAATTGCAAGCTTAGTTTTGGAACATTTTGTGAAGCCATTTTCCACACTCAGGAAAGCCTATACATTCTATGCATCTTCCAAGGTCCTAGAATCGAAAATGTTTTCTTCACACCTCATTTTGAGGTGGAAGGAGGTGGAGGAGGAGAGAGATAGGAAGAAAAGAAAAAGTAAGAGAGAGAACGTATGAGATGTGATAGATGATAAGAGGAGAGAGGTAGAAATAAAAATAGGTGGAAATGAAGTGTTTAAAAGATGAGGTGTGTATATATCATTACTCTCCTAGAATGCCAAATGTCTGGGAGATGAGGAGCGGTTTTTTTAATAAATTAAGTTAAAAGTCGACTATTCGCACCACACTCAATTATAGTATGGAAACACACAGTAAAACTATGTTTGGACATTTAACAACATCATGCAAATGAAGGTTAGTACACTCTTCAAAATAAAAAATGAACGCCAGGAACTTTATTATGAACTAAGACGAATGTTGGTTTGTTTAATTTGAGATAAAAATACTTTTAATTTTTATTGGAAAGTAAGATCCCACTTTGCTAAATAGAAAATATGAAAGCATCCATGAAGTTTCATAAATTTAAAGCATATTTATTTTCAGCAGAACTATATTACAAACACACCATATGTCAAGTGACAAAATACGTTTGTTTTTTGTTACAATCCATTGGTGCGGGTTCTCATATACGAAAAACGTGAAAACACATTAAATGATATAGAAAACGTGAACTCAATGTTGGAGAAGAATTATTTTAAAGAACTTTCACGTTGAGGATGAAGAGTGTGTTTGTAAACACATTGCACCCGAGAAAATTTCATTTTTTTTTTCTAATTCATCAAATCCTCAATCTCACAAATCTGGCTTTAAAATGTGAGCCAACGCAGAAAAAGTGTTTGCAAACACGTCCGAAAGTCTACATAAACACACACTTAATTACTTTCTAGATTTGAGTTATGAAACCGAACATTTTAAGAATACATGGTGAATTGGTTAAAAACTAAAACACATGTAATCTAACCAAAATCTAATATCCGTTAACACTATTTTTTTTTTTTTTTGAAACTCCGTTAACACTATTTAAACAGACGTTGGTAATACTTTAAGATAAAAGTGATTTAATGTATGTTTGGATTTAAATTTGTAAAAGAGAGTTTGAGTCAATGTGAATTTAGAAAACATAGTTCGGTTAAAAATGTGTTTATTGCAATGAAATTTATGTTTAGATATATTTATCTCAAAAGTAAGTTTGAGAAAAAGAATTTTTTTTTGGATTATACTCCCTCCGTTCCTTAATATAAGAACCAAGCAACAACTTCACACCCCTTAAGAAATTTAGTAAATTTAGGTAATTGCATTAAATTTGTTCTCAATTTATATGAGTTTTCCAAAGCTACCCTTCACTCATTATTCATAATATTTATGCATCATTAATACTATAGAAAGTGGAAAGAGAGAGAAAATTCATTTAATAAGGGCATTCTTGTACAAAATTAATTAATTCACCACAAACTCTAAGTTGGTTCTTATAAAAAGGACCAAGGTGCACCTCCCATTTGTTTCTTATAAATAGAAACGGAGTGAGTATTAATTAAAAAATTAAGTGTGTATAATTACTATAAAAGACATTAGTAATAATCCTTAATTTTTAATTGTCAAAAGCAATTGAGGGTAATAATATCAGTTAAGATATTTGTCAATTTTAAAATTTAATATCAATTATCCAACCAACTCAGAAGTAATATGCTCAATTTGTTCATCAAACTCATGTTCAGGGCTCAAATTCAGTTGAGTCAACTGAGGAAAAAGATAGCCAAACAAGTGGATGTAAAATTCTATGCAATATGAAAGTATTTTGAAGAGGCTAGTAGAAAATTTAAAAAATTAAGTGTGTATAATTACTATAAAAGACATTAGTAATAATCCTTCATTTTTAATTGTCAAAAGCAATTGAGGGTAATAATATCAGTTAAGATATTTGTCAATTTTAAAATTTAATATCAATTATCCAACCAACTCAGAAGTAATATGCTCAATCTGTTCATCAAACTCATGTTCAAGGCTCAAATTCAGTTGAGTCAACTGAGGAAAAAGATAGCCAAATAAGTGGATGTAAAATTCTATGCAATATGAAAGTATTTTGAAGGAGGCTAGTAGAAAATCAAACAAAGCCTTAAACTTTTATAAATTGATAAAAGTTTATTCGCATTGCACTTAGTATCCAAACACATTAAGACTATATTTAGATATTTGATAACCATCAGTGCAAATAGACGTTAGTGTACACTTCAACTGAAACTTTCTTATCATGAAATTTTCTTCATATTGCAATCAACTAATACACAATACCAAATGACAAGAGTTTTGATATGTAAACCACTTATAGTGACAAACACCTATGAACATGTATCCAGAACATGTGCAAAGATCAACGATTGAGAGATGGTCATGTGACATTACAATTTCTCTGATTGCATTAAATGAGGGGTGTCCTTAGGTGTTTGTTACAATAGGGTGTTTGAGGTATCATTTTTGAAATGACAAAGGTAGGACAAACGGACCTTGTCAAGTCCAAGAAACCGGGCAACCTCATTATACCCTAGTTTATTTTATTTTATGTTTTGGTTTCTTTCTTTTCATCTTTTTGTGCTAGAAACTGCGTGGGGAGAGAAGCATTTCCCCATCCATGCCAACCTTTATTTCATTGGGAAAATGACAAGAGTTTTGTCCACAAACGGCCATGATTAACCTTGCTTTCCGTTTGGGCAAGTATGAATTATCCCAGAAGCTGGTCTTCTTCTTGTAAACATCAAGCTAATAAAATCTTACGGCCATGGGTCCTTATGCTTTTGAGGAGGGAATAGGTGTCAAGGAGCAAATTGCGCCAGAGGGTGGCCCTCAAAGCCCATTGGTGAGCATGGTTAGGTATTAGGTGCCTCAAAGTCCAAAATGAAGTGACTGCTCTTCCAATCATTATTACTTTGTGTTAGATTCGTCTAATGATTGTGAAATGAATCATAGACATTGGAGAACGGATTGGCACAGGAAACTTATGTCAGCAGCCAAACTTGAAAAACTTGAAATATACTGTAAGTGTTTATGTAAGTGTTTATGTAAATGTTTGAAAGTATTTATGTATATAATTTATAACTCATATAGTTTATTTTAAAATTATTTTTTGAAGTTCGGATAATTTATTTTCTTTATGTTGAAAGAAAACACATCCAAAACTAAATTGGGTGTCAATGCATGCTCCAGAGGAGAGACTAAAGAGACCCTTTCCAAAGTAACATGGTCGGCTACTACCGCAAGCGGATACACATTATGCCAACATGGCCCAGGAAGGGCTAGGGGACCTTCCTGAGGAGAGTTGCCCACCAATTAAGATTTAAGTAGATGTCGGGGGTTCGAACTCACAACCTATTAGATGTGAGAGTTAAACCTATAATATGTTGCCAGTTGTGTCAATCCAAGTTGGTGTTCAAATTAGTTAATGAATAAAAGTTTATACTTATCCATAACTCATTTTCAGCTTCTTTTAATAAAAAGTTAAATATGTTTTTACTCTTTGACTTATGCATTCGAATCCAAAACGGTCCCTAAAAATTCATAGCTTTTAGTCTTTATTTTTTGTTTTAAATTAGTCTTTGTGATGTTATAACACGTATTTGACATATTTTCACATCAAATTTAATCATTTAAATCACTATTTTTTGATATTTTTTGTCATTCACTTTCTCATTCTTCCTCTTTTTGTTCCCTTCTTAGCCACCACCTAACCTCCACAATGATGTGTATATTATACGACAGTTGTGGGAAAAGGGAGGGGCGGGAGAAGGTTTGGGTGAGGTGGGGAAATGATGTGTATGTTGTGTGGTGGTTGTGGAGGTTAGATGGTGGTTGAGAAGAGGAAAGGAAAAAAAAGAAGAAAAAAAATGAGAACGTGTAGGAAAAAAAATGATTAAAAGGAATTTTGAATAACTAAAATAAATGTGAAAATATGTCAAATATGGGCTATGACGTTCTAGAGAGTAACTTAAATAAAAAGAAAAAGCGGAACTGAAATCTATGAATTTTTTCCGGGACCATTTTAAAGAGCATGTTCAGATTGAACACTTTTCTCATTTTCATAAATAGTAAGTAAATGTGTGTTTTCAAACATAAAAATTATGTTTAGAAATAAATGGTTGGCTTCCACCTTGAAGACAGACTATGTTCACTTACCTCAGAAAAAGAGATTGCAGATTCCAAAATGTGAACACTAAAACGTGAAAGAAATATTACAAATTTGGATTGCTCGTAGTCGGATAATCCCTAAATTCACACTGTCAATGAATCTGAACTGTCCAATCAATTGTAAGATATCTCTATCGTCTAAATTTAGTGAAAAATATGAGTCGACCAATCTTGATCATATGGTCCAAATTTTATAAATGCGTAAAAGTAGGAAATAAGTGACTACAGGAACCCAAACTAGAAGATCACAACCTCCCGAATATGTGTTTTGTTAGTTAATTGAGTTTTTTTTTATAAGTCAAAGATGTATTAAAAGAGAGTACAAGGGTACTACAACCCATTATACAAATAGGAAAAGAAACAAAGGAAACAAAAAAATCAGAGTACCATGTACACCTCTGATTGCTTACAAAGACTACTCCAAATCTCTAAAATATTTAATGTGAAAATTTAGGTAACTAATAAACATTGTTGTTGTCAGCTGATGTGATGAAGACCTCGTTAATGAGGCCTAAGCTCGGGCTGCTTCACACTTTTTTCCTTTTTCTTTATACACTTTACAAAAAAAAATACGATTAGTGTTTTTTTTTATGAAATTTTTTGAAATTGATTAATGTTACATCTTAATTGGCTAATTTAATTGTTTATTTTTCTTTTTCACTATTATTTATTGTTGAAAAAATTGTGGGTCACTGGGATAAGAAACCCACGCAAACTGTTGGGCTTAGTTTCATACCAAAAATGGCTCCAACGACTTTATTCACCAGTAGGTAATGACGAATAAAAATGATTCGCTGGACATGTAACATTTCTTACAATAAAAATCCGAGGCAGTCTTAAAAATATTAAATAAACCGGGCTTAAATCCCCAGAAAACAAACCGGGCTTGCCTATAAATTTGGCCTGTGGCTTTTGGCTAATTAAGGGTATGCTCCAGTTTCTCCTGAGCTTTTAAACTTACAGCTGTGTTTTGACCACAAAAAAAAACTTACAGCTGTGTATTACACCGTCAATAAATTTTTTCTTTGAATCGTAATTCCATTAAGCAAAGAAATTAAGTTGCCAAATTGGTGCTTATAACAGATTGAACCAAAGTCTCATACTTCGTGGGAACCTCTTCTATCCAAACAGCGTTTGAGAATTTAGAAGAGTCTTTGGCTAAGCCATCAACCACAAAATTTTCGGATCGACGATCAAAAGAAAAAATGAAAGAAATAAAAGATGAAACTAAGTTCCTACAATCAGAAATAACAGACATAAAATAAGAAGATCCTTGCACACCCTTCTACCAAGCCTCAAATAACTGCAAACAATCTGTTTCAAAGCATGCCTCCAAAAAATGCAAGTCCAAAGCCAAAGACAACGCCCATCAGAAAGCTAAAGTCTCTGCTAGAAGCACTGAAAAAGTATCAATATTCGAGTAAGCACACGTTGCAGGCATGACCAAGCCTTCATGGTTCCTTGCCACCATCCCCATTCTAGCAACATTATCAACAAAAGAAGCATCAAAATTAATTTTGATACAGTTCACCTAGGTCTCCATACCGTTCCAAACTCCATGGTCCTCGTCGTGTTCCCACTAGAAGAGCTAGGAGGCGTCATCAAATGTTGTAACCGCAGCACCGCCTCCGTCGTGGGCTGACAACCATGAAACAGAATCCGATTCCGACACTCCCAAACTGCACACATGAACATAAGGTAGCCTCCAATCACACCTGAATCATCACACTCGAAAAGTTGAGCCATGAAATCATAAACGTGTGTATCTTCCTCTCGAAACCGCACCCCAAAAGGATAGGCCAGCCACCAACGAGCCACCACCGGGCATGAAAAGAGCACACGACCAATGGTTAAGCAGAATATATTATATTATTGAAGAAAAAGTCGCATGAGAACAACCATCTCATGAAGTAACCGCTTTAAAAAAAATCTATATGGTTAAGCATAAAAATTGCAAATGCTAACAAATGAATCCAAAGCAACCTCAAACTTGGATTAGGTCCTCCTAGTAAGACTTATTAAATTTGATGGTTTACTTGCAATGTACTATGTGTTGAGTGTGATTTTGAAAATGTGTCATTAAGGTGATATATGAACACTGGCGGATCTAGGACCCAGAGATAGGGGTTCAAATTTTTCAAATGAACATATCGGTAAAAATATAATTAAAAACAACTTTAATATTTTTATACATCAGAAATTATACAAGTCAGTTAGGACAGTTCCCACATTAAATGAGAATGGGATACCAAATGCCTTTAGTAATAAAAAATTGCATTTAAACCTATTTAGGACTAGATTTACCTGCTAACAATATTAAGACCAAAAGTCAGCCATAACTATATGTTAGAGACTTAGAGGAAAGTAGAAGTCAGGGAACAAGTTGACCAATTAACAGGTTCAAGCTAATTTAGCTCACCACTGGTTAATTGTTTTTCATGTCAACCTGACTTTGTAATTCTATTTTTTTTTTTCCACATAATTATCCAAGATTCAACTTTCAACCCCATCAAAATCTATCAAGTGTTGGCTTCATTATAGGAGAGTGTGGTGGAGGTTTGAGAACCAGAGGCTTCACAATTTAGAGGCTTAGAAGGAGAAGGGTAGGGAAAGTAAGGACAAGCAAGAACAATATTGAGCAAGGCACAATATTGAGCCACACATCTATCTATGTTGCTTGATGCATCAGATACAAAGAGAAAACTAATTGCTACACAGAATTTAATCTAGAGGCATTAAGAGTTGTTTTTCAAATCATTCTTCTTACCTAGCTAAACACTTCTGAATAATTTATTTCAAATTTTCAAAATAATGATTTAACAATGAACTTGTAAAATAGCAACTATCTTTTACATAAAAAAATACTCAACTTTGTAAAATATCATGAACTTGTCTATAGATGAAGGGGTAAATATATTTAACATTGTTTCTAATTTGCTGAATGTGTAATCTTTATCAAGTCCTAAACATTTCAAGAGGGTGAGTCGTGAGTGGTTGAGTGTGAGAGAGAGTAAGAGGAGTAAGTGAGTGTGAGTCTTTGGTGCAAATAGGTGCAAAACTTGGTCTATTAGTATAATTTAAAATTTTCAGGGGGTTTAAAAAAAATTATATTGGAGAGTAAGAGCAAATGTTTTTTGGGGGGGTTCATATGTACCCCTCATTGTGAAGTGGATCCACCACTGATCCAGAGATTTTGAGTCGTGGGGGAAAACATACATAAAAATATAGTATTAAAATTATAATACGTGGCCTATCTTACTATATCATAACCATTAGTAATGCATTTAAGAAGTAAAAGTTAAAAAAATTAGAGAAGACAAGCCCTCAAGAAGGGATTGATCAAAAGAAAAGCTATTAAGAAATAATAGTACAGTTTTGTTAGAATATTATAGAATAATTCATTTTTCTTACACAACAGCTTAAGTTTTTGGGATAGTTAGTTTCTTGACAAATTTCACATGCTACACTTCTGGACTAAGAAGTAAGAATAAAGTTATCTATATAGTATATGTACGGTTGAAAGAAAAAGTGAGGGAAAGAAGTGTGGAGATACCCGGTGGATACTGTAGTCTGGAGGAAAAAATCAGAACAAAATTTGATAAATTTTAAGAATGGGGGCATAACTCTTAAGTGGGGGCAATTAATCTCACTTGATATTATATAGTCTAGTATATTATTGTAAAAAAGTGAAAATCTAGTGGGGGCACTTGACCCCTTGAGTTCTCATCTGCATCCGTCCCTGACTGCATATGAAGGATTACCAAGTTATCCAACGATATCTCACAAGATCTAAGTTTCGGTGAACAAAGATCAAAATACTAAGTTAAAAATCAAACATCTTGAAGGATGTTGAGGCTAAAGAAAATAAAGTATCAACATTAAACGAGGCATAAAGCCAACTTTAAGGTGAGATTTTTTTTTAACTTAGTATTAATGCTTGGTTTTTTTGGGCATTATTTACTAAGTAAAAAAAATTTGGGAGGCCTAAAGCCCTTGCTTAGGTGCCTTTACCCTTGGGCCAGCCATGATCTGAACTAAAAGGAAAACTTCAAAAGAAAATTAATTAAAGTACGATTTAATTAAAAAAAAGTGGGAGGACATCTATTTACATGAGCGTTGTGAGGTCGTATGGCGTAAACTTTTAGAGTATTAGTAGTCAATATATCCAACCATTTTCCAATATGAGGTCTTATTTGTAGTATTTACATGATAACTGCAAATTTAATCATAAAAACATAAATAAAACTAGAAAAACCCGACTAATCTAAGTCATTCGTTCGATATATCCTTGAAGCTTCGAACTTTGCACGAAGCTTCAAACTACTTGGTGCTTCTTGATCTCATTCGTCGCACTTCTGTGTAATCGTAAGTTGAGAGTGTGGGCACATAGAAATCTTCATGTGCAACTGCTTGATCATGGGTAAGTGCTCCTGGAATTGTGACAATTGTGTCTTAGGGGCTTATCATCTTGAGTCGGTCACTTGCAGTAATTCTTCATAACTAAGACAATTTGTGCTTACCCTTTGATGATCATTTTTGCCATCCATTTAAGACTCCTCAAACTTCGAATGAGATATTGACCTATGTCGACTCGAACAGATTCAACTCCTTCGACTTACATAGTTTGAATTCTACTCTTTTCATTCTTTAAGGCTTGCTTGGCTTCAAAATAGCTAATTTATCTCATCTTTGAACAAAGGACATATTCTTCATTGGTTTGATTTTGATCTTTGACGAATGTTGCTCCTCATTCAGAAAACGGTTGCATGTCTCCCTAAACAAATGTTTTTCCCAGGATTTGAACTACTACTTTCATACTTACGGGATCTAGCTTACTTACCACTTATCTTATCTTACCCTTGACTAATTAATACCATTGACATTAATCATGAGTCATAAAGAAATGAGTCATTAAGGATCCAAAATGTTATGGTAAGAATTGAACTAGAAAGAATTGAGTCCATCCAATTGTTGCATGATTCTGTTGATCTCTCTTCTAATTCGAAATCATAAAGAAATGAATATGATACGGCATATATAAGGGAGAAGAGGCAGCTTTAAACCTCACCCAACAACAACTACAGCTGTATATAATATGTTCCAGAAATGACCATGACCGCCACCCCCCATCCATCACTATTCCTTATTCTCTCTCTCAAATGTTACTTTTACTTTCTATTAAAACCAAATGATTATCTTCATCATTGCATTCCCTCATATAAAGGAATTTGTTGCTTAACTCCTTGAACATCAGAAATTGAGCCAACACTGACAACACAACCTTATAGATCAGATTTTAGATTATTGTGAACAACAAAGATCGATCATGATCAGGAAGCTCTCATCTTTTGTGGGGAATGCCGCCTGGTCCAAGGATACACAAGAATGAAGAGACCTATTATATCTTCACAAACTTAATGCAGATCGGTTCAGATGTAACAATATCGATACATCTCCTGATTGTGTTTCTGTTTCATGATTTATATATTGTCTCCTCGGACCAGGCTTCATTCCCCTCAATTATAGCTTCCATATGCATCTAAACCAATACAAATAGAGTTGCTGCTGTTGATCTTCTCTTTTCTTCTCTCTGAGGTAAGTTATCATAATTATTCGTTATTTTTTTCAATTTTCATCCACACACACTGCTAGCTAGTTATTCATTCATAGTGTGTTTAATTTCGATTAACTTCTCAGAATCAATTCTAAAACTCAGAAGCTAGAGGGGAGATTTTCAGACACATAATTAATGTGTTGTCTTACCTTGTGGAGATTTTATTGTGTGAGATCTATGTAATGATGAAAAGGTTTGACTGCACATGCTCTTGTCTTCAACAGAACTGAAAAAGGTAGCCATCATTGGCTTTTGAGTTCTACTTCTTAATTTTCAGTTCTGGCTATGATCATGTTTTGTTAATTTCTCAGTTTGAGTGTCCTATATATGCAAACTATTTTTGGCTTTTCTATATCATTAGATCTGAATTTTGCATGATGGTTTTGAGGACCTTATATGTATGTCTGTCTATATGTATAGGTTCTTGCTCTCATCCTTTTCCCTAGTTTCTTAGGGTTTTCATATAGCTAACCTCTTAGGCTTATAAGTTATATGCTTAGTTCTCCATACCATACAAATCAATTATTAATATAATCTTTTTTTTTGTAATAATATAATATATTTGATTTCATCAAATGGTTCTTCTTTGGTTGTTGGTGTGAAGAATTCCAGGTTAGCTGGTTGCTGTGTTGATCTCCATCATCTCATCAGCTTTACTAAATATTCAATTATTTGTTTAGAATTTCTTTCAATTTTTTTTGGTCAATTTAAGTAATAAGTTACTTTTAAGTGGAAGCCACTAATAGAAGGAGGCTAGGATAATAGTAAGTTGAAGAAGCATATAGCTAGCGTGTGACAAAAAATTCTGTAGAATAGATTCAATCTTTTTTTGAAAGGAGAATAGATTCAATTTTATTGCTATCTTTTCTTTCTTTATAAAAGGAGACCTCTTTCTGCTGTCTTTTTGAAAAAAAATCGATCTTTTGAATTTCTCTTTTCAGCCTTTCTTTATGTGTACCTAATATATCCCCTTAGCTCATGTCAAATTAATTCTGGTTATGTTTGAATAATATATAAAAGGAGTCGTAGTCTTTCATTAATCTTAATTATCTTTTAGAAGTAAAGAAATGCAGATTTTTCCAGCCATGTAATGGAGAAGATCGAATTGAATGAAAGAGACCTACTCATTGAATATGATATTTGAGTCTTGATGGAATTAATTAGTCTTATAGCTGTCGACTGTAGAGATACGTCGAAAAAAAAAAAAACCAAAAAATATTTAATTTAACTAAAAAAATGATAGGCAACTTAAGTACCCAGGCCATTTCACAAACCGTCACGATTGATTGACACTAGATTTTTAGTGACACCTACGACCAATAATTTGTAATTGTTTCTCACGGCTAACCTCTACAAATTATAGAGTTTTTTTTTTTTTTTTTTATAAATTCTGCAATTTATAGTTGTCAAAAATCGCCACAAATTATTAGTGTATACATCGTGTTGCAGAAATATGATGTTCAACAATCATTTTTGTTTCACAAAACTAACTTTTAACATACGTAAAGGATAGATAAAGATTAGTGAAAGAATCCTTGGGGCGTTGTCGATGGTGAGGTGGGAGTAAGGGTGTGAGGATTCGAGAGGAGAGAAGGTTTGAACAATCTTCCTCTTGGACGAAGAAATCATGGAACATGAGCGTCGGCCAGATTGACACTAGCTTTGGTCCAAGAGATGGGTCAGAGCCACTTAACATTAGTGTTTGTTTGGATTCGCCGCTAATGGACAACATGCAGACATTATATTAACTGATGACTTTAGCATCTAGAGTTCATACTAATGGACAATGAACCGACGCTAATAAGTGTCGGTAAGTGTCGGCCAATCGACACTATCTTTAAGTGGAACATAGCTAGATATCGACATTTTTGATCGATTCAACTAGTTCTAAATTTTGAAAATTAGTGCTGGCGTTGGAACCGACGCTAAATTTTGACGTTAAGGCTGTCATACTTTTTCTTGTAGGGATCACATGACAATATAATTATTTAGGAAATAGCTTTCAATTAGCTGAGAAATTAGTAACCGAAATATATCCTTAGTTAATTTGCAGTTATTTTACAGCCAATTTGCTAGTGTACACTGAACTATAGAACACCCTTGCTGCTGCTACAATCCAAACATGAATTAACAAAGCAGAGACGGATAGTTTCCTTGGTTATCAAGATAAAGCTTCATGGCAATATGTATAAAAAAGAAGTTCAATGTGAGGTGTCAGACCCTTTCATTTTTTTCCTTGTCCCTAGGATAAAGACACTCTGATCTTACACAGTTCGTGCTTGCCTTTTAACTTAGCTTTCAGAAATTGAAGCAGCTTCATTTTAATGAACTTATTCTTGATTTCCAAATTCACCAAACATTGAAATTAAATAACTTTATTTCTAGACCAGCAAGCAGCTGGCGATTTTTAAGTTAATTACTTTTTTTTTTGTTAACTAAGATATCAGAAAATCGATAGCTACCCCATCATCACCGCACTAAACGGTAGGAGGTTGCTGACCAATGAGTTTTTATTATTTACAAGAGTTGAGAACTAAACCTCCAACCAATTGCTAACAAAATGCTGAACTACATTAAGTCAACCCACTTGCTTAATTAGTCTATTACGTACTTAATCAATTACTTCCTTCGACTTGACCACAATAAAGTGAATAAACCAGGGATGACTAAACTACAATTTAAGCATATCAACATCTTTAATATGATCACTAGTGGGATTCAGGTGCGCAACACACGGACAAGGGAAAATAAGATTTTTTTTTTTCTATATATGTTTTAATTTTAGGTGGAACAGAAAGTGATTACTGGAAATTTAGGTTTTATTTGCATCGCCTGTTAAGTTGTTGGCAGAATCATGGTCTAATTTCACTTTTCCTACTTTTCACCCACTAAAATGCACAGATTATATTGATATTCCAATTATAACTTTGTTGGTGCGGCAGGATTTTGGTTTGAGGAATCACAAGGTCGCCAGCAAAGTTGCTATAGTAAAGTTCTTTTCAATAGTAAAGTTGCTATAGTGCACTGATCGGTAAGCTAGCATGGACTGCCGGGTAGTGAAAAATATGAGTAATGAATGCATCACATTTGATATCCACTCAAATAAAAAAATAGATAGAAAGACGAGAGAGACAAGTGATATACTTCCCCGTTCCTAATTATAAGATTTTTTAGAAAAAAAATTGGTGTCTCTTAAGGCTCGTTTAGTACGTCGTATTAAGCATAATAATATAAGTTTATACAATACATTATGGATTTATCCATTGTTTGGTGCTAACATTGTATTGTATAAGCTTATACATCAATCTCCTCTTATACATTAAAGTGATGAATTATTTAATCCACCCTATAAATGATGGATTAAGCATGATAAGAGTGTGGTGTATAAGCTACATGAAAATATTTAATCAACTGCCACCACCACCACCCTCCATCATCACCACCACAATCCTCCACCATCATCGCCACCACCTCCACCACTGCCGCCACCGCCATCGTCAACATCGTCATCGCTATCGCCATTGCCACCCCCACCTCCACCTCTACCACCTCCACCACCACCAATGATGCCGCCATCGCTATTTCCACTGCCATCACCACCACTGCTACCGCCGCCTCCATCATCACCACCACCTTCCACCACCATCATTACCCTCCACTGCCATTGTCACCGCCACCACCACTACATACTTCCATGACAAACACTACCATGACCGCCAAAACAACCTCCTTCCACTGTCATCGCCACCACTACCACTGCCACCTCCACCACCATGATCACCACCACAACCCCAACCACCATTGGAAAGAGCATAGACTCACACAACTTAGAACCATATCTTAAAAAGTGTTCCCCCAAAGCCAGTGTCAAGAAGAGTATTCTGCATAAAGATCCAACTTACTCTATCATAGGCCTTCTCTAGGTCAACCTTCACAGCCACCCAATCTCGCTTCCAACAGAGCGTGCACATAAAATAAAGACATCATGTGCAATCACAATATTATCATAAATTCAGCACCAGCTTCAACCTATTAACCAAAACCTTCATCATAACTTTATGAATGACGTTACATGGGATAACTTGATGGTATTGCTTCAAACTATTAAGTTTGTCAATTTTCTGAATGAGGGCAATCAATGTCTCATTAATTTTTGAGCTTGCTATGATTCAAGTACGTAGCAACCCTGAATAAGGTTGACTACTGACTCCCCAACAATATCCCATTGTTTATAGAAGAAAATAGGTCAAAGACTGATCGGGAGGATCACGGGATGATGGGGCAGCCAAGTGAAGGGGTGGAACCAGTGTGCTGGTGTGCCGGGTGATCCCGGGAGGGGCTCCTGCAAGGGACTCCAATGCCAAAGTAAGTAGGGGGAATCGAGTAAGTGGGTAATGAAGTGAAGAGAATAACGTACCTTAGAGTGAGTGAGTTGCCCCCTTTATATACACGTTGGAGCATTAGGGTTGGAGCCATGCAACGTCATGCATGGTCCGTACCGGCGGGTCAAGGGCCGTTGGATCCTTCTGCTCCCTCTGTGGTAGCCAGTGATCAAACGGCTTAGATTGCCTAGGGACCCACCTTCCAACCACCCTAGTTCCGTAGGGTGGTTGGCCTAGGTCAACCCCTAGGTGGTGGGGTCCAGGTCCCAGGGTCAGGGGAGAGTGTCGTCCTGCTCGTGGTCAGGGACCGGACATACTACCCTGGTCGTCCCCATTGAAGGTATGAAAAACGGTAGAAAGGGGGGGTTTGAATAACGTTTTCAAGATAAAGCTTCCACCTTAAAGATTTTGACAAATCTTTCGAGAACTTAAGTGCTAAAGATAAGAGATAGAAAAGCACACAAGGATTTTATCCTGGTTCACTTGATAAATCACTCAAGCTACTCCAGTCCACCCGTTAAGGTGATTTCTTCCTTCTTAGAATGAAGGCAATCCACTAATCAGGTAAGAGTTACAACTGCACTTGAAACCTACAAGTGACTAACAATTACACTGACTTAGCTCACACTAAGATTCACTCTCTTAGTCTTCTCTAGGATCCGATCAACCTTGATCTCCTAAAGGAACTAAACAAACTGTTTATCAAAGAATTGTTTATAAGAGATTTGCTTCTAAAAAGCTAATAGTAAACTCAATGAATTTCAGATGAAGGAAAGCTTAGAAGAATTTGAATTTGTCTTGCGCGTATGTGAATGCTTCTAGCTGCTTCTTTCAGTCTTCAGCCTCTTTATATACTCCAAGGATTAGGGTTGAGCGTTGCATGGGAAATGCTACCGTTGGAGGGCAGTTCTGGAAAATCCAGCTTCTGCTGTGTCTGAGACTGTTAGGTAGGTCGTCAGGAAGGTACAGTTGCTTTTGTACTTGGATAGCGACTTGACCTTTAAACCTAGGAGACTTCTGATCAGGAGAAAGCTTCATGTTGGAACTTGTGAAGCCGGTTGATCAGAGTCAGAGGGAAAGCCTAGATCCTCTGACCATTGTATCTTCTGATTCTGAACTCAGAGGGAAGTACATGGTCTTCAGAGTATCTTGCTTCTGGACATCAGAATTTCACTAATCAGCTTCTGGATCTTCAGAGTCTTCTACACCATCAGAACATCTGAACCTTCAGTGTTTCTTTGTTATCAGACTTTTTGGATCTTCAGAACTTCTAGTGACTGAGTCCACATTAGAGTTTGTATAACTTCAGAACTTCTGAAGCTTTTCCACTGTTCATACTGAACATGGTGAATGCGAAAGCGTTGCTTGGGACACTCTTTAAGCACAGTGCTTCTGATTTGTGTGAGATTGAATAGAGGTTAGAGCCTGTAAATAGCACACTCAGAAAAACACGTTAGAGTACCACAATTGTTCATATCAAAAGGTTAACTTGTAATCATCAAAACATAGAGTTGTACTACTAGATCAAAACTTGATCTTACAATCTCCCCCTTTTTGATGATGACAAAACTAAGATTTTTGATGAACAATTCTTAAACAATAAACTGAATTCACTCAGAGTTTAGGGATATAGAATAAAACTTATCCTGATGTGAATAGTTTATCTTGCTCATTCTGAATTCAAGTCACTGCTTGATTCTGAGCTTAGCTCCCCCTGAATCTAATACTTGATGAAAACGTTAGTAAAGTCTAGATTCTGAGCTAAATGGTATAAGAGTTCAGAGTGAAAAACTTATGACATAGATGAAAATAGAGTAATCAGAGCGCATAAGTAATCAGAGTCTTGGGTATCAGAGTCAAACTAAAATCACTTCAGAAGAAGTGAAATGTATTCCTTGTATTTGCCCAGTGACACATCTATGGTCATAAAGGTGGAACTCTTAAATTCTCCAAAAAAAAAATAAATCACACTAACACATCTTACACATCAAAAACTGGGTGTACTCCCCCTTTTTGTCATAAGCAAAAAGCTTGGGGTGTGAAAAACTTAGCTTGAAGTACAAGGTACTCCCCCTTAGAGAAGGTCTAAGTTTGAAGAAAATTAAAACGATGCATGAATCAGAATTAGGCGAAATAAAGAGAAGAGTTAATGCACAAGAGGAACGGTTTACCACCAGCCAAAAGAGTAAAGAGAAGGATCAGTTACCAAGAACTTAACCTCGAGAAACTGTAGGAGCATTAACTTTCAGAGAGAAAGTGAAGCCTATATAAAGCGATGGAGAATGGGGTAAGCTTCACAGCTCGAACAATACCATAAAAAGAGAAATGGCATCAAACATGATTGCACTAGAAGAGCTGAGAAAGAGAGCCTTTGAGGAGGACTTGTTCCTTAACATTAGGCATCCAGAGGGTGCAAAGACTATCTCAGAGCTAACACGGACACTGCTGGAGGAGGACCTGCGTCCAGAGTTGAAGAAAGACTTGCGGGAATTTCTTGCCTTTCGTGGAGGAAGTGCAAGAACTCAGCCAGCTTGAACTGAAGCTGCTGGAAGAGAAGGAAGGCATAGAAAAGAAGCTCAAGAGTGCAGAAGAAATTCTGGAGAGGGATGAGCAGATTGTCAATCTCAACAACATCCAGTATGCACTGGATCGCCTGGAGAAGGAGAGGTCAGAGCAGCGCCAGGAATGCAGAAGAATGAGGAGGGATCCTCCATTCTAGGATTGTTAGAGAAAAGACAGACATGTATGATGTAAAAGCAGTTTATGATGAATAATAAAAAATTGCAAACATAATGTCAGATAGATATATATGCATAGATAATCACAAACGAGCAAAGTAAAGATTAACAAGAAGGAACCAGGGGTTAATGAAATAAAACACAGGTAAAGAAAAAGAAAAAGAATCAAAACGAAGAGATCCTAAAGCTAGGGTTTATCAGATCGACACAGAAGTTCCATCATCATTTGCTTCATTTCAATCAGCAGAGACTCATGAGTGTCAAGACGTTGTTCCACAATGTCGAGTCTGGACGAGTTTGGCTGTGTAGAACTAGAAGGAACATTCTGAGCAGCGTGAGGAGCTGAAGTGGAAGCAGAAGCAGCAGGAGTAAAAACTACGGGTGCAAGTGCTTGGCATCTAAGAGCTTCAGCCTCAGCTTCAAGTCGTTCTGCCTCTAATCTGGCTTGTTCAGCTTGAGCTGCTGCTTGACGTGCAGCTTCTTCTGCTTGTTCTTTCTTTCTTTTGGCTTCTTCAATAGCTTCAGGGATGATGGGTTCAGAAGTTAATGGGTTATACTGGATGGTGATGGGTGAGGTTGGTTCATCTGGCCTAGATGGTTGGTTCTGGAGCAAATTCCAGAGAGGTGCTTCAGTTGGAGAAGGTTGGAAAAATGAAGACCTTGGGGAATGTGGTGGAGAGGTGGTTTGTGCAGCTGGTTGGGACTCAGGAATGGGAGTGAGTGGATTTGAAGATTGTTTGAGCATGGCTGAGATGGGGAGTGCATCAAATAAATTCAAATCATCATCAGAAGCAACTGCAGACTTACTTGATTGTGCTGATGATCTTGTCACTCTGGCAGGAGTTTCAATCCTTCTGATCACTTCAGCAGCTGGTTCCACCCGGGTAGGTTTCACCACTATTCTGACCTGCTTCTTCTTCTTCTTGGGAGAAGGAGGACCATCCTCATTATCACCATCATCATCATCATCTGGTTTGCTGGTTTCATCATGTTTTCTCTTGGATTGACCAGCCTTCTTCCCTTTGGTCAGAGGGACATCTGATTCCTCAGCGGATTCTTCGAGGATCATCTTCCTCTGAACCTTCTTCTTGAGAGGAGAATCAAGCTCTGGTGCAGGAGGCAGCATTCTGTAGAACTCATCAACATCAATCTCAAAGCCTTGATTCCTCAAATCCTCAACAAAACACCTGATTGCTTCAGGGTTGTCTGCCTGGGTCCACACAGGAAAGTCATTCAGAGGGACTCTCCTTTTTCGGATTTCAGAGGATGTGTCTTCATGGGCAGGAGCAATCTTCTTCTGGACCAGACCCATTTTCTTCAGAGAATTTGCAGTGAAGACATCACTGACAATGGTGGTCAAATCCTCTACGCATCCAGCATTGATTAGATCTTGAATAAGGTCACTCTCAATGAAGAGATCAGACAACAATCTCCCAAAAGGGATATACTTGATTGCGGACTTGATGGAGGCAGTAGTCCTTGACTTCCGGATACATTCCTTCAGGTATGAGAACAGGAAGAAAGGGAGGCAGAGTTTCCTCTTGTCTTGGATGAAGACAAGCATTGCCTTCTGGCAGAAATTGATGTAATCTGGGGAACTGCCCTTTGGTCTTTGGTTGATGCAGTTCAGCAGAATCTTGTGCCAGATCCTGAGCTTGGGATGAAGGTCCATCACTTTGTAATTAGTCTTGCCCGGTTTGTAATTGGTGTACAGGGCCTTGTTGGTCTCATCCTTCGTCTTGGGTTTCAGCTTCGATTCATTGAATTGGAAACGATACCCACGAGCAGTTTCTGCACCCAGCAGATTCACGAAAGACTTCTCTGTAATTATAATCTTTCTTCCAAGAATGTGAGAGACTACCTGAGTATCATCGCAGTCAGCGTGCTTCCAGAATTCCTTGATCAGTTTATCATACACCGGTCCTCGAAGCCTGTTGAAGTAATTTTCCCAACCTTGAGCTTGAACTTCAGGACGAAGATCATACCCATTTGTAGCAAGGTTGTCGAGGTCGAATCTCCATTCTGCCAGTACTTGAAGTTCCTCAGGAGCATATACGCAGTGAACGACACAGCCCCGTTCTGCAATCGGAATGATCTGTTCTTGAGCTTGACCTTGATCTTGATTCGGATTTTGAGGACTCCTTTGACCTGTTGCTAGACCCACTACCATATGAGGGAACTGGGCTGCATCTGCAGTATCTCGTCTGGTTTGTCTCACCATTGTTGGAACGGTTGAAGGTTTTGGGTAGAAGATGAAGGTTGAAAGATGAAGAGAGAGCGAGAGAGAAGTCGAGAGTAAGCGGTTTTTTAAAAAAAAAACAAGAGAGAGAGTAAAAACCGAAAGTGAAGGAGATCGTGTGTGTATAGTGGGTTTTTACAAATAACCGTTGTTGATTCAAAAAGCAATTTAAAATCAACGGTTGAAAATTAAAGATAGATAGTAACAGTAAATACACATATCACACACAGGAGAGAAGCACATCTACACGCAACATGACAGACTGTCACACGGGCACAAGGAACTATGCATCAGAAATACTGACACACGTGTTGCTGTCTCAGCTTCAGAGTCAGTACCAATGGGTACACACACTCTGATTGAGTTACCTTCTGGACTAGACATCTTCTGATCAAGAAGTATCATAGTCAGAGGTTCTGATCCATCTTCACTCTGGACAAAAGTCCATGTTCAGATTTTTCAGAATAAAATTAAATCTGTTTTCTGCTAAGGGCTTTGTAAAGATATCTGCCCATTGATGGTCAGTATCAACAAACTTCAGAAGAAGTACGCCCTTCTGTACATAATCTCTAATAAAGTGATACTTTACCTCAATGTGCTTTGCCCTTGAATGCAAGATAGGATTCTTACTCAATGAGATTGCAGCAGTGTTATCACAATAGATTGGGATATTGCTCTCAAGGATCTGATAATCCTCCAGCTGATGTTTCATCCAGAGCATCTGAGTGCTGCAAATTGCTGCTGAGATATATTCTGCCTCTGCAGTGGATAGTGCAATGGTTGATTGCCTCTTGCTTGCCCATGAGACTAAATTGCTTCCCAGAAATTGACAGTTTCCAGAAGTGCTTTTTCTCTTTGTTCTATCTCCAGCATAATCAGCATCACAATAACCTGAAAGCTTATACTCTGATGTTTTCTTATACATCAAGCCAAGGTTAGTGGTGCCTTTCAGATACCTTAGGATCCTCTTAACAGCAGTTAAGTGGGTTTCCCTTGGATCTGATTGGAAACGAGCACATAAGTGAACACTAAATAATATATCAGGCCTAGATGCAGTTAAGTATAGAAGAGATCCTATCATACCGCGATAGAGCTTCTGACATACTTTACCACTAGTATCTTCTTTCTCCAGAATGCATGTAGGATGCATTGGAGTCTTGGCTACTGTAGATTCCAGCATATTGAACTTCTTCAGAAGTTCTTTAGTGTACTTGCTCTGATGAATATATGTTCCTTCTGGTGTTTGATCAACTTGTATACCCAGAAAGTACTTGAGTTCTCCCATCATACTCATCTCAAATTCAGCCTGCATCATCTCAGAAAATTCTTTGCATAGAGATTGATTAGCAGAACCAAATATAATATCATCAACATAAATTTGCACAATTAAGATAACATATTTATAAGTCTTGCAAAAGAGAGTTGTATCTACTTTTCCCCTTACAAACTCATTCTCCAGAAGGAATGAGCTGAGTCTCTCATACCATGCTCTGGGAGCTTGCTTCAGACCATAGAGTGACTTCTTCAATTTGAACACATGGTCTGGCCTCTTCTCATCTTCAAAACCTGGGGGTTGATGAACATAGAATTCCTCTGAAATATAACCATTTAGGAAGGCACTCTTCACGTCCATCTGATGTAGAACTATGTTGTGATTCACTGAGAAAGAGATCAACAGTCTGATTGCCTCTAGTCTTGCTACTGGAGCAAATGTTTCAGTGTAGTCTATTCCTTCCTGCTGGCTGTAGCCTTGAGCAACTAGCCTTGCCTTGTTTCTGACTACATCTCCTTTCTCATTCAGCTTGTTTCTGAACACCCATTTTGTTCCAATTACATGGACACTCTCAGGCTTCTTCACTAAGCTCTAAACATCGTTCTTGGAGAATTGATTCAATTCTTCTTTCATGGCCAGAATCCAGTCTTTGTCCTGAAGAGCTTCATCTATGGACTTGGGTTCAATTAAGGACACCAATCCTTTCAGACTAAGCAAGGTCTCTTCAGAGGGTCTGAAGGCTGATCTGGTTCTGACTGGTTCGTCTTTGTTGCCCAGAATCAATTCCTTAGGGTGAGCTGCAGTGATTCTGCTCTTCTTCAGAGTTTGTGAGTCAGAGGGACCAGCTTCTTCCTCTGGTTCATCTTCCTCTGGCTCAGCTTCCTCTGGAGCTTTGCCTTTGTCAGAAACATTAATGCTTAAATCTGCAAACTTCTCAACTAGCTTTGACTGGTCAGAGTCAAGCTTATCGTCAAATCTAACATGAATAGATTCTTCAATAGTCTTAGCATCAGTATTATAAAATCCAAAACCTTTAGATCTCTCAGAATAACCAAGTAATAGACATTTAGAAGATTTAGCATCAAATTTATGCAATCTATCCTTAGTATTGAGAACATAACAAACACAGCCAAAAGGATGAAAAGAAGAAATGTTGGGTTTTATGTTCTTCCACAATTCATAGGGAGTCTTATTCAGAATTGGTCTCACAGAGATTCTATTCTGAATGTAACATGCTGTATTTACTGCCTCTGCCCAAAAGTGCTTAGCCATGCCAGTTTCTTGGAGCATGGTTCTAGCCATCTCCTGAAGAGTTATTTTCTTCCTCTCAACAACACCATTTTGTTGAGGAGTTCTGGGACAAGAGAAATCATGTGCAATTCCATAGGAATCAAACAGACTCTCAAACTTGTCATTCTCAAACTCTCCACCATGGTCACTTCTGACACGCACAATCCTACAAGCCTTCTCGTTTTGTACTTGGGCAATGAAGGTAGAGAACACAGCATGAGACTCATCCTTGCGGGTTAGAAACTTTACCCATGTCCAGCGGCTATAGTCATCAACGATAACCATCCCATATCTCTTGCCACCTATAGACTCAGTTTTCACTGGTCCAAAAAGGTCGATATGCAGAAGTTCCAACGGCCTTGAGGTTGAGACAACATTCTTTGCCTTGAAAGGGACTTTTGTGAATTTGCCTTTCTGACATGCTTCACAAAGAGCGTCTGAAGCGAACTTCAGATTGGGTAAGCCCCTGACAAGGTTTAGCTTGCTCAGCTGAGAAATCTTTCTCATACTGGCATGCCCTAACCGTCTATGTCATACCCACTGCTCTTCATTAACAGACAGAAGGCACTTCACATTCTGAGCCTCCAACTCAGATAATCTGATCTTATAAATGTTGTTCTTCCTCTTGCTGTTAAACAGAACAGAGCCATCGATTTGACTTACAGCCCGGCAGGATTTTTGATTGAATATTACATCATAACCCTTGTCAGCTAATTGACTTATAGACAATAAGTTATGTGTTAAGCCGTCTACCAATAACATATTATCAATGCATGGACTACTATCTACACAAATAGTACCAGTACCAACAATTTTACCCTTTTCATTTCCTCCAAAGCCAACTTCGCCTCCAGGCTTAAGTTTTAGCTCTTGGAACATACGCCTTTCTCCCGTCATGTGACGCGAGCATCCACTGTCCAGATACCATGATTGGTGTTTCAGTGGAGCTATCAAGGATATCTGCAACATAGATAATCTTGTCCTTAGGTACCCACTTTCTGGGTCCTTTCTTGTTAGTTACCCCAGAGGTTCTGATCACCTTGGGTGTCTCAACATGATATTTTAAAGGAATATTTGCATGATATTTAGACATAGAGAAAGATCCCTTTTTAAGAGGGTTTTTAGCAACTTTAGCAGGTAAAGGATCAGGCAATATGGTACTAGAGGGAACAAAGCATTCATACAAGGATTTAGCTTTAGACACAGAGGGCTCATTTCTAATTGGTTTAGAATAGCCAATGCCATGCATTCCATTTCTGCTTACGCCATAGATCATTGAAGCCATTAAGCTTCTATCCACGCTTTTAGCTAGGAATCTTTGAAAAGACTTTTCATACTTAGACTCATTTCTACAATCAGAGGCATCACAAGCTACAATTTCTTCTAACTTAGCAATCTGGTTCTTAAGCACAGAGTTAGAATTGATCAAAGCATGATTATCATTTTTCAAATCAGAAATAATTTTCTCATGTTCAGAAGGAGTCTTGGAAACAGCAGATAAGTCCTTTTTCAGCTTCTTATGCTTAGACAATAAGGAGTTATACTTATCCATGATATCAGACAATGCATGTTTCAGTTCAGAGGTAGAAAAAGAAGCGAATACCTCATTTTCATCGTCTGAGTTAGGATCTCCTTCTGATTCTGAGTCAGAGTCAACAGCTTCCTTTGACTCTGCTTCTTTGTCTTTGACAATAGCCATGAGTCCTTGGACTTCACCATCAGAGTCAACATCCTCTGACTCTGATTCATCAAATGTCACCATCAGACTCTTCTTTGTCTTGAAGTGCTTCTTTGGCTTCTTGTCCTTCTTCAACTTTGGACAGTCACTTTTGTAGTGCCCTGATTCTTTGCACTCAAAGCATGTGACTTCCTTAAGTGAGGACTTCTTCTGACCTGAGGATTCAGACTTTCCTTTTGCCTTTCCAGAGCCTTTGTACTTGCTCTGCCTGTGCTTCCATATGCGATTGAGTCTCTTGGAGATCAGAGTCAGCTCATCTTCATCAGAATCTTCTAATGCTTCTTCAGATTCCTCTTCTTCAGCTTGAAGAGCTTTTGACTTCTCAGCCTTAGCCTTTTCAGATTTAGATTTCAAGGCTATGGACTTTTTCCTCAGATCTTGCATCTCTGAACGCTTCAGCTCATGGCATTTCAAAATGCTGATGAGTTCTTCTAAACTCATATTCTCAACATCTCTCGTGAGCTCTATTGAAGTCACTAAAGGCATCCAACTTTCAGGAAGACACCTGATGACCCTTATGACATGAACTTTTGTTGTGTAGCTCTTGTTGAGAGGTCGTATGCCAGCTACAAGAAACTGAAATCTGGAGAACATTTCTTCAATGGACTCATTTGGCTCCATGATGAAGGATTCATACTTTTGGATCAAAGACAATGCCTTTGATTCTTTGACTTTCTTGTTTCCTTCATGAGACATCTTCAGAGATTCGAAAATGCCTTTCGCAAACTCACGATCTGTAATCTTCTGGTACTCTTCATAGGAAATAGCACTTAGAAGAATTGCTCTTGCTTTGTGATGTTGTGAGTACAGCTTCTTTTGATCTGCAGTCATCTCTGACCTTGGGATCTTCTTGCCATCTGCATCAACTGGACGCTCGTAGCCATCCACAATAATATCCCAGAGATATGCATCGAAACCCAGAAAGAAACTTTCCAGTCTATCTTTCCAATATTCGAACCTTTGACCGTCGAACATAGGAGGCTTTGCATTGTAACCATCTCTTTGAGTTTCACTGGTGGTGGCAGCCATTGTTTTTCACACCGGCCCGGATCACTGAACACTGTTAGGTGTGGTAATCAGAACTTGCGCTCTGATACCAATTGAAGGTATGAAAAACGGTAGAAAGGGGGGGTTTGAATAACGTTTTCAAGATAAACCTTCCACCTTAAAGATTTTGACAAATCTTTCGAGAACTTAAGTGCTAAAGATAAGAGATAGAAAAGCACACAAGGATTTTATCCTGGTTCACTTGATAAATCACTCAAGCTACTCCAGTCCACCCGTTAAGGTGATTTCTTCCTTCTTAGAATGAAGGCAATCCACTAATCAGGTAAGAGTTACAACTGCACTTGAAACCTACAAGTGACTAACAATTACACTGACTTAGCTCACACTAAGATTCACTCTCTTAGTCTTCTCTAGGATCCGATCAACCTTGATCTCCTAAAGGAACTAAACAAACTGTTTATCAAAGAATTGTTTACAAGAGATTTGCTTCTAAAAAGCTAATAGTAAACTCAATGAATTTCAGATGAAGGAAAGCTTAGAAGAATTTGAATTTGTCTTGCGCGTATGTGAATGCTTCTAGCTGCTTCTTTCAGTCTTCAGCCTCTTTATATACTCCAAGGATTAGGGTTGAGCGTTGCATGGGAAATGCTACCGTTGGAGGGCAGTTCTGGAAAATCCAGCTTCTGCTGTGTCTGAGACTGTTAGGTAGGTCGTCAGGAAGGTACATTTGCTTTTGTACTTGGATAGCGACTTGACCTTTAAACCTAGGAGACTTCTGATCAGGAGAAAACTTCATGTTGGAACTTGTGAAGCCGGTTGATCAGAGTCAGAGGGAAAGCCCAGATCCTCTGACCATTGTATCTTCTGATTCTGAACTCAGAGGGAAGTACATGGTCTTCAGAGTATCTTGCTTCTGGACATCAGAATTTCACTAATCAGCTTCTGGATCTTCAGAGTCTTCTACACCATCAGAACATCTGAACCTTCAGTGTTTCTTGGTTATCAGACTTTTTGGATCTTCAGAACTTCTAGTGACTGAGTCCACATTAGAGTTTGTATAACTTCAGAACTTATGAAGCTTTTCCACTGTTCATATTGAACATGGTGAATGCGAAAGCGTTGCTTGGGACACTCTTTAAGCACAGTGCTTCTGATTTGTGTGAGATTGAATAGAGGTCAGAGCCTGTAAATAGCACACTCAGAAAAACACGTTAGAGTACCACAATTGTTCATATCAAAAGGTTAACTTGTAATCATCAAAACATAGAGTTGTACTACTAGATCAAAACTTGATCTTACACCCATTGGGTCCCCCTCGGGTGATCATAATCGGGCGTTAGAACAGTAGTGGTCGTTCCCATGCGTGGTCCGCCCGTCCCAGAACAGTAGTCCCCCAGCTCTAGCCCACTGCTCTAGCCCACTAAAGCAGTGGGCTAGGAGCTTTAAGTAAGGTTCACGTGAGCGTCCCTCCGTCATTCTGGTCGGTTCCTGCCAGCCCTTACCAGAACACTTGCCCCCCAGCTCCGCCTCACTGCCTGAGTGAGGCGTGAGCTTTAGAGTTGTGTCCGGACGGGTGTAGGCGGACCGGTCGGAGTTCAGGATGGCCCGACACATTGGATCCGAGTGAGGGGTAACCGATCGGCACCATCCATGGTCTTGGGACGACGGGGTGGTCCCGAATCCCAAACGTTACGCAACAGTTACTTGAAGCGACGTTTTGGCAGCGCCATTAATGCGTCTGACAAGATGTGGCACGCGTTACGTCGTTTCGTTCCCCTTGCTGACGTGGCGGAAGCTGATTGGTCGAGAGCTTTCCCGCCTCCCCTAGCGTCATCATTACCATCGTAGGGTTTGGTGAAGCGTCGCTTCCCATTCCTGATTTCCCTTATAAAAAGGGCAGAAGGGGCTTCATTTGCGTTTTTTCCTTCTTCCGCACCTCAAGTTCTCCTCTTTTCTTCCTCTAAATTTCTGTATTCCGACGTCGTTAGACGCAGCTTTCAAGGCGGTCGTTCTTGATTTCCCGGTGGTCGTCCTCGTCAGTTACTTGGTAAGTTCTTCTCAACGTCTTCTGTCTTTTATTTTATTTTTCTTCTCCTTCTCCTCCTAGTTCCGTTCTCTAGGGGTTCCTAGGGTGCGTCTTTTCGGGTGGGAGAGAGTTGTCTCCTCCCCCCGTGCGACGGAGGGGCGGTCCGTGGGCCGGTCCTCCGGCGCAGGGTTTGCTCTCCCTGCCGGGGACAAAGGCGGATCCTGGTGGTTTTCCCCTTTGAGTCGTGGTCAATAACTTGTAATATTGAAACGACGTTTTCCCTTGCGCAGGTTTATGTATGACAGGAGTGGAAAAGAAAAAGGGTAAAGCGGTCGGGGGGGGTTCCAAGCCGAAGATGAGTAAGGATGCCCTGAAACGGAAGCGAATCGATAGAAAGAAGTTTCCCCATCTGGAGGGTGATCTGGCGCCATTGGACGACTGATGCAGGGAGATATTGAAGATCGAGTCCTACTATGCTAACGAGGACGAGGGGCACTTCCGGAGACAGTATTATCTGTCACAGAAGTAGATCGGTCCTGGGCATGACGTTTTTGCCCCTGGCAAGACGGAGAGGCTCCCGCAGACCCCCCCGTTCGGCATCTATATGAACATCTATACGATGAAGAAGGTGAAGGTGCGGATGCCGCTAACCGACTTCCAGGTCGCGGTGCTTAGGCATATGATGGTGGCGCCCTCCCAACTCCACCCGGGGGGTTGGGGTTTCGTGCGCGGTTATGAGACCGCTTGCGTGCTTTTTGGGCAGGTGTCGTCCTTGCCTCTTTTCTTCCATCTTTTCGCGGTCGCACATACCCAAGGTCACGGCGACTACGGCATGGTGACCCTGAGGACGGTGTTCCCGATATTTAAAGCCTTTGCCGATTCGTATAAAGATTTCAAGGATCAGTTCTACCGGGTGGCGCCGACCTCGACGCCTCCTTTCTGGTGGTTCGAGCAGGGGCCGAGTGGCGGAATGCGGCCGCGGTTCCCACTGGCCTGGAACGCGGCCCATTATAGGGAAAAGGTGACGTCATTCAGCTTCTCAGACGAGGGCTCCCTATCGGAGACTGACTTGAAATTCAAGCAGTTGTTGTTGGGTGCCGTCCGTTACGTCATGGAGGGGGACAAGAAAGTCCCGGTCCGTCCCCTTCGCTGTTATGACTTGTGTTCTTTCAGCGTTCGGAGGAATGCTAAGTTACTGCGTAAGTTATTCACTTATTATACCTTTCGGCGTTTCTTTCATTATTTTGTTTGCTAATGTTGTTTTGATCCCTGGGCAGGTGACATGGCGGACATTGACAGAACCTTGTTGGACGCGATGCAGGTTGAAGACGGGCAGTCCACGGATGAGGAGGTGGACCAAGAGGCTGAGGCTGCCGAGGGGGAAAGGGGGGTGCTGAAAATCAGCCCATCCCCGACCCTAAGGATGGGGGAGGGGTTGACGTTGGGGGGACTTCTGGGTCGGCAAAGAAGGTTTCGCTGGAAGGCAATCATGGGTCCGTTCCCGTCCAGGGGGAAGGGCGGGCTGTTGACGAGGAAGAGGATACCCGGAACCCGGCCGCAAAGAAGCGGAGGGTGGAGGGCCATCAAGACCATGCCGAGGGTGAAGGGCCGGACTCCGAGCCGGAGCGGGCAGAGCCTGTCACCGTGATAGCCCCCCCACAAGAATTTCGATGTGGGGTCCTAGGGCCGCCAACTGCCAGGAGCACCTGGATCAGATCGACGACCTCGTGCTGACGGAGAGTGACCAGAAATACTTGGGTGAGCAGAACCCTTATGGGCTCCTCAATTATGCTCTCCGGGCCTCGCTCAAGACCGCTTATGTTGTCCGGTATCTCCAGTTGGAGACCTTGCCTGAACTGGAGGCGCTCAGGCAGAAGGTCGAGAAGGACGATCAGCTAATATCCGCCATGAGCAGGGAGCTGGAAGAGGGGTGCTCCACGATCGAAGAGTTGAGCAAGGCGCTGGACAACATGAAGATTGAGAATGAGCAGTTGAAGAAGAAGGTCCTGGATGGCGATGCGGTTCGCCAAGACCTGGAGGGGCGGCTGAAGACTGCGGAGGGGAGCGTCGAGACTAGTGCGGCTCGCTTGAAGAAGGTAGAGGCCGCTCGGCTTTTGGAGCAAGAACAGAATTCTGCCGTGAAGAAGGAGCTTGAGGCCAGGGTCGCCTCTCAGGAGGCTGACAAGAAGAAGCTGGCGGCCACCGTGTCAAATATCAACAAGGCTTCCTTCAACAATGCGGTGAGCCAGCTTACGGTTGTCAACCCGGGTTTGGAGACCGGTCCGATCAGATATCGAAACGTGGTCTCTGGGGACGGATCGGGACTGTGGATTCCAAAGGGAAATTCACCCCGACCTTCCCGGAGGAGCAGGCACCCTGAGGGGATTGTAATTTTGTTTTGTTTCTAGTCTTTGTTTCTTTTTTTTTTTTTTACTTAAGTGTTTTGAGTTGCTCTGGGCAATTGTAATGGGTAACCGTTTGTAATGACAACTTTTATTAGTAATGAATAGATTGTTCGGTTTGTTTCATTTCCGACTTATGTTATTTGACTTGCCCGGTTGGGTCTTGTGATTGTCCCGGTGGGACTTTTAATTTTTGTGTTCCGCGGGGTCTTCTAGTTATCGTGCCCCGAGGGCTTTTAGATTCCATGCCCGGTGGGTCTTTTAATTTGTTGTGCCCGGTGGGTCTTTTTATTTTCGTGCCCGGTGGGTCTCTTAATTTTGGTGCCCGGTGGGTCTTTTAAATTTGGTGCCCGGTGGGTCTTTTAAATTGCTTCGATCGGCATCCATGCGAAAATAACTTAAACAAAACGCTCCTTCTTGATTCTTTAAATAATGCCAGTGTGCCTTTCGGTTACAAGAGGAGGACTGGAAACAGTTCCTTGATTCTCATGAAACTAGACTTAAGAACATTTAAAAAAGAAAAAACCGGGTTTCAAGCATTTGGTTGGCAGAGTTAACTGTAGTAGCGGTTCAAGTTGGTGGCGTTCCAAGTGCGGGGAATCTCTTCCCCAGAGAGTTTTTCCAACTTGTAGGTGCCGGTTGCTTCAGTTACTCTGTATGGGCCTTCCCAGTTGGCGGCCAACTTGCCTCTCTCGGTCCCTCGGGCTCCAATGCTGGCGTTGCGGAGGACTAAGTCCCCGGGTAGGAACGCGCGGTGGACGACCTTCTTGTTGTAGCGGATGGCCGCATGCTGTTTCGCGATTAATTCCCTGCAGTTGGCGATGGCTCTCCTTTCGGCGAGAAGGCCCAGGTCTTCGTTGATGAGCTGATCGTTCTCCCCCGGGTCGTAGCTCAGGGTGCGAGCACTCAGCTCTCCAATCTCCGCTGGGATGACCGCTTCGGTTCCGAAAGTCAGGCGAAACGGGCTTTCCCCAGTCGTAGAGTGCGGAGTTGTGTGGTATGCCCATAGGACATGATCGAGCTGTTCCGCCCAATTGCCCTTAGCGTCGTCCAGTCTTTTCTTGAGCCCTCTAAGGATTACTCGATTCGCCGCTTCCGCTTGTCCGTTCGTCTGGGGGTGTTCCACCGAGGTGAAGTGGTGCTTGATATGAAGTCCGTCCACCAGCTCCCTGAACTCCAGGAACCCCGAACCGGCTGATGACGTTCTTGTAAAAGAAACGTTGTATGCGGGCTGAAGTGATAATGGCAAGGGGTTCCGCCTCAATCCACTTGGTGAAGTAATCCACCGCGACCACCAGGTGCTTCAACTGTCCCGGGGCGGTTTCAAAAGGTCCCAAGAGGTCCATTCCCCATTGGTGGAAAGGCCAAGGGGAGACCATAGTCGAGAGTTGTTCGGGTGGGGCTAAGCGGTGGTCGGCATGCCTCTAGCACGGGTCACAGTGTTTGACGTGGTTGGCAGCGTCTTTCTCCAGGGTGGGCCAGTAATAGCCGGCCCGGAGGACTTTTCTTGCCAGAGAACGTCCGCCGGGGTGGTGGCCACAGCTGCCCTCATGGATCTCTACGAGAACATACTCTGCTCGTTCCTTTGACAAGCACTTGAGGAGCGGAGTGGAGAATCCTCTCTTAAAGAGGTCACCGTTTACAATGGTGTACCAGGAAGCGCTTCTAGTCAGCTTCTTTGCTTCCAACTTGTCGGGTGGTAGCCAGCCCGTTGTGAGGTTCTTAACAATAGGGGTCCTCCAATCCTCGTCCGCGCCAATGCTCAAGGTGTTGACTCCAACGGGACGGTCGGGGTCTGCGACATAAGGTACGGCCAGCGTGCCCTGGATGACTGTCCTGTTCAGGCCGGGTTTCCCGGTGCTAGCCAGCTTTGCTATGGTATCCGCACGGTCATTTTGAGCTCTTGGGACGTGGCGGAATTCTACCTTACGGAAGGTTGCGGCCAGCCGTTTCAGGTGGGAGAGGTATTGTTCCAGAATTGGGTCCTTTGCTTGTGCTTCGCCGTTAGCCTGGGAGACCACTAGGAGGGAGTCGCAGCAGACGAGTATGTCCTGCGCCCCCAGGTCCCGCGCCGTCACAAGACCCGCTATGCAAGCTTCATATTCAGCTTGGTTGTTAGTGGCTGGGAAGTTAAAGCGCAGCGACTGTTCTACGACCATCCTTGAGTTGCTTTGGAGGACGATCCCCGCGTCGCCCACCTGTTTGTTGCTCAAGCCATCAACGTGGATGACCCAGGAGATTTCCGTCGGTGGGTCTTCATCGCTCGTGAGCTCCACCAGGAAGTCTGCTAGGACCTTCGCCCTGATCGCACGTCTGGGTTCGTACTGGATGTCATGCTCGGATAACTCGATCGACCAACCCACCATTCGACCGGCTAGATCTGGCTTATGTAGGACTTGCTTGACCGGTTGCTCTGTGTGGACTATGATGCTATGGGATTGGAAGTACCTTCTGAGCCGCCTGGCAGTGGTTAGGAGGGCGTGTGCAACTTTCTCGAGCATCTGATATCTGAGCTCTGCTCCCTTGAGCGAGCGACTGACGAAGTAAACGGGAAGTTGGACTCCCGCCTCCTCTCTCACCATCACGGAGCTCACAGCCTTGTCCCGAACGGCTAAGTATAAGTACAGGGGCTCTTCCGGTTTTGGACTTGATAGGATCGGTGGAGAGGTGAGAATCTCTTTCAGCCGAGAGAAGGCTTGTTCAGCCTCTTCCGACCAAGTAAAGTTCGCTCCTTTCTTTAGTAGGGCATAAAGTGGTAGGGCTCTTAGGGCGGCCTTAGGGAGAAATCTTCCGATTGCTTCCATCCGTCCCGCCAATTGCTGGACTTCCTTGACCGTCCTGGGGCTTTTCATTTCTACAATAGCTTGGCACTTCTCGGGGTTTAGTTCAATCCCTCGACTTGTGAGCATATATCCCAGGAATTTCCCGCTTTTGACCCCGAAGGTACATTTTTCGGGGTTGAGGCGCATATTGTGCTTCCTCAGCTGTTCGAACACCACGGCAAGATCAGCTGCATGGTCGCCTCCCTTTGGTGTTTTCACGATAATGTCATTAATGTAGACTTCGACTGACTTCCCAATAAGCGCCCCGAAGATTTTGGTCATCATTCGTTGGTAGGTGGCCACTACATTTTTCAGGCCGAACGGGAGCATAGTGTAGCAATACGTCCCCCGATCGGTTATAAAAGCGGTCTTTTCTTCATCGTCTCTGTACATCGAAATCTGGTTGTACCCGGAATACGCGTCCACCAAGGCATCGATGCTGGGGAGGGGGAAGGGATCCTTAGGGCGGGCCTTGTTCAGGTCCGTGTAATCAACGCACATCCTCCACTTCCCATTGGATTTTTTGACCAGGACCACGTTCAAAAGCCAAGTGGTGTACTTGACTACGCGAATGATCCCGCCCTTAGGAGTTCAGTCGTTTGTTCCCTGATCGCTTCTTGCTTCTCTGCTCTCATCTGTCTCTTCTTCTGGGCCACTGGCTTGAATTTTCGGTCTACTGATAGTTTGTGACTGCAGAACGTTGGGTCGATGCCCGGCATATCCGCGGATGACCAGGCAAATAAGTGCCCGTTACTTTTCAGAAGGGCTTCCAGTCGGTTTGAGAGATCCTGTGGGAGGTCTAGTGCCAGCTTGGTGGTTTGCTCGGGGCCACGGCCGATCTGAACAGACCATGCTTCCCCATCCGGCTTAAGGCGTTGATCCTCTCTGGATTGGTCCACTCGTGGGTCGATGTCGGTCAAGCATGCTCCTGCTCGGAGGTGGAAGCTTTCGACTATTTTCCCGTGGTCGGGATCTTTCCTCTTGCGATCCTCTCGCGCCAATCTTCTGCTGGAGTTATAACACCCCCTGGCCATGGTTAGGTTTCCGCGTACGAAAACCGCCCTTCCGGCTCATGGGTACTTCAACATCAGGTGGTGGGTGGAGACGATGGCCCGGTAGACATTGAGGCTCGGTCTGCCGATGATGACGTTGTAAGCTGTTGGGCATTTCACCACCAAGAACCGAGCCTTGACAATCCTGCAAACATCAGGGTCTCCTAGGGAGAGGTATGCATCAAAATATTCTAAGGGCAGAACTCTGTCCCCAGTGAACCCGATCAAGTATTGGTCATAGGGGATCAGGTCTTTCACAGATAAGCCTAGGGTTTTATAAGCATCGTAAAACATAATATCAGCAGAACTACCGGTGTCGATGAGCACCCGCCGTACCTTACCGTTTGCGATGAGGGCCTCCACGACAATCGGGTCGTCCTCCTCACCGGTGTCCGTGCCGTAGTCGTCTTCCGTGAAGGTGATGGGAACTTTCTGCTGCGGTGGGCGGAGGGAGCCGGGACGAGGCCGTCCAGCGGCTGACATGATGACTCGAGTGCTCTTCTTCCGACTGTTGTTTGATGGTCCGCCGGCGGCCCATCCTCCAACAATCGATCCGACACTGACCAGATTGGTCCCGTGGCGCCTTCGTACGTCATCGTGGTCCCGCCGATCTAGAGATCGGCGTCGATCCGGACTTCTACGACGGTCGGGGCTTCTGCGTCGGTCGGGACTGCGGCGATGACGGGGGCTCCTTGCTCGAGGGGGTGTGCGGGCTCGGTTCCTGGGAGGGGTCCGGGCACGGGCCCTGGGCGGGGTGGGTGACCTTCTAGGAGGTGGCGAACGCGGGCGAGGGAGGTCGCCCGAGGAGAGGGCGACGTACTTTGACAATCTCCCGATTCTGACTAGTTCTTCTACCTTGTCTTTCAGGTTCAGGCATTCGTCCGTGTTATGGTCGGGGCTATCGTGAAATTCGTAGAACCTTTTGGAATCCAGCTTATCCCCCCGCGTGAGTAGTGGGGGGGGGGGGTTTGTCCCTGAGGTCGGTGGAGGCTCTCTCCCGCAAAATGCAATAGAGGGAAGAGTTCAGGGGGGTGTAACTATCGAACTTCTTCCGTTTTTGCTTTTTGTCATCCGGGCCCTTCTGTCGAGGTTCGC
Source organism: Lotus japonicus (assembly GCF_012489685.1). Lineage (NCBI taxonomy): Eukaryota > Viridiplantae > Streptophyta > Magnoliopsida > Fabales > Fabaceae > Lotus > Lotus japonicus. The sequence continues at coordinate 71,265,567 of NC_080041.1, forward strand.
GATCGCGCTTAGTTTCGCCGGGGTCTCGGGTTTTCTCAGAGGGTCTATGGTCTGGGTTTTGATTGGTTAACCTCAATGTCGCCGCTTCCTCGATGTTAATATATTTCTCTGATCGGGTTTGAAACTCCTCCAGTGTCCTGGCTTTCTTCCCGTCCAAGGAGGTTAAAAACGGACCTGGCCTGAGCGCCTGTCGTACCAAGATCAGGCGGACTTGAGGGAGGAGGTCCGGAATGTCTCCCGCTTCTTTGTTGAAGCGGTTAAGGAAAGTCTTCAGGGATTCCTTCTCGCCCTGCTTGATTAGGGCCAGGGTCTCTTCTGACTTCGGGATGTTCCTCACCGAGGAGTACTGGGCTAAGAAGCTCGACATGACTCCTTCCCAGTTGTGAATGGAGTTTTTGGGGAGGTTTTGGAACCAGTTCATTGGGCCTTTTCCCAAGCTCATCGGGAAGCAGCGGCAGTAGATCGGGTCGGTAGCCCCGGCATACTGCATGACTCCCACGAAGAAGTTGATGTGCTCAGTCGGGTCGGAGTCACCCTCGTAGAGTTTCATTTTAGGTCTCGACCATCCTGGGGGGAAAGGGGTCGCCATGATGTCCGCAGAGAGGGGGCCGTTGATAGTCTGCGGTAGGGTAACCAGGGTGCCGTGTGGGCGGGTCGGGTCCCTGAGCGGCTCCCTGGTGGAAATGGGGCTCCTCCGCCCGGAGTAACTCCTGCGCGGGGAGTGGTACCTGCGGTGATGGGAGGGTTGATTCACGGCTCTTTCTGTAGTTTGTTCTTGGTCATGGTCGTCTTGGTAGTTTGAGGGGGGTAGGGGTCTCCTTCCCGTCTCCCCCTCTTGAGAGAACGTCGGATCCTGTCTAGGGCGTTCTTCCAGTTCCTCCAGTTGGCGGAGGCGCACTCGGAGGGCGTGGATCTCGTCCCGAGTGTTGCGGGCCTGGACATTGCATTCCTGCCCTACCTCCGGAGGGTGCTTCTCCTCCATCGCCCTAACTCGGGCCTCAAGCCTACACAGGGCTTCGTGCGCTGCGTGGGGGGTGAGGATCCCTGGTTCCGGGGATCGTCCCCGAGGCGGAGTTGGTGGGGTAGTCCTCTGGGGTCGGGGGGAGTGTTGGCAGTTCGCGGATTCGTCCAGAGTTTCCACATGGCCCTCGGGAGTTCGGTTGAAACGGCGAGAAGTCTGTCGTGTCTCTACCATTGCGCGTTGCTGCTGCTCTTGTCTGTGACGGCACGTGGTGAAGGAAGAGTTTACTCGATCCCCACAGACGGCGCCAAATGATCGGGAGGATCACGGGATGCTGGGGCAGCCAAGTGAAGGGGTGGAACCGGTGTGCTGGTGTGCTGGGTGATCCCGGGAGGGGCTCCTGCAAGGGACTCCAATGCCAAAGTAAGTAGGGGGAATCGAGTAAGTGGGTAATGAAGTGAAGAGAATAACGTACCTTAGAGTGGGTGAGTTGCCCCCTTTATATACACGTTGGAGCATTAGGGTTGGAGCCATGCAACGTCATGCATGGTCCGTACCGGCGGGTCAAGGGCCGTTGGATCCTTCTGCTCTTTCTGTGGTTGCCAGTGATCCAACGACTTAGATTGCCTAGGGACCCACCTTCCAACCACCATAGTTCCGTAGGGTGGTTGGCCTAGGTCAACCCCTAGGTGGTGGGGTCCAGGTCCCAGGGCCAAGGGAGAGTGTCGTCCTGCTCGTGGTCAGGGACCGGACATACTACCCTGGTTGTCCCCATTGGGTCCCCCTCGGGTGATCATGATCGGGCGTTAGAACAATAGTGGTCGTCCCCATGCGTGGTCCGCCCGTCCCAGAACAGTAGTCCCCCAGCTCTAGCCCACTAAAGTAGTGGGCTAGGAGCTTTAAGTAAGGTTCACGTGAGCGTCCCTCCGTCATTCCGGTCGGTTCCTGCCAGCCCTTACCAGAACAAAGACCATTCAGACCTAGTGCTTTAAGTGCCCCCATGATAAACATTGCTTGCTTAATCTCCTATGCAGAAAGTAGCTCACGAATACGGTCTAGTCCCATCTCATTCAAACGCGGGAAACTCCCATTAATGGGAAAGTAGTGTCACCACTTGTAGAGACATGCAAACTCTTAAAGAAAGTCATCAACATCAAACAAGGGGACTTCACATTTACCACCACTTCCCCGCCATTTGTAGATAGAGTTTCAATTTTGTTAAGCTTCCTTCAAATTTTAGTAGAGGCATGAAAAAATATCTTTTTTATATCCCCATGCTTCGCATAACTGCATCTTGATATTGCCACCAAATCATCTCCTCTTGGAGCAAGTTACAGTGGTACTCCTTCCAAAACTTCCTCTAAAGATGATGGAGAATGTCATTATTGTTATTGTTGGAAATATTACAATGAAAACACAATAAAATTATAATGGTCTCGAACCAGATATTACAAATGTAATCACAATAGATTGGGGCGTGTCACATGACACTGTTCTCAAGATTTTATTCGCTTGCGATAACTCCCCAGGATACAGCAAACTCTTCTAACCAATTGTTAGGACTCAGAACTAAGAAGAAACACTAAGATAGGCACCCAGGAGATATTATTTTTCTGTGCCTCTACCACCTGCCATATCAACAAGTATATATACAATCACAAAAAGTGAACCGTGTGTGCAAGGAGGAAAAACCTCAACAAATTATTTCCATTAAAAGTAAAGGTATCAACGGTTTTAAAAAGGGGTTGTCTAAATTACCCATGCTAAAATTTGGATTAAATAACCCATGATCTATGTGGACCAATCACATTTAAGATAAATTTATTGAATTTTTATATTTTTTATTAATTTATTTAGGGTTAAATATGTTTTTGGTCCCTGACTTATACAAATGAATATAAATGATACCTGAAAAAAAGCTGCAAAGGTTTTAATCCTTGAAAATTTTTATTTGACTTAAAATGGTCCAAACGATGTCATAAAGCTTACATGGCAATTTATTATCCTAGTCATCGGTCCACATAGACTTCTATGTGGACTTTTCACATCTATATCGGTCCCTCCAAAATTTCTTCCTTCAAATTTAGTCCCTCTCCTTTCATAATTCATCTCAAAACCCCTCCATCTTCTTCATCTTCAAAACCCAGAAATTCCCTTCATCTTCTTCCTCCTCCTCCCTCCTCCACCCAACACTACCATCACCACCCAGAACCACCACCCCTGAACACGCCCCTCTCCCCCTCACTCAACTCCACCACCAACCTTCGTCTTCGCACCGAACACCATAGAAGTAGACTCTAAGCTATCATTCACCGTAGATGCAGATCTCCCTTGGAAAGGAAATTATTTTGGACTAGATTGCTGGATGAAACCTCATTGAATTTCCCTACTCTTGGTTTGCTGGATCGAGCTTGGGGTTTAGGGTTTCTAAGAAACGGCGGAGGGCGACACGAGGCTCAGGGTCGGGTTGGTGGGTGGTGGAGCTTGTGGGGTTGGGGTTGTGACCAGGCTAGATCAAGGGAATTCGGTGGTTGAAATTTTCTATAGGTATCCAATGTTCCAGTACGTGCTGAGTTTTGGGATTTGGTTTGTGTGGTTATTTGTAAATTGAATGACTTATGTTTTGGGTTATGTTCTCAATTTGTGCTGAATTGTCATGTATTGATTATCTTGAACTTTGTAATGAATGATTATTGAAGTTACTTCTATGGCTTTCACTTACGTACTTTATGAATTTCTTCTCCACTTTGCTTTTGAAATTATAATTTCAATAGTTACGTTTAGTTTTCGTTTCAAAATGAATTTGCAACTAAGTGCGTTTCTGATACAGTTTTGTTTCTTCTCCTTTTTCTGGGTTTCATCTCCTGTTTCTGGGTTTCAAAGATGTAAGGGTTTCTGGGTTTTTTTAGATGAATTTAGGATGAAGATGGTTCTAAAATGGTTTTGTAGAGAGAACGACTAAATTTGATGGATGAAATTTTGGAGGGACCAAAATAATGTGAAAAGTCCACGTGGAAGCCTACGTGGACCAATGACTAGGAAAATAAATTGTCACGTAAGCTTTATGACATCGTAAGGACCATTTTTAAATCAAATAAAATTTTTCAAGGACTAAAACCTTTGTATTTTATTTTCAGATACTATTTTATATTCATGTGTATAAGTCAGTGACTAAAAACATATTTAATTCTAAATAAATTAATAAATGAAATATAAAATTTAATAAATTTATCTTAAATGTGATTGGTCCACATAGACCATGGGTTATTTAACCCAAATTTTAGCATGAGTTATTTAGACAACCCCTTTCAAAAATAAAAGGTAACCGATTGAATTTATGCACAAAGGAAAATAGATGTGCATTTAAAATAGGATGAAACGGTTATATAGCAGCATAATCTTTTAACATATTCATTATAATCATTAAATTATTATTATAAAAGAAACGTTAAAAGCTGTTGAAGAATTGAGGATAAGTAACATATTAATCTTAAATGGTAATAAAATGATATAACTTAGTAAAAGTTTTGAAATACTTTAAAATATACAACAATCCTCACATATTTCAAAACCTTTTTGAAAAAAAAAACATAATATCTATGACTTCATCTTTTGCGTGTATTGCACCAAATTTGGTGTCTTTTGGATTATGAACCAGACGCTAAACTTATAGACTTAAACATACAAGTGAATTGGTGGAGCAATGCTCTATGAACCGAAACACTTTATGTATATCATAGGTCTACAATCACATTACACCCCCACATTCTTCTTATTAATGCTGTATTGCGCTATTTCAGCCATGCGCGTGCCTGGTTGTTCATGAGTGCTCTAAAGACTTGCCAAAATCTCATACAAGCGACGACCCACTTGACACTCATATAGATGATTTTCATCAAGTGTATACTGCACTTCATACACCATCCATAAGGGTTATGAAATTTAAAAGCTTTGAGCTTTATCATCAGCACAATACAGTCACACACATCTCACACTTCACATTTAGGAATAGACAATTTAATCGTGCTTGCAGAACTAACAAGTGACTTGTTTTTACCCATATGAACCTTCTTCATGGGATCTCCAATCACAAAGGTTGGGTTACCATCACTGTCGTTATTGGCTTAAGTCTCATTCCTATAATCTCATCATTGAGGAGCGACCTCAAAAATATTACGTACGTAATTGTCTCAATTTTTCAGAATAAACTTTATTTATTGCTTTCTCTATTTCCATTTGACAATCACAATATGCAAAATATGCAATTGTGCACGTCTACTTGGATACTTCCAAGTGACCTCATCTCAATCAAAACTAAAGTGAATCTACTTGTGGTGTAGATTTATTTTAGCTCTCATTCAAACCACAAGTGTCATGAGCATCACTCTATTATTTCCATAGAGTGGATATCCACCCTAAACAATATCATAACACACGGTACATCTCAATTTTTCATGAGGCTAACTCATTGTTGGAACTCTCCTTCATTATGGAGGGGACGTCGTCTACCTTCAAAGGCTTCCAAGGGCAAGTCATTGTCTTCTTGGCTATCATAGTGCTCTTTTTCTCCAACTCATTAGTAGACAAGAGCTCATAAATTTCTCATGTCTAATTTAATCATTAAAACTCAGTAAACAAATAAACAAATAAAGACCAAATAATTCTTAATAAAATTAATATTTTTAAAGCAAACTTTAAATCTCACATTCAATCTAATACTGAAAATTCTAACCCCCACAATTTCAGGTAAATACTCAAGATTGAAATTGAAGCACTCTTACAAATCTTCTTAAAATTCTGAATGCTCTACCAGTTTCTTTTATTCTCTTTCAAGTTTATCATCATAAACAAGAACAATGAATCAACGATATAAATTTCATAAACCACGGAGCATCAACACCTAGTCTCAAAAAATTGAGTCACATTTAAGCTTTAGAATTATATATTCTATAATAAAATGATCACAAATGAGCCATGAATAGCTTCCTAATTCTTGTTACTCTTTCGGCTTCATTTTTACGTGCAAAATGAACATATGAAATCAGCCAACAAGCAACTATAGAAATTGGTGGAAAGATAGAAGTCTATCTTTTCTAATAATTTTTCCTTTTTCTAATTTTATTGAGGACAATAGCCACTAAAGAAGATATGAAATTAAGATATATCATAGCAACCCTTTGCAAGTCAAATAGGATATATATAATAGAAGGTCTTTCCTCCTATTGTCATACCGTGTCACCCTCCTCATGTGGTTTTATCTCACACAGTACAAGAAATGTACACGAAGTCATTTACCGCAAACCTTTGGATAGGTTGTGACCTTAATAGAACGATTCACTAAACTCTTAATTATATAGTATAAGTTCATTGAATTAAAAAAATAAAAGGTATCACCTGGATGAAAGTAGAAGAGACTTGTGCCGCACTAAGACCCACCAACGTTCATCCCACTGCCACGAATAAACTCTTGAGATTGTTGGAAATATTTCAGTGAGAACACAATAAAATTATAATGGTCTCGAATCAGATATTACAAATGTAATCACAATAGTTTGGGGCGTGTCACATGACACTGTCTTCAAGAGTTTATTCGCTCAAGATGCGATAACTCCTCAGGATACAACAAACTCTTCTAACCAATTGTTAGGACTCAGAACTAAGAAGAAACACTAGGATATGAACCCAGGAGATTATTTTCTGTGCCTCTACCACCTGCCATATCAACAAGCATATATACAATCAAAAAAACTGAACCGTGTGTGCAGGGAGGAAAAAGCTCAACAAATTATTTCCATTAAAAGTAAAGGTATCAACGGTTTCAAAAATAAAAGGTAACCGATTGAATTTATGCACAAAGGAAAATAGATGTGCAATTAAAATAGGATGAAACGGTTATATAGAAGCATAATCTTTAACATATTCATAATCATTAAATCTATCTATCTATCTATCTATCTATCTATTTATAAAAGCAGAGTTTCTGCAGCCTTGAGGGCAAACTGGTCATTCAATAATCCATTGCACTACAACCTAATTTTCAGCATGGGTATTTTAGTAAAAATTCACATAATTTTTCAAAGTTTCAATCCTGGTCGTTGATAACTTTGTGGCAACTCTTCAGCTTCAGGAGAAAAGTCAGTTTCATAGTAATCTCATTGTCTTTTGGCATTCCAAAATGAATTCACTAAGCTCAATTTTTTAGAACCTTGAAGAGACCTTCAATCTTCTTCAGTTTTTTAGACCTTCAATCTTCTTTAAACCTTAAACTACGAGTATAAATACCCATTTGCTCCTATTTTTTTGTGGTTTTCTTACCTTTATTTTGCTTCTTAATGGTTTAAAGTAGATCAATCATTGACCCTTCAAGCTTGATCAAGCTTCCAAATGGTGAATGTTCTTCCATGTATTTTTTGCTTTTCCCTTCTATTTTATCATTTTTTTTTATGTTTTCTCATTTTCAAAAAAAGTGAGTGGGTCTACAAAGGCTTGAGCTTCTAATTTCGAATATTATCGTTTGGTTTTTCTTAATTTCAGGTTTCAATTGTGCGAGTGGAGAAGAGGACAAATGAGTGTGTTATGAGGAAACAAGCAAAGCGAGACAATTGTGTAAAGAAATAACTAATATGTTTGTATTTTTTTCTTTAAAATGTAGTTTTCCTTAAACATTCATGCTTGAATTTACAAATTGCTATTTTGTTGGGAAAAGACTCAACTTACACCTTTTTTTGCATTTTGTTGGACGAGGACTCAACTTGCACCATTTTTTGCATGGGTTTGAAACATAAAAATAAGAATTTATGTTTGCAATTTGGTTTAAATAACCAAGATGAAGGATTCTTGCTTCCATAGTTGAACAATTTGGAAGGCAAACTGTATTGACTAGGAAAATGCACCCTTGAAGGGTAGTTGTTGCAACAATAATGATACGTGTGATGAGGATGATCAAGCTTCCAAATCATGATTGTTATCTTTAGTTGTATCTATTCCAGTTTTACTCTTCTTATACTTTTTTTATCCTTAAATATTAATATCATTTTGTCCCATTCATATATTCTTCTATACTTGACAAGAGTTTGAGTTAAATATTTCAAATGATTTGTTCTATCGGTACCAGAAAAGAAGGAGAGATATCCAACTTTAATAGAGACACATACATCTTTAGAGGCATGGGTTGAAGAAAAATGAAAAAGACAACGGTTAAAGAACCCAAACTTGCTCATCAATGTTTTGTAGGTTCCTTGAAATCATTATGTTCTTGCATCGACTTAAATTACTCCAAACCAATGTTAAATCTAGAAAATTTACTTAAATTTGATAGAAGAATGTTCAAGTTCATTGGTACATTACTTATTTTTATTTATATTATTAGTAAATTATAATAGTAAAAAATTTGCATAATAATATCTATTTATTAACATAATAAAAATTTAAGCCTAAAATTGATAACTTAATGAGTTAAAGAATATTATAGAGATGTTGATGGAAACTTTTATATGTTAATAGTACAAAAAAATAATAGCAGGTCAAGACATATAAATATAAATAATACTTTTCATACCTTATAACTAACTGATAAATCTTAGTGTCATGTAATTTGAAACAATATCATTTACATGGAATTGGGTGAAACTTACAATTGGATAGTAAAGAGACACCTATCTATCTATCTATCTATCTATCTATACTATACTATACTATACTTATTATTTCCTAAACAATCAATTACAGCCGTACATCCTCAATCCCATTTTCCTTCAGCCGTTTCCCCTTTCTTTCTTACGTTTATTTTTGGTTTTTTCCGTTCCCACAACCTTTTGTTTTGTTCCCCTTGTGCTTCCTTTGTAATTTCTCGGCTTCTCGTTTTCCCTCACCCCTTTCTTTCACCTCTGTTTCTTTCACTCAGACGACCTTTCTTTCTCATCACCTGTTTTCTATACTCTCTTCCTCTTCCATTTTTTGTGCGCTGTTTTAATTGTTGCTTCCCTTGGGGATTTTGGTTTCAACATTAGCATCATTACATGAATCAATACATTGGTGATGGGAGGGTTGGAGTTGGAAAGGTATGGAAAATGCGACACCCAAACTGGGGCGAAATTGTAATTGGAAGCTGCGAGTGGACAAACCAGTTTGAAATCGTTGCTAGGAACGATTTTGCTGGTGTTGATCCCATTGCCACGCCCTTCTTCTTCTTCCACTTGATGATGAAGCTGCATGCATGCATCCTACCTTTCGGTAAGTAACTTGCTGATGTTCTCTCCCTCACAATTGATTGTTTCCAAAATTGTTGATGACTGGGTTTTGATTTCTTTGAAAGCAGGGTTTTGAGGGTCCAAGATTTACACCGTTCGGTCAGTTCGTGTAAATCTTCAATCCTTTCGTTGATGGCTTTGTTTATGGTTTTGCCTTAATTTTTTCTGCTGTGTATGTCCTGTCCATCTTAGTTTCTTTTTGTCTTTCATTGTTTTAGTATGTGTTCAATGTTTTCTCTTAAATCAGGTTTTGCTTTGTTTAAAATTACTTGGTGAGCACTTCTAACTCTTCTCTTTTGATCATTGTTGATTGTTTTCACTATGAGAAAAAAAGGGTTATTACAGACAGCCAAAACAAGTAGTCGGTATTTGATTTCAGGTGGGATTGTACTATTAATTTAGGAATCAATTCTCTGACTTTGTTTGTAATCTGCTAGGATTCAGAATCATCCTTTGATATGATTTGCGATCTGCTGCCGTTGAGTCATTATATGTTCTTCTTCTTCTTCTTCTTCATGGTTTGGGTGCCGTGTGTTCCACTGGGGTTTCAGACACATGATCTCCGCTGCGCCATTTTGGTGAGTACAACGACTCTTTACGACTTTTATTTTCTTAGTTTTTATGATCATTGTTCTTATTCTATGTGATGTTATGTGCACTGTGTTTTGCAAGGTTTTCAGTCGCATGAGCAGATTAGGTTATAGTTACAGTTTCGATTTTGGGTTCAATCTTCAAAAACGGTAAGGAAAATTTTCTCTTTTTTGTCTTTTCATCAATGGTCAATTTTCTCCTAATTGGATTTTGATAACTCAATCATCTTTGCATATACCTTGGTGTCTTCAGACTAGGTGAACCAATATTATTTTATTTGTGTTTTCATTAATGCACAGTTTTCTCTCTTCTACATATTCCTTCAAAGTAGTATTCTTATTTTTTATGAAAGATTGCATGTGCCTAAGTTTTTGCGCTCTATTTTTTCTTCTACCATTTTTCAGTTTTTAATGTGAACTTTGCAGTTAGGTTATCCATTTTTTCTATACTATATATATTTATGTTTGTTCCAAAGTTTTAATGCAATTATTTGTTTTGAGTTGACAGCTAGGTTCAATGCTATACTCGTCCAAGCTAGGTAAGTTCTTGAATTTTTACTATTAAGTGATTGTGTAGCCATTTGACCTTTATTTTGTTTTGCTGAACTGCACCATCAGTTTGTAGGGGGCAAATAAGTATGGATTCTTCAGTGGGAAAAATAAAATGCTGCTAAGTGATATGTTTGCTTTATTTTTTTGACTGACCTTTCATGCTATTCTAATCTTCAAATTTGTGTAGTTAATATTATGCATTTATGCCTCAGTGTACAGAAGTTTCTTTGATGAAAAACCATCATATCAACCCACCGAAATCATCATATATTGCTTTTTGCTTAATCACTCTATTTTCTATATGTTTAATTTGCATTATGCTTTATCTGTTGGAAGACTTGCATGCAAACTCTGATAAAGTGAGAAGTGAAGCTGCTGCTATTAAAATTAAAAACAACATTGGCAGATATGAAGCTAAGAAAGCGTATTAACTATAAAGAACTTCATGTGTCCGTAGTTATTTGCCGAACAGTCTTTAAGGGCCATTGTTGCTCGCAAGGCGTTGGAAACAGACTTAATCTTCCATTAATATTCAGGTTTTGGTCAAGTATTATAATGATTTAGTTCTTCCTAGACCAACAGGTGCCTTAAAGGGGCTTAAGCGCTTTAGTTTAGTTACCCAGTTTGGTCTAAGGGCTACCCCATCATGGTTGCTACTTTCTACAGTAATCAAGGATGAGATCAACTAAAACTAAGGTATTACACATTATCTCTTATTTAGTAACCCAGTTCTTTTAATTTACTGTCTATAGCAAGATAGTTCATGAGGCTTTTCATGATTTAATTTCATACCTCAAGGAACATACATTTCATACCTGTCATTCCCTTATATAATTCAAATTTAATTATGTTCACTATTGCTCAGTTGATTGGAAAATGGACATACTTGAATAATCTAAATTTTGTATTTGCAAAAGGTACTTTACCTATCCTTTTTCAGTTTGGCATTATTGTTTATGGAAAATAGGCATTACTGATTAATAAGAATTCTGATTTGTGTCTTTTAATACGTTGTCTATTAATAGATTAAATCCTAGGTGATCGAGATGTTGAGCAGAGACACTCATTGAGTAATGTTCTCCTCAGATAGGTGGCGGATAAAGCTGCAAAACCTGCCTTTGTTGATGGATTGCTTGATTTTGTGGCTTTTTACCATTGAGTTGGGAACCATATTATTCAATTTATGTATAAAGGATCTATCTGATCTGACATAAGAATTTGGTATGCGAATGAGATTGATATTGGTTATCCTACTCAGAATTTGAATGATGTTATTGTCAATTATATCTTGATTGGTTTTAGCATTTCGGTAATTTGCCATCAAAATGAAGTACAATTTATTGGTTACTTCTTACGAATTCATATCGGTTATCGAAGTTTCTTATAAATTCTAAAGCAGTCAGAGTTTAAGGATTTAATTAATACTGTTAACTTTGACAAATTGCAAAGGCCTTTAAAATATCAGATAATGATCAAATTTAATATTTCTCCCATTTAACTTTGTTTAATCGATTTCCAAGCTGATTGGTTTAATAACTTTGTTCATATTTTATTAACTAATTTTTTTATTTAAAAAATATGTATTAGGTCTTATGATTGTAGGATTTGTTTCAATGGATCTAACATGATGCGTGAATTTTTGTGAATAAAATCATAGCTTCGTTGGATGACTAAAAATAAAGGACTTATAAAAGAAAACTCAATGAACAAATACTAGATGCTATCAGTCCAGGTAGCTCACATTCCCAATCTTGAGGACAAAAATTGACATTGATTTGACACTCCCTCTATTCTTATTTATAAGTCTTTTACCCAGTTCTCTTAGATTAAGAAAAATAGTTATTAGCAATAAATTTGTAAAAAAATAATTAGCTTTCATAAATTATCCTTATTAAATTTCTTATGAATTTCTCTCTTCAAGTTAATATTTCAAAATTCCACAATTTCTTTCATATTAAATATGAAGGTAAATTTGAAAAAATTAAATTAATACTTCGTAGATAGTAGAAAGTGACTTATAAGAACAAATTTTTTTCACAAAAAATCACTTATCATAAGGAATTATTATTTTAATCATAATATCATCAATAATTCTATTTATTGTTATTGATTGAGGTAATTTCAGTTTTTGATTATTCAATTTCTCTTCAGATGCAGTTACAACGTAAAATGGTTAGGAATATACAGATTCTATAAGCAATAAAAAATATCAGCCATTTTGCCTTATAATAACATTAATTGTAACGTTTTGAACATTGATTTCTGATTTCCATAGTTAAGACATTTTTATCTATCAGTTATAGCTTTGCAGTTTCCCCATTAAGATTGTTTAATTTTCTCAGTTTTAATTTTGATCTCTTTTTTTTGGTTGAAAATCTAATTTTGATTTTAATCGTTGCAATTTCAATGACAATTAAAAAATGTTGGTGTGGCTGCTAAAAAACTCAATGCTCGGGATAAAGTAATTCAAGTGTTGGTGGATGTTTGTCATGTTTTTATTGCTCAACAAAGGAAGAGTTTGATTAAAAAAGTTGTTTTTGTGAAATTTTCTTCAGATAAATTATGAAATTTGTGTAACAAGATTTGTTATTAGTTCTTCAGATAAACTAGGCTGAAAATGTGATTTTTGTCGGTTTCTTTTATTTAATTTCACTTCTTATTATGGTTTCCACTTTTATTTTAATTTGCATTTCTCTTTTGATTTTGGACTAGAATGTGGAAGATTGAAAGAGAAGGAAAGAGAAATAGAGTGTTTTTTGAGAGGCGTGCAATCATCTTCTTAAACAGCGGTATAAACTCTTCTTTTATTTTGCTTCTTTATGACTTTTCCGGATCTTTTTCTATTTGTGTGCAAACTTCAAAGTCTACACTTAAGTCATTCCTTGAGAAATTATTTTATCAAATATTCTTGAAAACTTGAAACTCCACACATTCTTCTATATAATGCATGCAAAGTCTCCAAGCCAAAGTTAACAACTAATCAAAATTTTATTTTCATTATAAAGCATGGCCATAAGTTATGAAGATTTTATGTCACTCATATTTCTCTTCTCCATGTCCAAACTTAAAAAAATCATTCCTAAAACTTAGCATCATTTGATAATTTTACTGAACATGAAAAATGTGTTTAGCTGTTATAAATTGATGTCTCAAGGAGCAGCCATTATGCAGGAACCAGGGGACTCATTAGTAATAAGTTCTAAATTAGGAACAACACCAATGCATCCCTTTGAGGCTCTGAGAATATCCAAGCCTCTCAAGTAAGAGATAAAGAGGATTTTCAAAATGGGTAGATCTTGGATGCTATAAACTGGTGAGATTTCAATTTGACAGGACTGAGGTGAGCCACAAAAAAAATTCCAGAGCTTGGATACAAGGAGAGAGCAGCATCACCGCGGGATATGGATTTGACTATTACCATCAAGAAAGGATTGGAATGTTAGTGTGTAGTATCATCGTGGTTACCTGTTGTGTGATAGAAAGTGTTGAGCTTTTCTTTTTTGTATATCTATTGGTTGAAACTTAACCAATGTTGTATAATAGAAAGTGTAATGATCCTTCATAAAGACTTTTGCGTTGTATAACGGGTGGTACCAGATTAATTAGAAAAGTGTATTGATCCTTATTGGTGATATTCAAATATTGTTTTGCACTACTACTACAGGAATAATACAAAATTGATAATTATTTGCAAATGAAAAGAAGCATTTTCTAGGGTGCTGACTTTAGAATTTTTTATTTGGTACATTGGAACGATAAATTACACCCTCCAAGAATTGATCCCTAGATGTTCCCCTCACCAACCCATATGTCCCTGGTGTTACCACTTAGCTATCCTTCGGAGACAAATACATTATAATTTTTGGTACATCGAAAAGATAAATTATACCCTCAGAGATTGATTCATGGACCTTCCCCCTCTGAACCTATATGACTCCCAGCACTTGAATAAGAAATAATCTATATATTCCCTTTAAAAAAAGTATATTTTGACATAATTAATTTAAATTGTAATTAAAATCAAAATAATCCATATATTATTTTTTTGTTATTGGGAGGTGAAGAGCCCATCAATATATTCTTTTTTTGAAATGAGAAATAAACTTTCTACTAACCTTTTCACCTATTTATTTCAAAAAAAAAAAAAACTTTTCACCTACACTTAGTTTTTTTACTGTTTAGTAATAAAAATATCAATTACAGGATATAATTAATAGAAATTATCAATTTTAATTGTATTCTTTTTTTTTGAAAATAATTATAATTGTATTCAAATTTCTTTGAAATGTAATTGTATTCAAATTAATATATTTCATATCGCTTTCTATTATCTAATCAAAATTAAATTTGAGGAGAAACATTGGAATTAGAAAACAGTTTAATGAAAATATGGTTTGTAAAAACATTTTTTGTTTTCATTTTTTATTATTCATTTTAAAATTCTTCAAATATAGTAAACATATATTTTTTAACTTTTTGTTTTTATTTTCACTGTCGTCGTCTCTGCCGCTGCCACCATCAATGCGTTCCAACCTTCACTATCACCACAACCACCAATGTCATAGTCGCTGGCGCCTCCTTCACTGATGGTGGCGACGAAGGCAACTGTGGTGATAATGTGATGGCAGCGGGACATGATAAATTAATTCCAAAATAAAACTTCCAAATTTATATTTTACTATATATAAAATGAATTTATGCTTTAAATTTGTAAAATTTTATTTTTGGTGTATTATATTACGCTCGCAATTTCGAATAGATGTGGTGAAAGCTAAAGACCTCTCAAAGAATGCGTCTCCTAAGGATTGAACCCTCAACCTGGTGGGTTTGGTTCATAAACTTTCTTTTACTAAACATAAAAAAAAAAATCACCCTGACTTTGAAAAATTTCACGCGAATGTCCTTGAGGGTTAGCTCAAGTGTTAAGAGTTAGGGACATAAGGATCCCGAGAATGAAGGGTGAGGTCTAGGTTCAAACCCTGGTTAAGGAACTAATTACTAACCTTATTAACAACTAACATTTTTCTATAAAAAAAATATAATATGTGCACGGGTAAAACAAAAATAATTATTCAATACAAATAAAAAAACATACAAATTTATGTTTCTTGTATCTAAAATAATTTTTTTTTCTTTTAATCCATAAAATATCTTTAAAAAAATAACATATTTTTAAAAATTATAAAAAAAACAAAAGTGGATATCCCCGTGCATCGCACGGGTAAAAAATACTAGTTATTATTATAAAAGAAACGTTAAAACCTGTTGAAGAATTGGGGATAAGTAACATATTAATCTTAGTAAAAGTTTTGAAATTTTTTTTTATAGGCAAAAAAATATATTGAAGTGAAGTACAAGGGGTACTTCAACTCAATACATATAAAGAGCAAAGAAAGAAAAAACAAAAGCGAAATGTAACAGCAACTAAAATGACAAGGCAGAAGAATCCTTGTACTACTAAACCTACCCGCCCCTCCTTGGAAAAAAACTCAAAAAGATGGGCCTCATTAAAACCTTACTAGGAAATTAAAAACCCTCTTGGGAAAACCTAGTGAAGAAAAAAGAGTACCCTCTTCAAGAGTCAAGAGGTAATTTCCAAGGAGAATTACAAACCCAACCCAATACAAAACATAATCTCCACTTTGCCCATAATCTAAAGAGGTCCATCTCATAAAGTCTCTAAGAGCAAATCCCATCCCTCCATCACATGGTTAATTAACCAATTCCTTCCACACGAGCATCAGATATTGCCAGCGTGCAAGTCTTCCAAATGCATGATCCAATACAAAAGAAATCCTCCAAGGGTACTAACATATCACTCCACTCCAAGCAAACACACAAAGCATTACAGATTCACTGATATAGTATTGGAGATAAAGGAGGGCACCACGTGAATATGCCCCCCTAGCAGAACACTGTATACTAAGCTCGTTATTAATTCCCTCAAGCCTTTTCATAAGCTTCCTATTCTTCCTGAAAACATCCCCAAAAACATTTCGATTCCATTTAGAAACATTCACTCAGAAGGTTTCAGAAGTTGTAAATCAATCTGCTCTCTAAGCCCAAGCATCCTTCACAATATAAGGAAATATTTTATTAATTAACAAACATGACATAAAATGAAAAGGTTTCTTACCTGACCTGAGCAAACAAACATACCAACAGGCTTATGATCTGATTTCAACTGGGGCAGGTGGTGAATCAAATAGTCCAGAAAGTTCTCTAACTATGTGGTATTACAGATTCCTCTATTAAGCATTTCCTTCAGTCCCCTCAATTACCACCTTTCAAGCCCAAATCTTTTACATGTCAAGACAGCTCATGAATCTTTGTATAGACAAGTAATTTGGAGTAGCACTCTAATACTTCTTTTTCGCACTTAAATAGCATTAAAATTTCCCATTACCACCCACAAAGAAGTGATAGACCTCACAAGGTAACAGAGGCTCTCCCAAAGGATGCCTTTACTAGCCATATTTTGGTTCCCATAAATAAAAGTGACAATGAAACTCTCTTTGATTCCCATGAAGCGTCAATCTAGCATGCACAAATTGACGATGATAATCTAGTACCTCCAATTTAACTTCTTGGCTATCCCAACCTTCCTCTTCTACAACAAAGGACTAATGAAACCCTAGAGACCAAATGATTTAGAGGCTCGAGGACCACTAACATAGGTCTCACACAAAGCTGTACTCCTCGCTTGATGCCTAATCACCAAGTTCTTTACCACGGAGGACACCCCTTTCATTGTTTCCCTTTGATATTCCAACTTATAATATTTAACATCATTAAACAAACATAGGGTAAATGAGCATGCTTCTTCCATTATGCCTTGTAGAGGACCTTGGAGATAAGCTTATATACCTTTCTCCGCAAACAATTGATAGGAATGCAGGGTTAGTTAGGAATAGTTAGTTGTTAGGAAGTTAGTTAGACAGTTATAAGGCATGTTGCCTATAAATAAGAGAGGTGAGTGAACATTAGGGGTATCTTGGTATTCAGTTAGGAATTGGGTTTAGAGAGAGAAGTGGTTCTCTTTCTAGGGTTAGAGAGGGTGTTTGGCATCTCTCTCATGTATCTTTCCCCTAATCCCCAATTGGGAATTAGGGTTCTATCAATAAACTACTGCTGATTTTCTGAGTTCTATCATTGGTATCATAGCACCGATTCAGGTGCCCTGGCCAAGAAGATTCAACCGCAACAACATCTATGGCTAGAGGATTCGTGGATTCACTTTCTCGTGAGGAAAGGAGGGAGATATTTGCTCTTGTCAAGGAATTGCAGAAGGAGTTTTCTGAGAGCATAAGGGAACTAGAGTCAATGAAGATTCAGTGGAGGGAACTTGAAGAGAGGAGGCAGAAGATGGAACAAGAAAGGCAAGAATCAGAGGCGGCGATCCAGGCGGAGCGAACGGCGACAACGGCGTTGTTGTTGAAGGGAACTGAGACTGCAGCCGAAGAGGAGCAAGTCGCAGCGATGGCTGGGAAAGCTTTTGAAGCAGAGAAAGACTTGATCTATGAGGAGAGGCAGAAATCCAATCTTGAAGTGGCGGAGGAAGAGCGAGTAGTGGCGGAGGTATCGCCGGCGAATTCAGAAACCGTGAGGGAGACAGAGAAAGCCACGGCGGCGGCGATTCAGCTAGTCGATCGTGAAACAGAGGGTGAACCCTTGTTATTGAATCTCACGACGCCGGAGAAGCAGGAGGAAGAAGGAATGGGGAAGGTCGTCCTCATTCAGTCAATGGTGGAAATCCAAGAACAGAACCTTCGATGGGAAAAAGAGAAAGGATTCACCGTTTGGCCCCAAACCATCGATTTAGGGTTCGATGAAATTGTTCCAAAATTGGGGAAGAGGAGAAGCCAGAACCTGCGCCTCCAAAAAGGTACTGGATTCCGACGATTCACCACGCGGCCGGAGAAGGTGAACCGTCCGCCGGCGAAGCCACCGAACCCATCTTGTAGTGCGCTGGAAATGGCAAAGCGGGAGGAGGTAGAGATGTGTCCCTTTCGGAGTTGTAGGTGGGTGGCGCGACCACTTCCACCACCGGCGAAGCTACCGGACTTGAGCGATGGTGGCGGTCTGATTTTCAAGCTGTTGGATGTGATTAGTTATGTGGCAATGAGCATTCACGTGCGCAGACTAAGGGAAGATGAGGGCATAACTGGAATTGCACCTTGGGGTCAACTGTTTGACCAAATTGCCCATGAGGTAAGTGGAGATCTTTCAACACAAAAGTGGTTTTACCAGTTTTTACTAGTTGTTGATAGAAACCTCATATGTCTCCTTTATGTGCGAGTCATCGCCCAAGCTTTTCATCTCTTTGAGGGTTATATCTACACGCACGTGAGGGTTAGGTGTGGTCCCTTGACTCTGCTCCAGTACAGAAACTATCTTTACATAAATGTTCTGCATTAAATTCAAATCATTGTCTTTTAATGGGGTATCCTCAACAACCACATTATTTTTTTTCACCCACAACCACATCTTCCATGATTCTCTCATGATTATGTGGGACCACCACTTTCACAACTGCCGAAAAAATTTCCTGATTATCAGGAATCCCATCATTAGTAACATATTCCAAAACATTCACGTGATCGTCTTGGGCATGCAGGATCTTCGACGTCATCTCCTTGCCATGCAAGATTTGGGAACGCGATCTAGACGTACATGGGCACCTCGAAACAACTTCTTGATTATCAGGGGTCCCATCATTAGTAACATATGCCAAAACATTCATGTGATCTTCCGGAGCATGCATGATCTTCGACGTCATCTCATTGCCATGCAAGATTTGGGAACGTGATCTTGACGTGAATGGGCACCTAATTTTTGTCCATTTAAGTTACCTGTAACTTTCGCCCCAACCTAATTATTCCTCTTAGACTTCCCGAAATCGTACTTGGAGATCATCAACTTTCCAAAGAGTCCCGCCACTGTTGGAACGTGTTATTGTTGTTGCTGCAACGGTGGGATAGCCTGCTTATCCTTACTTGCCTCCTGGTTGACCATCGAGCACTCCTCCGATCTATGCCTAAACCCACCAGAATAGAAGCAAATCAATTTTAGCCCCTCATATTCCACCTTGTACACCTTGTCATTCAATGAGAATGTTGCTGATAAGGTTTCCTGATGGACCACTTCCATGCATGATCTCACGAACCTTCGCCCATCAAATCCCGCACGCTGGTGGCCTTCACCTTTTCTCTCCTTCAAAGTAAGCTCATCAATCATAACAATCCTTCCCAGCGAACTCCCTACCCTCTAGAGACTTTATTTCTCGTAAAATTCAAGCGGGAGGCTAAGAACCTGCACGTAAACTGCAACTCTTCCCATGAGACCTTTTGCTAGGATAAACTCTGGTCTTCACTTTGAATCACTAAGCAATACCCTAGGATCACCCAAGGCCACCATCAAAGCAGTCGTGCAACACCTCGTCCGATCCCTCATGTAGTCAGAACCATTGATCCTCATACATATGTCATTGTACGACAAGGGTTTCCTTTGGATACCAAATCCCGTTGCATCTCAAAACCATCCCGAACGAAGGCCCCCATTAGACGCCGTCATAGAAGATAATACAACTCACCATGTAAATTTCAAATTAAATGTTTATAAAATAACTAGTAACTAAACATATCTTATGCAATGCATGACTTAATGAAAAAAGAGAAATAATAATGCAACTTTTCATAGGACAGTGATAATTTTATCTATGAAACACATAAATATGGATTTATTCTTCTAAATACAAAATATTTGACAAAAACACGTGCAAAACACGAAATCTGACCTATTTATTATCCTCAATAAAATTCAAACAGACATAAAACTGAATCTGATCCTTAGCTTTTTTGAACATAGCCTGATCCAGGGTGTGGCATTTACATCTTTTGCTGACATTAGTTGTCATCACTTCACCTTTCCTCAGCCATTTAATACCACTATTAACTCATTTGAAGCCACGCAACTATAGACTCTGAGACGCAAATAAGTATCACAAGAAGGGGGGTTTGAATTGCGTACTTGAAATTTACTTTTTAAACTTTGTTTTAAGAAAAGGATATAAGTTCTTTTTGTAAAAACGTTTAAGTATGACTTTTCACAAACTGTTTAGTGCAGCGGAAGTAAAACAGTAAATAGGACAGAACGATCAGCACACAGAGATTTATACTGGTTCACCCTAAACAATTAGGCTACGTCTAGTACTTGGCCACCACCAAGATTTTCACTAGCAAGTATCAAGGACTTCTCCAATACAAGTATTTCGACAGGACTTCTCCAAGTATTATCACGGACTTCTCAAGGTATTCTACAGGACTCTTCCTACAAGTATTGTTCAGGACTTCTCCAAAATCTTACAAAGATTTAAATCACTCTACAGGTATTCTCTTCTTTGAAGAGTAGGGGTAGAGAATTTATGGCACTGGAACTCTAAGTGTTTGGTTTCAGATTTGACTTTGGATAACTTAAGAGTTCTAACAAAAGTGTAAAGAGAATAAAGAGATATGACTCTTTTAAGGTACGGTGTTTTCTCTTTCACTTGCAGAATTTAATGGCTTGTGTTTGACACTTAGGAATTTCTGCTTGAGCTTTGAATGCTGTTGAGAAGTTTGAAATGAATGCTTGAATGCTTGTATTCTCGGAGTTAATTCTTCTTTTCTTCAGATCTTCAAGAGTGGCTTAAATACTTGTTTGCTAGTGTTGTAGCCGTTGTGAGACAATATCCAACCGTTGAGATAGTCGTTGTAAAATGAGATCGAGCCGTTGATTCAAAAGGCTCGGTTGGTAGCTTCATTAAATGTTGCTTCAGAAGCAAGTCTATCCTTTAGCTAAAAAGATAATATTTGTCAGCTAGTAGGTGGTGATAGACTTTGGGCTACTTTTCAGACATGAGACAATTTGACAATTTGATGTTGACGGCTTGTACTTTTCCTTGTTGGTCTGCGTGCCTTTTGCTGAAGCAAACTTGTCTTCATGTGATCTAGTTTGAATGCAAAACAAATAGTTGTCATTTGATTTGAATGTGGGACAACCGGTTGTAATCAAACTAAGACTTTGGCGCTCAAAATTTATCTTTGTTAGATCTGACTGATGACGTTGCATTGAACGGTCAGAGACTTGAGGCTGAAGAGCGAGATTGATTCTACTTTACAAAACTGTTCAGTAGCAACAAGACTCTTCTTCTTTCTGAGATATTTTTCCTTTAGAGAAGTGATAGAACGTTGAAGCGTGTAGTATCCTTTTGAGTTTCTCCTGAAATCAGAAACGTTATCAATAGTTTAATTTCCAGTGAAACTTCTTATATAAAATTGTTATGATCAAAATAAGATTTAAAAACGTTATGATGCGTTTGAATTTAAAAACGTTATGATGCGTTTGAACTTAACAGACTCAACATACAATTCACTTGGATGACATCTCATAATTTCAACAACTGGAATCGCACAAGCACAACAACTATCGTATAATTCTGTGGGCGCATGTAGAATTATAATAAATACAATCCGGATATACAAGATCAACAAAGCCATTAATAATGAAAATAAAGCAAATATCACCTTATATATGGAAGAAAATAAAACTACATAAACCATAGCAATATGAATAATATCTCACCCTAGTAAGTTATTCTATTGCCTAATTTAAGACCATCCACAATGGTTAAACAAAAAATGTTTTGTTTAACCCTTTTCTACCCCACTTTTTCTCTTCCCAACACTCCACATCATCTTCTCTCTCCAATTCAACAAACTTTCAACAATTACCCACTCCAATGGTTTTGTTTAACTCTCAACACCCTACCCCACCACTCACCACTCACCCTACCCCACCACTTTTTTATTTCACATTTTTATTTAATTTTATATTTTTGTTTTTATAATTACATAAAATTACAATTATCGATTTAAATTAAATTAAAACAATAAACACTTAACGATTTTATTTTTTTTAAATATAGACTTTTTTTTTAAAATATAGACTGTAATTTTTTTTTTCTTAACTTAAAACGCAAGACAACAAACTAAGCATACAAGAATTTATTTTATTTTCTTAAAATAAAATGCAAGACAACAAACTAAGCACACAATATCTTAAAATGCAAGACAAGGAAAAACTAAGCACACAACACACAAATAACGTAAATAGTACGATACAAATCATCTTCAATCCTGAGACATTCCAAACTTTGCCCAGATGTGCTTCACTAGATCTGCTTGCAGTTCATGATGAACATTTGAATCACGCAACTCGGATCTAGCACGCACATGATTTGCAAAAGCGGGTAAAACCTCGGTCGAGTATGGTTGCTGTGTACTAGATCCACCTTCCCCAGATTGCTCAAAATCGGTCCAACGTTGAGCATATGTATCTCGTTCATCCTCGACAATCATATTATGTAATATGATGCATGACCTCATAATGATACTCAAGTCATCTATGTCCCACAAGCGAGCTGGTTCACGGATGATTTTAAAACGAGCTTGAAGAACTCCAAATGCACGTTCGATGTCCTTCCGACATCCCTCCTGAACTTTTGCAAATAACTTATCGGGTTCACTTTGAGGAAGTCTAATCGTTTTGACGAAAGTTGGATAAGAAGGATAGATACCATCGGCTAGATAGTATGCCATATTATAGGGACGTTGATTCACAACGAAATTCACGGCTGGAGTCTTTCCCTGTTCCACGTCATCAAACACTGGTGACCGATCTAGAACGTTTATGTCGTTCAACGTTCCAGGACATCCAAAAAAGGCATGCCAGATCCATAGGTCATAAGTTGCAACTGCTTCAAGAATAACTGTTGTGGTTCCCTTATCCCCTCTAGTAAATTGACCTTCCCATGCTTTAGGACAATTTTTCCACTCCCAGTGCATGCAGTCAATACTCCCGATCATGCCTGGGAACCCCCGCATGTCATTAGCATGTAATATCCTTTGCAGGTCTTCTTGGGTTGGTGCTCTCAGGTACTGTTGCTCATACAATCGTATGATTCCTTTACAGAATCTACGTAAACACTCCAATGCTGTAGTACCTCCAATTTTGATGTACTCATCGACCGCGTCTGCTGCCACACCATATGCTAACATTCGCATTGCTGTGGTACATTTTGCTAAGGGTGATATACCTTGTTTATTGGCTGCATCAACGCGTTGGGTGAAGTAGTTATCACTACTTGAAAGGTCATCAACGATTCGAAGGAAAAGATGCTTTTGCATCCGGTACCGACGACGAAACATTGCATCGTCATATGTAGGCTCATTGGCAAAGTAGTCGCCAATTAGCATCTGGTTTGCCGCTGTATGATCTCTACCGAGATATTTTCTACTACGAGGTGCAGCATCTTCTCGAATTTTTCTTCGACGCTCTCTAAATCGGTTGAGTACATAAGCTTCTTCAATTTGACTATTTTGAATGTATGCTGCAAGATCAAAAGGACACTCAGATGGATCCATTTTTTGTGAAATTTGAAGTAGATTGGAAGAGATTTGGGATATTGGTACATCAATGGAGCTATGAGTCCATATAAGTAGGTACATTGAATGGTGGTTGAGTGCCGGATTTGAAATAAGTTATCAACCAGAGTTAATTATCGGAAAAGGACAAGATTCGAATTGAGTGGCACATATTCAAACACAGTTACCCGAGAATCATAAAAGCCAAACACTACTGACCTAACACCACGGGCAAATTATTAAAGCAAACACTACAGACTTGACACCACTGGTGGATTTGAAATAAGTTATCAACCAGAGTTAATTATCGGAAAAGGACAAGATTCGAATTGAGTGGCACATATTCAAACACAGTTACCCATACATTAAAGCAAACATTACATAGCTGTCACCACTTGAAAATTATTAAAGCAAACATTAAAGCAAACACTACAGACTTCACACCACTGACAAGTTTGACCGATTACAGACAAAGACTCGCTTGAAATTAATTTCCAAATAGCTCTTTGGACAACTGCTCTAACAACTCTTTCTTACGGTCACTGAGATGCTCTTCCGAAGTTAGCTTTAGATACATACTAATTTTCTTAGCATTAGTCTTCTCTTTCATCGCATTAGTCTTCTCTTTCATCAATTCGTTAGTCTCTGCTTGCACCGATGCTATCTTTTCCAATTTTTCAAGCTCTTTCTCCTTGAAATGGATATAAGAATCCCACTCTTTGTCCACCACCTCGTCAGCATCTTCTCTAATTTTCTTTTTACTCTTTTTTTTAGCTGCCTCCCTACCCATTGGACGAGGAATTGATCCTATAGAGTTTGAGCCACTTGCATCACTGTCGTGTGATCTCTTAGATCCACTACTTCTCGAGCCACTATTTCCTCCTACCTGACTACAAAAACGTGGTTGATCACGGAGAGCGCGCCATTCTTCCATGAAAGTAAATTGACCAATCTTCCCACTTGCGAATAATTCCTGCGCTTTTGCGATAACATCATCCTCCGACCAACCGCTTCGTTGCTCACGCTTAGCGCTATCATAAGCGCCAATCCATTTACCCAGTCTTGCGTTCATATAATTCCAACGGTTTCGGCAGGCAACCCAATCGCGCGGAGGATCGAATGAGCAATGCTCATTACAATACTCAGCAATATCTCTCCAAAATGTTTCTCCTTTCTGGTTTCTTCCGACAACACTGCTTGTTCCACAATTAATCCACCCACTAATTAGCACTAGATTTTGTGCAGTGTTCCATGCGGGTGAAACGGTTTTTTTGCTCTTAGGAGTGACTTCATTGACTTCATTATCAGCTGACCCGCCACCAAGATTGACTTGTGTTGAAAATTCCGGAAATTCCGACACATCAACACTCGGAAAATTTTCAGGAACCACTGGCATATAACCACTAGACTGGGGTGTTTGAGATGAATATCTCACAGATCCATAAGATGGATGAGAGTTTGGAGCAATTGATGACTGGTTAAAATTTTGTATGTTTTGAGGAGGTTGGTACGAATATTGATTTGGATCTGGATAATAGTTTGGATTTTGAGGACGTTGGTTGGAGATTTGATGTGGGACTTGATAATAGTTTGGATTTTGAGGACGTTGGTTGGAGATTTGATGTGGGACTTGATAATAGTTTGGATTTTGAGGACATTGGTAAGAAATTTGATTTGGATCTTTATAGTTGTTGGGATTTTGGTTGTAAAATGGGTTGTTTGAAGAATTCTGGGTGTTGAAATGGGGATTGTTGGGATCCATTTCAAAACAAATGCTAATTGATAGATAAATAAGATGGTGAGAGAGATAATAAGATGGTGAAAACTTGATTTTTTTTTCTGTGTCCAAATCAAACAAACCAAGTCTCTATTTATAGAGAAAAAAATATCACGAATTTTGGTATAATTTTTTTTTTTCCAGATTATTTCTTTTTATCAGATAATTGAGCTCAAAAGATAAGGGTAAAAGAAAATCCGGGAAACCAATCAGAGAATGACACGTGTCAGGCCCATCATCCACCATCACATTTTCTCTCTCCGGACCTGCCACTCACACGCCCTGTCGGCGCGTGTATTACACGCGCCTGACCGAGCCATTCAGAGGGCGCCACGTGGCGTCCCTCTCTCCTCTCAACATTGTTGAATTTCTTCAACAATTCAGCCGGTTCTCTCTCCTCTAAACACTCCTCAACAACCATTGCATCACTTCAACAATGTTCAACACTCTTCAACATCAAAATTAAACAACCATTGTATATGGTCTAAGGTTGTAAATATGGAAAACAAAGATAAACACATTACCAACAAAGAAATTAATAGATAATTGACATCTTTAAGTATCTTATTCAAGGTTTCAACCCATATGCATGTATATGGAGAAGAATTTGATAAGAGTAATTACCACTTGACTTAATCTCAAAATTTTGTAAATCAATTTCATAATTGCTGACTGTATCTGTCCGGATAAAGATGAATACATATATTTATACAAGGCAAGTGCATTTAATATTCATTAATATGATGAGGACCAAAAAGGAAAAGACAAAGCAGGGTGATATTTGTAACCGTACAGGGCCTAAAATAAAGGATCCTCCTCATCACACCACAAAGCCAGCAAGCCTTTTGCCTTCCCCTGCCTGTTCCAAAAAAGAAAAGGTCAGCTCTCTCTCTCTCTCTCTCTCTCTCTCTCTCCACCCCAACCTGCTACTCTCCTCTCTTGTCTCTCTCTTTCAAAACCCAAATCTCTTTCACCCTGTTCCTCTCACCGGTTGGGAATAGTGGGGAGAGACAAACAACAAGAAAGAGAGAGAGCAAAAATCTTTCTATCCCCGTTGTCCCCCTCCGGCCAAAATCACCACCACCGCCCTATATGCCTCCATGCTTTACCTCACTCTCTCTCCTCCGCCCCTCCCGCCGCCGCCACCAGAGTCATCACCCTCACCACAACCCCACCATTCAAAAAAAATATTACTTATAAACCTCTTGGTGGGGTGATTGATTAAATTCAATTGATCAAGCAAACAAAAAACAAAGACAAAGCCAAGAGTTTCGATTCAATCGATGTTGTTGTTCATGCCTGCATTACCAGTCCTCAATTCAGCTTTCGACCTCGCCACCGTGACCTTCATCTCCACCCTCATCATCCTCTCTGTTCTCTCCCTCTGTTTCATCTTCCACCTTCGTTTCAAATCCAAATCCTTCACCTATCTCCAAGGCTTCAACTGCCTCTGGACCGTCCGTTTCGTCCTCGTCCTCTTCATCTTCCTCTGGGCCATCACCGAACTCCTCCGGCTACCCGTCTTCCGCCGCAGGTACCTCTCCGCCGTCTCCGATCAAACCAATCTCTGCAGAATCCACATCATCTTGAATCTGGGCCTCTTCGAACCCGCGTTCCTCGTCACGCTCCTCTTCCTCCTCAACGCATCGATCAAGAAGAAGACGCCGAAAGAAGCCCTTGCCATCACTAGCATCACGTGCCTCCCCCTCGTCGCGGTTCACGGAATCCTCCTCTTTCTCGACCCCCTCGGGGATCGCGTCCCCGGGGCGTTTCGGCAGGCTTCCGTGATTCTCGGTGAGGGGGTGGTGGTACTCTGCGCGTACCCGTTCCTGAACGCCGTGGTTTTTGCGGCGTTCGGGATCGGGTACTCGGTGTGGTTCATGTTGTCATGTTGGAGGGTGTTGTCGCTGGTGATCAATAAGGGATTGAGGGTGAGGATTTGCGCTTTGGCGGTTGTTGTGCTTGTGGGTATTCCAATCCAGGTGATGGCGCTCGGTTTCACGGCGCTGTGGACCCCCAAGGATGAGGTTTACGGCGTCGTTTCGCTCGCGGTGTTTCTCGGCGCGTTTTGTTGTGCTGTCACAGGCGAGGGAATTCTTGTGATTAAGCCTATCTCGGACGCGTTGGCCGCTGGTGGAAACTCTTGCAAATGGGTGCCTCGAGAGCCCAAAAGGAAGTCGCTGCCGCCGGGGAAGACGGAGGATCACCGCGCCGTCGGCGAAGGGTTTGTCTAGAGGGAGGGTAGGATGGTAATTTGGTTATGTTGATGAGGGATTTTTTGGTCATCCTATGCACGCTTTGTGTGCACGTGGTGGGGCGCATGTAAAGTTTTTTATTATGGAAAAAAAAAAACATTGACGTTTTTTCTCTCTCTCTCTCTCTAATTCTGTAATTTAATCTGAACCTTTTTTCTTTTAATTTTTAGTTATAATTTATGGACCTAGGTTTTCTGGTGTTATTGTTTTTTCCTTATTTTTATTCGTTCGTTTACTGATTTAGTTTGTTTACTGATTTAGAGCGTGTTATTTATCATTTCGATGTAAAAAATATATATAACATTCGTTATATTATAAAAAACCATATTCGATTCGATTCGGTTTTATAGTTAGTTCATGTTCTGCATTCAAAAAATAAAAAATCAATTGCCAACTGATATAGTATCAAAAATGAAATGGGACAAAGTGTCAATGTTAGATTTCAGTACGAAATCAAATTTATGTAGTATGATAAGGACGGTTATTAGGGACTTGAAATTTTCAATTCATGTAAACAATAACTTTCATGAGAGTGTTATTTTAGTGATAGGCATATCAGTTGTATAAAATTAAAGTACATCGATAAAAAGAGTTTGGTGAAAATATGGAGGAGGAAGAGGCCTTACATGATTCTTTCATATCATATTTAAAAAGGAAGGAAATGTGTAAGCCTCCATGTAAGTCAATCAGTGTCAAGTTGTTGGGTTAGAGAGTGGGTCTCAACTTCTAGAGAACCCATTTATCCATACTTTGGCACCCAACGAGAGACCTGGAAATTATTGATCTTGAATATGGCTTTTTTCGATAAGATTATCTAACTGGGATTATTATTAGAGAGTGTTAGATGGTGGCCAATGGTCGCCAGAGTTTATTCCCTTGGAGGGAGACTCAAAACGGGTTGTGGTTTAGATCATGATCGCTGGACTTCGTATTGAATACCATGATCAAGATGTGTTGCTCATAATAGGATATGTCATTGTACGAGCGTTTTGTGAGAATTGATGACCATATGTTGAGAGATAGAATTGGAGACAGTGATGATTCGTGAGCGACTACAGAAAAGGCATGTTTGCATGCTTGTGTATGGATTTGGTTTACGTAAATTTTTGGTCTTGAAGTTCTTTTTTAATAACTCAAATTACAAGGTGGAGTATGAAGGAATTAATCTCATTTGTTTTCAGTGTGGTCGGTTTGGTCATAGAATGGAAGCATGACCTCTAGGGCACCGGGTGGCTGCTCCTCCAATAGGTCATACAGCGGTACATGTGGGATGTAGAGAAGTGGTGATCACTCTATTCAAACCTTGGACGATTGCTAGAAGGAATCCGAGAAAGAATGCTATGTTGGCGGAGGAAAATATCCTGAAATTTGGGGCTTGTAATTTCGTTACCAATTCGGAAGTATTCATTTCCAGATTCAACACACTACATGACGTGGAGGAAGATAATGTTACGGAAGTGGAGGCAACAAATAATGATAGTTCAATTTTGAACCATTGTAACTTGATGGAAATAAATGCTAATGATGGGAGTAATAATGAGGTTGTTATTGCTAATGATCAGAGCAATAATGAGGTTGTTGTTTCTGTTGAAATAAGTACAAAATTCAATTGGGCGATTATAGCCATATCATGTTTGCATGAAGAGGTCAATGATTTTCACAAAGAATTGATTGAGGTGGATATTCCCTCAATTAACCGGAAAATAGGTATTGCTATGTTGCTCAATAAAGCACAAGTGGGCCCCATGTAATGGGTGAAGAACCAAGTTTGAAGAGTGTTGGGTCGAACCATCAGGTTGTTTTGAATTTGAAGAGGAAAATTAGGGCTAAGGAATCATATAGAACGATCGATGATCTAGAAATGAAGGGGGTCCTAGTCAAGGAACCCGTGGAACCCATTTATTGGAATTTTGGGGACTCTATTCTTGAGAGTTTTTAGGTTGGAAATTCTTACAAAACTAATCAATATGAATTCCATTTGGTTGATCGAATACTGAGATATGGTTTAACTCGTTCTTCGGACATACCATCTTCCCATAACTCGTTCTTCGGACATACCATCTTCCCATAAGTTGGAGACAAAGAAAGGAGCTTGTCTCCTAGGTGCCATAAGAGCTCTTGATGGCTCGTTTCCCCTAATTATTTGTTTTTAATGTTTAACGTCTTTAGTTGGAACATTAGAGGAGAAACTTCTAAGGGCGCTCCTCACATTTTAAATGATCATGTTCAAAGACACTCTATCAGTTGTGTGGCTTACTTTGAAACCAAAATATGTGATTTTAAAAATGGATAGGAATATTAAAAATTAGTGTTTCAAGTGGAGTTTCACGAGTTGACAGAGCAGCACGGTCGTGCTTGCAAAAGCCCACATTTGTGCTTAATTAATAAAGTTCCATGGTCGTCCATCCCTCTAGCTTGCCTACAGCTGCAATTTTAAAGATGTCATAGTCATGTTTGTTGAGCCACGGTTGTGCTGCCTTGCGCAACCAGATGCTTGGTAATTTGACCTAATGATCTCTATTTAAAGAGAGGTTGCACATATTATTGAAGAAAATAATGTTTTTTTTTTTCTAGAGAATGAAACCATGAGTTTGTAGAGTACATTCTAAGACAAAAAGAGAGAGAAATACATAGAACGTGACCGACTCTAAAGAAGAAGAAGAGATGCTGAAGTAGTGAAGATCCTTCTTTGTTTCTATAAGATAATGTAAGATATTGAGATTGAATTGCTTTTAACTTGTAATATAAGTAGCTAAATTCTCCCTCTCAAGGTTGCAATGTGAGATATGATTTTAACCCCGTTTATTATATATGTTATTATTTAATTCAATTTATATTGTGTTTTCATTTTGTATTTTTAATTCTACATGGCTTAAAGGACAGAATTAATATATGAAATAAATAAAGGGGAAAGAGCGCAAGGAATTAGTTTTGGTGCGCTCTTGACGGAGGTATTAGAAATCAGAGTGTCTTTGAAGCGTCTCTTAGATTCGGGGTCACCCATCTGACGGAGCACGACGCCATCACATCCTCAATATTTTTCCCGGAAGTACGTCGTTCCTCCTCAACCAACACTCTCCAGATTTATTTGTCCGATTTTTTTCGATAACTAATCATAGTATTCAATTGGAGTGTTAGATGGTGGTCCATGGGTTATCCATGGTCGTTACCTCGAGATTCAAAAACGTCAGTCAGAGTTTATTCCCATGGAGGGAGTGTTAAAACTAGTTGTGATTTGAATCAGAATCTGTGGACTTTCTATTGAATATTATGATCAACATGTGTTTCTCATAATAGGAAATGTCTTTGAGCGTTTTGTGAGAATTGATGACCATGCGTTGAGACATGGAACTGAAAACAATCATACGGGAGCACCTATAGAAAGGGGAAATTTGCATGCTTGTGTGCATATTTGATTTACGTAAATATTTAGTCTTGAAGTTCTCTTTGAATAACGCAAATTATTAGGTGGGTTGTGATTGTGTGAATCAGTTAATCTCATTTGTTACCAGTCTGACCAGTTTGGTAAAAGAATGGAAGCATGTCCTCTAGGAAACCAGGTGGTTGCTGCTCCAATAGGTCATACGATGGTACATGTAGAGGTGGGATGTAGAGAAGGGGTGGTTACTCCTTTCAAGCCTTGGATGACTGCTAGCAGGAATCCGAGAAAGAATGCGATGCTGGCGGGGGACAAAATCTCAAAATTTGGCGCCTGTGATTTCATTACAAATTTGGAATTATTCGGTTTCAGATTCAATGCACTGGATGTCGTGGAGGAAGAGAATGTTACTGAAGTGGAGGCAACAAATAATGATAGTTCAATTTTGATTCATGATAGTTTGATAGAAACTAATGCTAATGATGGGAGTAATGATGAGGTTGTTATTACTGATGACCGAAACAATAATGAGATTGTTGTTTCATTTGAAATATGTACAAAATTCAATTAGCAGTTACGGAAAAATATGTACGCATGATGAGGTCAATGATTTGTACAAGAAATTTAAATATTGGAAGGTAGGTATTTGCTCGCTTTCCCTTCATATTATGTTTTAAAACGGATAGGATTATTAAAACTAATATTTTAAAACTTAAAAACTAACGTTTCAAGTGGAGTTACACGTGCTAACAACCGTGCTCGGTAGAGTCCACGTCTATGCTTAATTAATAAAGCTCCATAACCGTGGACGTGCGGCTAAAGTTTTAATGATGTCATGAACGTGCTTCTTGAGCCACGATAGCGTTTCCTTGCGCAGCCTGCAGCCTTGAGATTTGACCTAATGATCTCTACTTAATGAGAGGCTAGGGCATATTATTGAAAAAAAAAATAGTGTTTTCTAGAGAATGAAACAGTGAGTTCGCAGAGTACGTTCAGAGAGAGAGAGAGAGAGAAGTACAAAGAACATGATTCACTCTAAAAAGGAGATGAAGAGAGGCTAAAGTAGTAAAGGTTCTTCTTTGTTTCTATAAGATGATATAAGATACTAGGATTGGTTTGCTTTTATCTTATAATATGAATATCTAAATCCCCTATCTCGAGGTTTCAATGTAATATATGATTTGAAATTCGTTTATTATATATGTTATATATTTAATTCACTTTAAATTGTGTTTCCTTTTGTGTTTTTAATTCTATATGGCTTAACTAACCATATCAATAGTAGTTAATCAAACCCTATTGGGGGAAATTAATCTACTAAATAAGTAAAAGGAAAGAGTGTAGGAATTAGTTTTGGTTCACTCTTGACAGAGAAGTATTAGGCATCCGAGTGTCTTTGAAGGGTACCCTCGATCCGGGGTCGTCCAGATGATGGAGCTATCATAACACCATCACGTCCTAAATCTCTTTTCCTGGAGTACAAAAGTGATTTGACTGGGTTTGTCCGATCACTAAGCCTCAACTACTTTATGGTGGATACAATTATTTAAATGTCTTCGTCGTGGCACATGTTAAACTAGTTGAATTTAATGTCAGAGCATCAATCAAACAAGTAACTAGCGCACGACATTGCCGTGAAAGTTGATGCTACACAGTTAACGAGAGGACCAACACTATTGGATTTTCTTTAGTGTATGTCAGCCAACGTTATTAATGCGTGCGTCTTAGCGTCAACTTTGTCACAACCCAAAATCTTGTGACGTAACTAGCGCACAAGCTTCCACCCTAACCTGACAAGATTTATTCCAATAGAACTATTTTAATAAAATTACTTTTCGAAAAAAATACCAAAAATAAACATGTTCAACATAATTCCAAAATAACACAACATATCAAATAGAATTCACCATATATAACTTGAATTCGACAGGTCTAGCACTCAATAACAAAACTCTTAAAATAAAACAATAAATAACAAAGTATTTCTTACTTTCCTCGAATAAAAAATTGCCCCTTCCTTCCTATCCCTAATGTCATTGGCTTAGTTCAGATTTATCGAATATTCAATCTCTAAATCTGATACATAAACTGATGGTGATTGGATTCAGTAAAAAATTCGAATTGAACCAATGACCCAATTCAACCCATCATAATGTGTTTGGCTCGGGTCAATTTGATTGGATTCACAGATCGGATTGTACCAGCTTACCCCCCTAGTAAAACCCTAGCCGCATGCTATCTTTGAATCTGTACATGGAAAGAATTATGGGAGTTCCTTGCATGTGGCTGATTGCAACACAGGTAAATTTTCATACTAGTTCATAATGTGGTATGATGCCATTATCTCTTATCATGTTATTGCAGCTTGAAATCATTGTTAGTAAAAGGCTAAATATTAAGGATTGAGATAATGAGAAAATTACGATTTCTCATGTAAGTCCGAGAAATGTGTTAATTTTGCTTTTTGATTGTTTGGCCTATAAATTTATAGTACTGGTGATTTTGATGCACAATTTGATTAGAATTGGATCAAGTTCAATATATGTTCTTTGATTGACATTTTCTATGGTATCATTGCAATTTGGGAAGAGCTTCCTATGAGTTAGCTGATCGATGATTTCTTTTCCTTGTTCAATTTCTTTTTGTTTGCATATTTCATGAAATTGCTATGCTCTTAAATAAATTTTCTTTCACCATCTTACAATTCATATGGTGTCATTCAATTTCCAACAAGACCCTTTGCAGTGATGTTTGCAGCAGCAGCTGTGACTCCTAAACGGAGATGGAAGCTCAAATCTGACATTACCTGTTGGCCATGTTGTGGAAAGACTCAAATGAAGATGAAAGAATTGCTGCTCATGAGTTTTTTCTTAGATTGACAGAATGTGATATAGATACTTCATAGTATATTTTGATATTTAATTTACAACCTCTTTTAAAAACCAAAATCCAATCTAATCCAAACCGATAAAATTAGGCGGGTTGATTTGATATTTTTATAAAATAAATCAATTGGATAAAAAAGTGACAAAACTAAAAGATTGGATCAGATTGATTTTTCCCTTAAAACCGAATCAATTCAAACCGCAAACACCCGACCTTAAATGATGAGAGAAATGGGGATTTTAAAAATTAAAAACGTATTATGGAAATCTATCTATCTATAAACTATATAAAGGGAGAGTTTTGGAAGCTTTAGGGGTAAATCAGGAATTTAATTGTTCATTGCACTACAATCAAATTTTATGGATGGATATTTTAGTAAAAACCCACATTAATTTCCTAAGATTCAATCGTAGTCGTTCATAACTTTGTGACATATGTTCTTCTTTATTACATTGTTTCATTCTTCTGACTTTCACATTTCCTCCTTTTGTAACTCCCTCATCGTTTCTTCTCCGTAGTAAAATTGACAACGGTTGCGTCTTTCTTTCTTCCTACCCATTCCAAGGAACCACATATATTCAAAGTTGGAGAATGTTCTCTGCATAGAAGCTCGGCTTTGATGTACGCACATCGTATCACCTATACAAGTCTCCGCTCTGGTAAACCAAGGATTTGAATTCCTTCACTACGCATCCGGTGAGCACCTTCTTCTCCACCATTTTCCTTAATTTTATTTCGCCGGTTTCTCTTTCAAACCCCTTTTCGTGGTTCTAGATCTTTCATTCTTGGACTATATTTAGCATTCTGGATATTGTGCTCTGCAGAACCTAGGGAGGAGAATGGAATGAAGAGTGAAAGTGAGGTAGGGTTTGGAATCAGAAGAAGAGGACAACGAAGAAGAGGAGAGAAGAGCGTAACGAAACCATCAAGGACGAAAAAGGAGTAAATGGTCACGAATTGCGGATGGAGCATCTATTTCTTCTTCTTCTACAATTTTCTACAGAGGGCAACACTCTTTCTACCTCATTTTCTCTTCTATGTTTCTTTCTTCTAATTTACATCCCCCTTTTTGTTTTTGCTAATTACGATTGTTTTTTCATTTTCTATTTTAGTTTGATACAAATTTTGGGTTCACTAATGGGTT
Source organism: Lotus japonicus (assembly GCF_012489685.1). Classification (NCBI taxonomy): domain Eukaryota; kingdom Viridiplantae; phylum Streptophyta; class Magnoliopsida; order Fabales; family Fabaceae; genus Lotus; species Lotus japonicus. The sequence continues at coordinate 71,300,823 of NC_080041.1, forward strand.
TTTTTTGTTGTTGTTTTATTGGTGTGACCCTTGAAGCTTTTTCTAAATCTATCAATTTTGAAACTGGGATTGCTAAGCATTGCTGTGGCATTTAATTGGCTGATCTTTCAAATGTCTGCACCGAATTCGCAATTGCAGCAATTTGTGGAGAACATGATCATGTGATCCATGAAGATTTTATGATTGGGATTATAAACTTAACGAGGAAAAGAAACTTGAATCATGCACTCACTATAGTGCTGATTTTGGGAAAGACTAAAGACTACATTAAAATTATTTCAGAGCCAAGATATCTTGGCAGTGCATTTTTTAGGTCAGAGGGCCAGACTTTGGTTTTTTTTTAACTTACATTGGTAAGTAGTAGTCTTTTTTGGGCTATGCTTTCTACTATCTGAAAATGCAGTTAGATGGTAAAATTATCAACTAATTAAACTATGACAAACTCTGTAGATTATATTCCAACCGAGTGGCTTTAAAAGTATTTTTCAGTTACCATGGTAGATGACGTGTAGAGGTTTGTAGTTCTTGACTAAATGTCTTTCTCCTCTATAAAACTTGAAGCTTTGCCCTATCCATTCTCCATACTGAACTCTTATCACTTCTTATATGCTCCAAAATCAATTTTTCAGTATTTAATTTCAACTTCTTGGGGTGCAACTTTGAAGCCTCAACCAATATCAAAAAAAAAAAATTTTAAGCCTCAACCAACATGAGTGAACCACACCACACAGTTTTTTCTTCTTCCTAAAGTAGTTTTGGCCTTTTGGTTTTGATAGCTCAAATAAGTTTATGTTTTGAACAAAATTGTAGTTAATATTTGCAAACTCTTTGTAGGTTGATAAGTTGAAGAGGAAGCTAAGACATGAAAAGAATGTTCAAAGAGTGTTATAATTGCAATGTATATGATCCATAGATTAAAGTTACCAAAGATTATTACCTGTTGGTCGGTTTTGAGTGTCTATCTAATATAACATACATATTCAGATTCCTACATGGTAAGCTTGCCTTTGTGAACTTAAAGGGCCTTACTCATTGGGAGAAACTATTTGAGTAAACACTTATAATTCTTGGATTCTGAATGTAAGATACTTTTCTATCACTCTTTAATTTCACTACAAGGCAAGGCTTTGACAGTTTGTTCTTTTGAGGTCTAGATTTGAAGTTGATATCATCTTAGCTTGCCTAACATGCTGAATGTCAGATACTTTTCCTTTATTGTTATTTTAGTTTCATTTTATTTTTTCTGATATGGAGGTTGACAACTTGGTGGCAACGACGCTTATGGGAGGCTTATGGAAGCTACTCCTTTGGAACAGAGCAGTCCTGATATGTTGCAACCTGCTGAAGTGTAGGAACCTGAAGGTATGAAAAACGGTAGAAAGGGGGGGTTTGAATAACGTTTTCAGAACAAAACTTCCACCTTAAAGATTTTGACAAATCTTTCGAGAACTTAAGTGCTAAAGATAAGAGATAGAAAAGCACACAAGGATTTTATCCTGGTTCACTTGATAAATCACTCAAGCTACTCCAGTCCACCCGTTAAGGTGATTTCTTCCTTCTTAGAATGAAGGCAATCCACTAATCAGGTAAGAGTTACAACTGCACTTGAAACCTACAAGTGACTAACAATTACACTGACTTAGCTCACACTAAGATTCACTCTCTTAGTCTTCTCTAGGATCCGATCAACCTTGATCTCCTAAAGGAACTAAACAAACTGTTTATCAAAGGATTGTTTACAAGAGATTTGCTTCTAAAAAGCTAATAGTAAACACGATGAATTTCAGATGAAAGAAAGCTTAGAATATTTTGAATATGTCTTGCGCGTATATGTGTTTCTTTCTTTTTTTTCTTGTCTAGCCGCTTCTTTCAATCTTCAGCCTCTATATATACTCCAAGGATTAGGGTTGAGCGTTGCATGGGAAATGCTACCGTTGGAGGGCAGTTCTGGAAAATCCAGCTTCTGCTGTGGCTGAGAACGTTAGGTAGGTCGTCAGGAAGGTACACTTGCTTTTGTACTTGGATAGCGACTTGACCTTTTAACCTAGGAGACTTCTGATCAGGGGAATACTTCATATTGGAACTTGTGAAGCCGGTTGATCAGAGTCAGAGGGAAAGCACAGATCCTCTGACCATTGTATCTTCTGATTCTGAACTCAGAGGGAAGAACATGGCCTTCAGAGTTTCTTGCTTCTGAACTTCAGAGTTTCCACTATTCAGCTTCTGGATCTTCAGAGTCTTCTACACCATCAGAACATCTGAACCTTCAGTGTTTCTTGGTTATCAGAACTTCTGGATCTTCAGAGCTTCTAGCGACTGAGTCCACATCAGAGTTTGTATTGCTTCAGAACTTCTGAAGCTTTTCCACTGTTCATACTGAACATGGTGAATGCGAAAGCGTTGCTTGGGTTACCCTTTATACACAGTGCTTCTGATTTGTGTGAGATTGAGTTGAGGTCAGAGCCTGTAAATAGCACACTCAGAAAAACACGTTAGAGTACCACAATTGTTCACATCAAAAGGTTAACTTGTAATCATCAAAACATAGAGTTGTACTACTAGATCAAAACTTGATCTTACAATCTCCCCCTTTTTGATGATGACAAAACTAAGATTTTTGATGAACAATTCTTAAACATTAAACTGAATTCACTCAGAGTTTAGAGATATATAATAAGACTTATCCTGATGTGAATAATTTATCTTGCTCATTCTGAATTCAAGTCACTGCTTGATTCTGAGCTTAGCTCCCCCTGAATCTAATACTTGATGAAAACGTTAGTAAAGTCTAGATTCTGAGCTAAATGATATAAGAGTTCAGAGTGAAAAACTTATGACATAGATGAAAAACGAATAATCAGAGCGCATAAGTAATCAGAGTCATGGACAAGGTATCAGAGTCTTGGGTATCAGAGTCAACTTAGAATCACTTCAGAAGAAGTGAAATGTATTCCTTGTATTTGCCCAGTGACACATCTATGGTCATGAAGGTGGAACTCTTAAAATCTCCAAAAGAAAAATAGATCACACTAACACATCTTACACATCAAAAACTGGGTTTACTCCCCCTTTTTGTCATAAGCAAAAAACTTGGGGTGTGAAAAACTTAGCTTGAAGTACAAGGTACTCCCCCTTAGAGAAGGTCTAAGTTTAAAGAAAATGAAAACGATGTAAGAATCAGAGGTAGGCGAAATAGATAAAGGAGTTAATGCAAGAGAAGTACGTTTACCACCGGTCAAGGGAGTAAATAGAAGGGTCAGTTACCAAGAACTTAACCTCGAGAAACTGTAAGAGCATTAACTTTCAGAGAGAAAGTGAAGCCTATATAAAGCGTTGGAGAGAAGGTAAGCTTCACACCGTGAACAATTTGTAGTGAAAAATGGCATCATACAACGTAGCACTAGAAGAGCTGAGGAAGAAGGCCTTTGAAGAGGACTTGTTCCTGAACATCAGGCATCAAGAGGGTACAACGACCATCGTGGAGCTGACACGGACACTGCTGGAAGAGGACCTGCGTCCAGAGTTGAAGAGAGACCTGAGGGAATTTCTTGCCTTCGTGGAGGAGGTGCAAGAACTCAGCCGGCTTGAACTCAAGCTGCTGGAAGAGAAGGAGAGTTGGGAAGAGAAGCTCAAGACTTCAGAAGAGATTCTGGAGAGGGATGAGCTAAAGATCAGGCTCAGCAACATCCAGCATGTACTGGAGCGTGTGGAGAAGGATAGGTCAGAGCAGCGCCAGGAGTGCAGAAGAATGAGGAGAGATCCTCCATTCTAGATTATATGATGGAAAGAAATATGATGTAAACACAAAACAATTATGAATAAAACGAGTTTAGCAAACATATGTGACATAAGTATATAGTTATGCATATATAATCACAAACGGACAAAAGAGAATAAATAAATAAAAAGAAACAGAGTTTAACAAAGGAAAACAAAGGTAACGAAAAAGAAGAAAAAGAAGAGATCCTAAAACTAAGGTTTGTCAGTGCGTCGCAGAAGTTCCATCATCATGTGCTTCATCTCAATCAGCATGGATTCATGAGTGTCAAAACGTTGTTCCATGATGTCGAGTCTGGATGAGCTTGTCTGAGTAGAACTGGAAGGAACATTCTGAGCAGCTTGAGGATCTGGAATGGAAGCAGAAGCAGCAGAAGTAAACACAACTGGTGCAAGTGCTTGGCATCTAAGAGCTTCAGCCTCAGCTTCAAGTCGCTCTGCCTCAAGTCTGGCTTGTTCAGCTTGAGCTGCTGCTTGATGTGCAGCTTCTTCTGCTTGTTCTTTCTTTCTCTTGGCTTCTTCAATAGCTTCAAGAAGCTTATTTCTCTGTTCTAGTTCATGAAGAGCCACCCTTCTAGCAAACCTTTGCTTTGCAGCCTCAATGCTCTGACTGCCCTCTGCATGCAGGAGCTGCATCATAATCGGAACTTGAGCCACTAGCCAAGTGCTCAGATTGTTCCACTCATCAGCCACATTTTCAGCATTCTCACTGAGATCAGTCTGACCGTGCACATTGCGGAGCCTCAAGGAGGCTTCATGATAGAAAATATTGATGCACTCAGAGAGAGATGTGGGTTGGAGGTGAGTATAGGGAATGATGGAGAGGTTGGTTTCAGGAGAGGCTGGGTGATTGCTGCTATGAGCTTCAGAGGCACCTTGTGGAGAACCAATGTGAATCATGGGAGCATTGGGTTCAGAGGTTCCAAGGTGAGGGTCTGAAGTTTCAACCAGAGGGTGAGGTGATCTAACCGAAGATTGGTTAGACACTAATTGTTCGGGTTCAGGGTCTGGTTGAATGGGCTCTTGTTGGTCAGGGACAGGGTGAGCTTGTTGAACTAAGGGGTCTGCCTCTTGGATAGGATTGGCCAAGATAGGTTCATCTGGGTCAACTAGACGTTCAGGTCTAGGGCCAGGATATCTCCTAGGGCTTGGACAAGTAAGGTAATATTCCTCTAAGGTAGACACCTTTTCTTTTCTAACCTCCATGAATTTTCTAATTGATTCAGAGTTATTGGAGGGAGAAGAATCAGCAACATTGGTTGGAAAGGATACAGGTGTAAAGGCTGTTGAAGAGTCTGTATCCGTGGTTCTGATAGCAGGACGTTCTGATGCTCTGGGAACATAGTGATCAGACGTTCTGGGTTGTGGTTCTGTTTGGTTTGGCTCGGGTTGGTCATGGATGATGGGTTCAGAAGATAATGGGTCGTATGGAATGGTAATGAGAGAGGTTGGATCTTCTGACCTAGAGGGTTGGTTCTGAAGCAAATTCCAGAGAGGTGCTTCAGTAGGGGAAGGTTGAAAGAAGGAAGATCTTGGGGAATGTGGTGGAGTGGTGGTTTGTGCGGCTGGCTGGGATTCAGGAATAGGAGTGAGGGGATTTGAGGAGTGTTGAAGCAAGGCAGAAATAGGAAGTGCATCAAATAAATTCAAATCATCATCAGAAGCAAGTGCAGGCTTACTTGAATGTGCTGATGATCTAGTCACTCTGGCAGGAGGTTCAGTCCTTCTGACTACTTCAGCAGCTGGTTCCACCCGAGTAGGCTTCACCACGATTCTGACCTTCTTCTGCTTCTTCTTAGGAGGACCATCCTCACTATCACTATCATCACCATCATCCGGCTTTCTCTTCGTCTTCTTGACCAGAGGGACATCAGATTCTTCAGAGGATTCTTCCAGAACCATCTTCCTCTGAGCTTTCTTCTTGGGAGGAGAAGGAAACTCTGGAGCTGGAGGCAGTCTGCTGAAGAAATCATCAAGATCAATTTCGAAGCCTTGAGCCCTTAGGTCTTCGACATAGCACCGGATGGCTTCAGGATTGTCTGCCTGAGTCCACAGTGGGTAGTCATTCAGAGGCATCCGTCTGCTTCTGATCTCAGAGGATGTGTCTTCACGAGCAGGGGCAATCTTCTTCTGGACCAAACCCATCTTCTTCAGAGAGTTGGCAGTGAAGACATCGCTGACCATTGTGCTCAAGTCCTCTGTGCAACCAGCATTGATCAGGTCTTGAATGAGGCCACTCTCAATGAAGAGATCAGACAGCAGTCTCCCAAAGGGGATATACTTGATTGCTGACTTGATTGAGGCAGTAGTCCTAGACTTCCGGATACACTCCTTCAAGTAGGAGAACAGGAAGTAGGGAAGGCAGATCTTCCTCTTGTCTTGAATGAAAAACAGCATCGCCTTCTGGTTGAAGTTGATGTAATCTGGGGAACTGCCCTTCGGTCTCTGATTGATGCAGTTGAGCAGGATCTTGTGCCAGATCCTGAGTTTGGGGTGAAGGTCCATCACCTTGTAACTTGTCTTGCCCGGTTTGAAAGTGGTGTACAGGGCCTGGTTGGTTTTGTCTTTGGTGCTGGGTTTCAGCTTCGACTCAGTGAATTGGAATCGAAACCCATAAGCAGTGTCTGCACCTAGCAGATTCACGAATGACTTCTCCGTGATGATGATCTTCCTGCCAAGAATATGAGATACCACTTGAGTATCATCGCAGTCGGCGTGCTTCCAGAATTCCTTGACCAACTTCTCATACACCGGTCCTCGAAGTCGGTTGAAGTAGTTTCCCCAACCTTGAGCTTGGACTTCAGGACGAAGATCATACCCATTTGCAGCCAGGTTGTCGAGGTCGAATCTCCATTCTTCCAGGACTTGAAGTTCCTCAGGAGCAAATACGCAGTGAACGGCACAGCCCCGTTCTGCAATTGGAACGATCTGCTCTTGAGCTTGAACTTGTTCTTGTGTCGGATTCTCAGAGCCCCTTTGACCCGTTGCCAAACCAACTACCATGTGAGGGAACTGAGGTGCATCTGCAGTAGATCTTCTGGTTTGTCTCACCATTTTGAAGTGGTTGAAGGTTTGAGGTAGAAGATGAAGGTTGAAAGATGAAGAGAGATCGAGAGAGAAATCAAGAAAGAGGCGGTTTTGAAAAGCAGAGAGTGCGAGAGTGAAAACCGGAAGTGAACGAGAACGTGTGTGTATAGTGGGTTTTATCAAATAACCGTTGTTGATTCAAAAAGCACTTTAAGATCAACGGTTGAAAATTAAAGATAGATAGTAACAGTAAAATACACAATCACACACAGGAGATAAGCATATCTACACGCAATCATAACAGACTGTCACACGGGCACAAGGAATTATGCATCAGAAATTCTGACACACGTGTTGTTGTCTCAGCTTCAGAGTCAGTACCAGTGGGCACACACACTCTGATTGAGTTACCTTCTGGACTAGACATCTTCTGATCAAGAAGTATCATAGTCAGAGGTTCTGATCCATCTTCACTCTAGACAAAAGTCCATGTTTAGATTTTTCATAATAAAATTAAATCTATCCTCTGCTAAGGGCTTTGTAAAGATATCTGCCCATTGATGGTCAGTATCAACAAACTTCAGAAGAAGTACGCCCTTCTGTGCATAATCTCTAATAAAGTGATACTTTACCTCAATGTGCTTTGCCCTTGAATGCAAGATAGGATTCTTACTCAATGAGATTGCAGCAGTGTTATCACAATAGATTGGGATATTGCTCTCAAGGATCTGATAATCCTCCAGCTGATGTTTCATCCAGAGCATCTGAGTGCTGCATATTGCTGCTGAGATATATTCTGCCTCTGCAGTTGATAGTGCAATGGTTGATTGCCTCTTGCTTGCCCATGAGACTAGATTGCTTCCCAGAAATTGACAATTTCCAGAAGTACTTTTTCTCTCTGTTCTATCTCCAGCATAATCAGCATCACAATAACCTGAAAGCTTATACTCTGATGTTTTCTTATACATCAAGCCAAGGTTAGTGGTGCCTTTCAGATACCTTAGGATCCTCTTAACAGCAGTTAAGTGGGTTTCCCTTGGATCTGATTGGAAACGAGCACATAAGTGAACACTAAATAATATGTCTGGCCTAGATGCAGTTAAGTATAGAAGTGAACCTATCATTCCACGATAGAGCTTCTGACATACTTTACCACTTTTATCTTCTTTCTCCAAAATGCATGTAGGATGCATTGGAGTCTTGGCCACTGTAGATTCCAGCATATTGAACTTCTTCAGAAGTTCTTTAGTGTACTTGCTCTGATGGATATATGTTCCTTCTGGTGTTTGATCAACTTGTATTCCCATAAAGTACTTTAATTCTCCCATCATACTCATCTCAAATTCAGCCTGCATCATCTCAGAAAATTCTTTGCATAGAGATTGATTAGCAGAACCAAATATAATATCATCAACATAAATTTGCACAATTAAGATATCATCTTTATAAGTCTTGCAAAAGAGAGTTGTATCTACTTTACCCCTTACAAACTCATTTTCCAGAAGGAATGAGCTAAGTCTCTCATACCATGCTCTGGGAGCTTGCTTCAGACCGTAGAGTGATTTCTTCAATTTGAACACATGGTCTGGTTTCTTCTCATCTTCAAAACCTGGGGGTTGATGAACATAGACTTCCTCTGAAATATAACCATTTAGGAAGGCACTCTTTACGTCCATCTGATGTAGAACTATGTTGTGATTTACTGAGAAGGAGATCAACAGTCTGATTGCCTCCAGTCTTGCTACCGGAGCAAATGTTTCAGTGTAGTCTATTCCTTCCTGCTGGCTGTAGCCTTGAGCAACTAGCCTTGCCTTGTTTCTGACTACATCTCCTTTCTCATTTAGCTTGTTTCTGAATACCCATTTCGTTCCAATAACATGGACATTCTCAGGCTTCTTCACTAAGCTCCAAACATCGTTCTTGGAGAATTGATTTAATTCTTCTTCCATGGCCAGAATCCAATCCTTGTCCTGAAGAGCTTCATCTATGGACTTGGGTTCAATTAAGGACACCAATCCTTTCAGACTCAGCAAGGTCTCTTCAGAGGGTCTGAAGGCAGATCTGGTTCTGACTGGTTCATCTTTGTTGCCCAGAATCAATTCCTTAGGGTGAGCTGCAGTGATTCTGCTCTTCTTCAGAGTTTGTGAGTTAGAGGGACCAGCTTCTTCCTCTGGTTCATCTTCCTCTGGCTCAACTTCCTCTGGAGCTTTGCCTTTGTCAGAAACATTAATGCTTAAATCTGCAAACTTTTCAACTAGCTTTGACTGGTCAGAGTCAAGCTTATCATCAAATCTAACATGAATAGATTCTTCAATAGTCTTGGCATCAGTATTATAAAATCTAAAACCTTTAGATCTATCAGAATAACCAAGTAATAGACACTTAGAAGACTTAGCATCAAATTTATGCAATTTATCCTTAGTATTGAGAACATAACAAACACAGCCAAAAGGATGAAAATAAGAAATGTTGGGTTTTATGTTCTTCCACAATTCATAAGGAGTCTTATTCAGAATTGGTCTCACAGAGATTCTGTTCTGAATGTAACATGCTGTATTTACTGCCTCTGCCCAAAAGTGCTTAGCCATGCCAGTTTCTTGGAGCATGGTTCTAGCCATCTCCTGAAGAGTTCTGTTCTTCCTCTCAACAACACCATTTTGTTGAGGAGTTCTGGGACAAGAGAAATCATGTGCAATTCCATAGGAATCAAACAGACTCTCAAACTTGTCATTCTCAAACTCTCCACCATGGTCACTTCGGACACGCACAATCCTACAAGCCTTCTCGTTTTGCACTTGAGCAATGAAGGTAGAGAACACAGCATGAGACTCATCCTTGCGGGTTAGAAACTTTACCCATGTCCAGCGGCTATAGTCATCAACGATAACCATCCCATATCTCTTGCCACCTATAGACTCAGTTTTCACTGGTCCAAAAAGGTCTATATGCAGAAGTTCCAACGGCCTTGAGGTTGAGACAACATTCTTTGCCTTGAAATGGACTTTTGTGAATTTGCCTTTCTGACATGCTTCACAAAGAGCGTCTGAAGCGAACATCAGATTGGGTAAGCCCCTGACAAGGTTTAGCTTGCTCAGCTGAGAAATCTTTCTCATACTGGCATGCCCTAACCGTCTATGCCATACCCACTGCTCTTCATTAACAGACAGAAGGCACTTCACATTCTGAGCCTCCAACTCAGATAATCTGATCTTATAAATGTTGTTCTTCCTCTTGCTGTTAAACAGAACAGAGCCATCGATCTGACTTACAGCCCGGCAGGACTTTTGATTGAATATAACATCATAACCCTTGTCAGCTAATTGACTTATAGACAATAAGTTATGTGTTAAGCCGTCTACCAATAAAACATTATCAATGCATGGACTACTATCTACACAAATAGTGCCAGTACCAATAATTTTACCCTTTTCATTTCCTCCGAAGCCAACTTCGCCTCCAGGCTTAAGTTTCAGCTCTCGGAACATACGCTTTTCTCCCGTCATGTGACGCGAGCATCCACTGTCCAGATACCATGATTGGTGTTTCAGTGGAGCTATCAAGGATATCTGCAACATAGATAATCTTGTCCTTAGGTACCCACTTTCTGGGTCCTCTTTTGTTAGTTACCCCAGAGGTTCTGATCACCTTGGGTGTCTCAACATAATATTTTAAAGGAATGTTTGCATGATATTTAGTCATAGAGAAAGATCCCTTTTTAAGAGGGTTTTTAGCAACTTTAGCAGGTACAGGATCAGGCAATATGGTACCAGAGGGAACAAAGCATTCATACAAGGATTTAGCTTTAGACACAGAAGGCTCATTTCTAATTGGTTTAGAATAGCCAATGCCATGCATTCCATTTCTGCTTACGCCATAGATCATTGAAGCCATTAAGCTTCTATCCACGCTTTTAGCTAGGAATCTTTGAAAAGACTTTTCATACTTAGATTCATTTCTACAATCAGAGGCATCACAGGCAACAATTTCTTCTAACTTAGCAATCTGGTTCTTAAGCACAGAGTTAGAATTTACCAAAGCATGATTTTCATTTTTCAAATCAGAAATAATTTTCTCATGTTCAGAAGGAGTCTTGGAAACAACAGATAAGTTCTTTTTCAACTTTTTATGCTTAGACAATAAAGAGTTATACTTATCCATGATATCAGACAAAGCATGTTTCAGTTCAGAGGTAGAGAAAGAAGAGAATACCTCATTTTCATCGTCTGAGTTAGGATCTCTTTCTGATTCTGAGTCAGAGTCAACAGCTTCCTTTGACTCTGCTCCTTTGTCTTTGACAATGGCCATGAGTCCTTGGACTTCACCATCAGAGTCAACATCCTCTGACTCTGATTCATCAAATGTCACCATCAGACTCTTCTTCGTCTTGAAGTGCTTCTTTGGCTTCTTGTCTTTCTTCAACTTTGGACAATCACTTTTGTAGTGCCCAGATTCTTTGCACTCAAAACATGTGACTTCCTTGATTGAAGACTTCTTCTGGCCTGAGGACTCATACTTTCCTTTTGCCTTTCCAGAGCCTTTGAACTTGCTCTGCCTGTGCTTCCAGATGCGATTGAGTCTCTTGGAGATCAGAGTCAGCTCATCTTCATCAGAATCTTCTGATGCTTCTTCAGATTCTTCTTCTTCAGCTTGAAGAGCTTTTGACTTCTCAACCTTAGCCTTTTCAGATTTGGATTTCAAGGCTATGGACTTTTTCCTCAGATCTTGCATCTCTGAGCGCTTCAGCTCATGGCATTTCAAAATCCTGATGAGTTCTTCTAAACTCATATTCTCAACGTCTCTTGTGAGCTCTATTGAAGTCACCAAAGGCATCCAACTTTCAGGAAGACACCTGATGACCCTTATGACATGATCTTTTATTGTGTAGCTCTTGTTGAGAGGTCGTATGCCAGCTACAAGCAATTGAAATCTGGAGAACATTTCTTCAATGGACTCATTTGGCTCCATGATGAAGGATTCATACTTTTGGATCAAAGACAATGCCTTTGATTCTTTGACTTTCTTGTTTCCTTCATGAGACATCTTCAGAGATTCAAAAATGTCTTTAGCAAACTCACGATCTGTAATCTTCTGGTACTCCTCATAGGAAATAGCACTTAGAAGAATTGCTCTTGCTTTGTGATGTTGTGAGTATAGCTTCTTTTGATCTGCAGTCATCTCTGACCTTGGGATCTTCTTGCCATCTGCATCAACTGGATGCTCATAGCCATCCACAATAATATCCCAGAGATCTGCATCGAAACCCAGAAAGAAACTTTCCAGTCTATCTTTCCAATATTCGAACCTTTGACCATCGAACATAGGAGGCTTTGCGTTGTAACCATCTCTTTGAGTTTCACTGGTGGTGGCAGCCATTGTTTTTCACACCGGCCCGGATCACTGAACACTGTTAGGTGTGGTAATCAGAACTTGCGCTCTGATACCAATTGAAGGTATGAAAAACGGTAGAAAGGGGGGGTTTGAATAACGTTTTCAGAACAAAACTTCCACCTTAAAGATTTTGACAAATCTTTCGAGAACTTAAGTGCTAAAGATAAGAGATAGAAAAGCACACAAGGATTTTATCCTGGTTCACTTGATAAATCACTCAAGCTACTCCAGTCCACCCGTTAAGGTGATTTCTTCCTTCTTAGAATGAAGGCAATCCACTAATCAGGTAAGAGTTACAACTGCACTTGAAACCTACAAGTGACTAACAATTACACTGACTTAGCTCACACTAAGATTCACTCTCTTAGTCTTCTCTAGGATCCGATCAACCTTGATCTCCTAAAGGAACTAAACAAACTGTTTATCAAAGGATTGTTTACAAGAGATTTGCTTCTAAAAAGCTAATAGTAAACACAATGAATTTCAGATGAAAGAAAGCTTAGAATATTTTGAATATGTCTTGCGCGTATATGTGTTTCTTTCTTTTTTTTCTTGTCTAGCCGCTTCTTTCAATCTTCAGCCTCTATATATACTCCAAGGATTAGGGTTGAGCGTTGCATGGGAAATGCTACCGTTGGAGGGCAGTTCTGGAAAATCCAGCTTCTGCTGTGGCTGAGAACGTTAGGTAGGTCGTCAGGAAGGTACACTTGCTTTTGTACTTGGATAGCGACTTGACCTTTTAACCTAGGAGACTTCTGATCAGGGGAATACTTCATATTGGAACTTGTGAAGCCGGTTGATCAGAGTCAGAGGGAAAGCACAGATCCTCTGACCATTGTATCTTCTGATTCTGAACTCAGAGGGAAGAACATGGCCTTCAGAGTTTCTTGCTTCTGGACTTCAGAGTTTCCACTATTCAGCTTCTGGATCTTCAGAGTCTTCTACACCATCAGAACATCTGAACCTTCAGTGTTTCTTGGTTATCAGAACTTCTGGATCTTCAGAGCTTCTAGCAACTGAGTCCACATCAGAGTTTGTATTGCTTCAGAACTTCTGAAGCTTTTCCACTGTTCATACTGAACATGGTGAATGCGAAAGCGTTGCTTGGGTTACCCTTTATACACAGTGCTTCTGATTTGTGTGAGATTGAGTTGAGGTCAGAGCCTGTAAATAGCACACTCAGAAAAACACGTTAGAGTACCACAATTGTTCACATCAAAAGGTTAACTTGTAATCATCAAAACATAGAGTTGTACTACTAGATCAAAACTTGATCTTACAGAACCGAAGATGAAATTAAGGAGATGAGGGAGTCTCTATTCAATAAGAAAAATGGGCTCCTGCCAGGTAGGCTTGCTGACATCTTTTTATTTCTCTCTTTAAATTAACATTACCTCCTTTAGATGTTAAATGTTAGTACTGAGGTATGATGTTCATAATTCTTTCACTACCTTTCATCCATTTATTTCACTTGCTTTACGTTTCCTTGGCTCTCATCGCTCACTTAGAAGACATAATTTGCTCTACAAACTCAATCCTACCAATTAGTATCTGGGTCTTCCTTTATTGAGTTTTCATTATCCTTTTGTCTGCGTTAGATAGCAATTGCTCCGCCAATCCACTCAACTTTGTTATGCTCAATGATAATTTACAAGTCATGCTTACAAGGTTTTATGGCAAGGAATCGGGATGGGAAGGAAACTAGAAGAGTTGTAGTGATTTTAAAATTTATTCTCAATTATAAATTCTTATATGTTGTATTTGATTTTCATCATTTTGTATGTATACTTTCAAAGTGTCTTTTTTTTTAAACTTATATATGTTTCTTCAACTTTGCAATATACTATCAAATTATTCAATTAAGAATCAAATAAAATGATGCTCCATTCTAATGATAAACAAAAAATAACACAACTTAATATAAACATTCTTAATGGAAATTTTGTTTGGCCTAATTCTATATGTTACAACTCTATAAATGGGTTCTGTAAGAAAGAAAGATTATTGGTTGCAGAAGGAGTGGTTGGTGAAATGGTTAAGGAGGGTTTTGAGCAAGTGATACGTCATATGCTACTTTAATATATGAATATGCTAGGTGGGGGAGTTTGAAGGATGTCTGCAATCAGGCTGTGTGATGAAATGGTGGAAAGAGGATTGTTTCCTAATATTTTTTACAATTCCTTTTATTATTTCTAAAATTATTAAAATTAACTTCAATTTAGAACAATATATTAATATTATTTTGTTATATTTTATGTTTTTATAATATTTGCACTTATAGACTTATAGTTGAAATATTTCACACACGTTTGAAAATTTTATTAACTTCTAAGTTTATTAAAAACCTAACAAATAACAAGTGAATAAACATTTTACTGTAAATTGTTTAAACATTTCAATTATTTTCGTGCAAAACATTTAAATTTAAATTGCTACATGGAAATTTACAATTTTATGAAATTGTTATTGATAATTTTTAAATTGTAAAAATTTATAATATTTTAAGTAATTTTAATAATAAATATTTATATTGTATACTCAAAATTATATAGAATAACTCCCCGTGTACGAGTCACTAAACTAGAAAAAATCAAATTAAAAAATACACTATTCAAATAAACCAAGAAAAAAATAACACAACTTAATAATTATAAATATCACACATGCATCACAAAAAAAAAATAACCAAGTTAAAAATATGAGGCTACAAACTGAAACATCAGATGCAGAGTTTGTTGATTGTTGAGCTAATTTTTTTTTTCATAGTGGATATTAAACATAGGAGATGAAAACAGGTAAGCAAAAAGAAGATGAGACTACTCTGGACATCCCTCGTGAATTTTTGATCCCAGATTCAGGTGATCCAATGATTTCTATAGTCCAGTCTACTTATCCATCTTTCCTTCAAAATTAAAAAGATCCACAATTTTTACAATAACGTGCTATTTTTGCTCATACTGATGAGATTGTTGATAATTGAATGAATAAATGATGTCATTGTTTCTCGGAGAAGATAAAATTTATTGCATTGCAGATGACATATGTTCATTAGACATCAAATTTGACAGCCAGATGATATCCATACAGTAGAATTTTTAACACAATAAACTCTTCAGGATTACCTAATCATCAATTAAGGCTCAAAATTGGAGCTCCAATAATGCTTCTAAGAAACCTCGACCAATCAACTGGATTGTGTAATGGTACACATCTGATTATTACTCGAATGAGGACATATATTTTGGAAGTAAAGGTTATATTTGGAACAAATGTCGGACAAAGAGTGCCGATGACAAAATTAACATCAACTCCATCAGATAGGAGAATTCCTTTCAAATTTCAAAGGAGACAATTTCCTATAGCACTCTATTTTGCCATGACAATAAATATAAGACAAGGACAATCATTATAATGTGTGGTTATATTTGCAAAATCAGTGTTTTCACATTGTCAACTATATGTAGCATTCTCTAGAGTCACGCATCGTAAAGGATAAAAAAATCCTCATTTGTGATAGTAATTACAACAATTCTCATAGTACTACAAATGTAGTCTTTTTACATGAAATGTGGACTGATCCGTTCTTAGTTTTATTCTCAATTATTCCAATTGAAAAAAAGAAAAATTAATTTAGTGTCTAGCACATACATGTTACTTCAACTCTCTACAATAAACTATTTAATACATAAAAAATAACTATCAATCAAGCATTTAGGAAAACAATGACAATAAACAAAAAATAGCAACTCAAAAAACTAAAAGCAAACATTCAATACAAAAAACTTAAAAATTTATAATTTCTTATATATAACTTTTTCTTTTAATCCATAAAATATATTTAAAAATATGACACAAAAAATTATGAATATCCCCGTGCATCGCACGGGTAAAAGTACTAGTAAACCTTATAATTTGGCAGTAAAAGGGAGTTAGGAGTTTTTAATTCTAGTAAAAACGTGTTAAATTTTAACTCATTCTTTCATAAAATCAAGTGTGAGTGGCAAGCAAACCTCTCCATTTTTTGTTTTTGTTTTTTGGTCATTTATAATATTAAAGATTGCAAAGGGCCGAGATTGATTGGGCCAGTACAATTATAAACGTTGTTGCCATGACCATTAGACTTGGTCTTTTTTTTAATTTGTTGAAATAGACTTGGTCTTTCGTTGTTGAACTTTGCTCTTTTTATTGTTTGTAGTGTCATGTTGACAAAAAATTGAAATAATCTAAAGTATTGTTTAACAGCCTTATTGACCCAAAAAACAAAACGGCCCTAAAACAATATGGTTTGCACTTTCTACTAACTCTAATAATTATTTCTTCTTCAATTTATTGACTTGAGCATCAAAGTACATTTGTAGGTGCTCATCCCCGATGCCACCTAATTGTTAGAACATAAGAAGATGAAGTCCTTCCAAAGAGGAACAATCAAAAGAAGAAACCATTCATCATTCTCATATTACTCTATTCAGACAACTTCTTATAAGAATAACTACTAAGCTAATTAAAATATGAAAATTAAAATAACTATTAGATAAAAAAATAAAATCTATTGTAATTAAATCATAGTCTAGTTATTATTGAAATCGGGTATGGTTGATATTTATCCTTGCAAATTGCATACCAGTTTAATTGGAAGGTCATAGATCGTGTAATGTGAATAATGTGGAGCAAGTTGCTGGTATGACTTCCTCTACATTATTTACATACACGGTCTTTGGCCTTCCTATTATACTACTACACAATCAAGTTTCTACAATAGTAAATGTCGACCATCGTGAATTTAATACACTACAGGAAAAAGCGTTTTTACCGGCAATAAATATTATCTTTAGCGGCAATAAAAATGACCGCTAAAGGTATTACCGGCTGTCACACTTGAGCTGCTATATCGGGGGTCGGTAAAAGCTTTACCAGCCTTTGTTACGGGCGCCGGTAAAGACCATAAGAATTGCCGGGAAATATTATCAGTTTTTAGCAGCAATAATTGCCGGCTTTAGTTATTGCCACTATGACATAATTTTATTGTCTCATTCAACCCACTTCACTGGCTGTAGTTATTGCCGCTAAAGGTATGTTGGATATTTGTCCCATTTGACAAATTTCACACAGTTTTCTAAGGTTCTTATAGTTATCACAAGCTTGATTTCTTATAGATAGACAACATACAATATATCAAGATCTCATTTCATTGGCATTTTCTATTATTATGGAAATAAAATTTTAATTGAATTTTTTTACAAATAAACCATTGTAGGTCTTAAATCCCTACTAAAATATCAAGTACATCTAAGTGATACAGCTCATGAGTTTTTTTTCCCCGAAAAGAGAAGAATGTATTTAAAAAGACTAGTCTGAGAACAACCTACTCAGAGATAGGTAAAAAAAGGAAACATACAAGAAAAACAAGGAGGATACAAAGGGAAACAATAAGTTCAGAGGCAAAAATTAAGCAAAACAAAGCAGCACACATCATAGAAATCAGGATCATGACCCGTCCTCATCTTGTGAGATTCCACTCCAGCAACATCAAACAAGCCTAAAAGCAAATCAACACACATCACAAAAATCAGCACCTGCACAAGCCAAGAACCAGAAATAATGAGTTATCAGTCAGCGTAACGACACAACCAAATCAGAAATTTAACACTCAATCAAAACACCCTTAAATATCAGGAATAGCAGCGGGGGTTTATGTACGGACAACTCTTATTTAAAGAGAATTAGAGTCTTCCCCATATCAAATAAATAACCTTGTTTTTTTAGAAAAGGTTCTGGTGGATCATACCAGTAAATTGCAGCAGTCATTTTTATACATCAGACCCAACACAACAAATTTGTTTCAGAAATTTCCTAAAATATCAAACGGGGAAGGCCACTATCCCCACCCCACTAATGTCAAATCTCTACTTAATAGAAAAACGAAACTCGCTACCTTCACATCAGTAACTAAACAGTGTGTTCATGAGGCCCCTGTGCATATGGCAGCAAATAGAACTTGTCAACTTGCCAGACCAACATGCCCCTCAATACTTGGACATGGATCAGCTCAGAGATTGCATTATAGCCATGAGTTACCTCGACTCATTACCAATGCATGAATAAGTTCCACTGAATCAAAAATAAACCTGGCAAATAGCTATGTCTTCTGTCTTACCAAAACCCCATGAATCAATTTTATATCCCTTTGAAACAGTATAATTTGTAACAGAAAAATAACATCAGGCTTGCTACAAGTGATATTGCTAATAAAAATGAATTGCTGCTTACAGAACAGTTGAGTACTATCAGCTTGACTAATTTAAAATCATATGAACATGCAAAGTCTAATTACAGACCTTGGATTGCCTTGGCAAGGAAAGGATTAGACAAGTCCTGAAAAACAATTCCAGAGGAAATAAATGTAGTCAGTAGTCACACTTATCATGAGGCCACAAATCACCAGCGACTATGAACACCTTCAGAAAATGCTTATAGTACTAGCATACTAGTTAAAATGAATAAAGCAATGAAAAGGTACACTTTTTTTTAAGTATTACCTGTTATTCGGAATCACTACCATATTCATTTTCATTTCCTTCATCATTGTCAGCTTCATCTCCACTAGAAGAAGAGTTTTCAATTTCTACACCATCCACATCATTTCTTACCCAATCAATGTGGTCATCTTCTGATTGACAAATATTTTCTACCATCATAGTATCATTTTGCAATGATGCCGAAAATTGCATCTTGTGTACTTCTCCCATATCAAAAGTATCTCGAGGTTTCATTAGCCTAGGTACAAACCAATGATGATCATGAGGATCTTGCACAAATATCACTTGTTGGGCTTGGTTTGCAAATACAAAAGGTTCATGACTTTCACGATCTCCAGAATGTATTAGGTGAGAGAAGTTCACAAGTGTAAAACCCCATTCATCTACTTTAAGACCTCTACCTCGGGTTACATCAACCCAATCACATTTAAATAAGACAACCTTAAATTCTTCAAAGTAATCTAACTCTATTATATCACTCAATCTTCCATAATAGACTACATTTGCTGACTTTGGAGCATTATCACTTGTACTTGCATAACTTTCTGTCTTAGAAACAACCATGACGCCACTATTTTGCGTCTTCCTGAACTCTTCATATTTTTTTGTTCTAAATCGATACCCATTATTTACATCAAATGCTTTGAATCTTCTTGCTATGTAGCTTGGTCCTTGTGCAAGGGCTTTTAGGTCTTTTGAGATATCAAATGTAGACTCTAAATCATTAACCTAAACATTAAGGATTAAACAATTATCAAAGACAATCTAAGCACTATATATGTTTAACATTAGATACTTCCTAGTACTTACTTGATCTTTGAACCATTCATGAAATGAATCAAAATGCAAGCGATCAAGTTGATGTTGTGTAAGGCGACGCTTACGATATGATCTCTTGATGTCATTAATGTGTTCCCTGCACATGTAAATAATATGAATTAATAATGATTTTAATTGAGTTATATATAGTCAGTAAAATAAAGATTGACCATTTACCTTTTATAATTTTCAACCACATTAGATTCACAGTTGAAAAGCACATATCGATGTGCTTGCACCCATGTTTTATCATCCATTAAAAATGCTTCTACTTTTCCATATGGATTCCCTACATTAGGGAAAAGACTTCCTTCTTTATCAAAGGAATAATCAATCTCACTCTCATTTTTTCTTGACCAATAAGACCTTGAATGTCCACCTTCCATATAACGAGAGCAAAATGTCACACTCATTTGCAAGATATCCTTCTGCAATTGAACCTTCTGGGCATGCACGATTACCAATCCATGATTTTAAAGTACCTAAGTACCTGCGACATAAATTAAGGTTACTAATATACTATTTCATTAATTAAATACAACTTATGATATTCAAAAAGACTAATGTGATTCTTCATACCTCTCAATAGGGTACATCCAACGATAATGTACCGGCCCTGCAGTTTTAGCCTCAGTTGCTAGGTGGAAAACCAAATGTACCATGACTGTAAAAAATGATGGGAGGAAGACTTTCTCCAAACTGCATAATGTTATTGCAATTTTTTCTTCAAGTAACTCTAACTCTTTCATTTTAAGCACTTTGCTACAAAGCATTCGAAAGAACATGCATAGTTCAAGTAAAACAGAACTGGCCTTTTTATCTAATGTTCCTCGCAAAGCAATAGGCAGCAGTTCTTGCATTATAACATGGAAATCATGAGTTTTTAACCCTGACATTTTGCCTTTACGAATGCAACGTGAAATATTAGAAGCATAACCATGGGGAAACTTGGCATTTTCTAATACTTCATATACCAACTTTTTTTCCATTGAGGACATTGTAAATAAAGTAGGAGGTAGATATGTCTTCCCATTAGTACGTTTTTTAGGCCATAAGCTTGACCTTATGTTCATATCTTTCAAGTCTTTTCGTGCCTCCAAGTTGTCCTTTGACTTTCTACCAAGACCCAACAATGTAGAAATAACATTATCACACACATTTTTTTCTGTGTGCATCACATCGATGTTATGGCGCACCAAGTTATACTTCCAATAAGGCAAATTGAAAAAAATACTCCTCTTTTTCCATGTGCCTTTTATCACCCAGTCACTTTGGGACGACGCAGCTTAGTAAGTGTGAACTTTATGTTTCTAACTTGATGTAAGACCAATGACCCTGATGTTGGAGAAGGTGCAACTCTTGATTCTTTTGTCCCATCAAATGACTTTGCATCAGTTCGAAACTTATGACTTGGCTTTAGGAAACGCCGATGTCCCATATAGCAAAACTTTTGACCATGTTTGAGCCATCTAGATTGAGTGTTTATGTTGCAAGAAGGACATGCAAATCGACCATGTGTGGACCATCCAGATAAATTACTATATGCTGGAAAATCATTTATAGTCCATAAAAGAGCTGCTCGCATTTGGAAGGTTTCCTTAGTGAAGGCATCATAAGTTTCCATCCCCACATCCCACAATTCTTTCAACTCTTCTATCAAAGGCTCCAAAAATACATCAATGTTATTTCCAGGTCCCTCTGGTCCCGGAATGAGTAATGACAGAATGAAATTGTCTTGCTTCATGCACAACCATGGTGGAAGATTATACGGAACTAAAATAACTGGCCATGTACTATGAAAAACTTTCATTGAACTATATGGATTAAAGCCATCACTAGCTAATCCCAAGCGGACATTACGAGAATCCTTAGCAAATTCCTGATGTTGGTCATCAAATTTTTTCCAGGCTTCAGAATCTGCAGGATGCCGTAAATCCCCATCTTTATTGCGCCCCTTATCATGCCATCTCATCAGTCTAGAAGTTTCTGAAGACATAAACAATCTCTGCAACCTTGACTTTAGAGGGAAATATCTTAGGACCTTGGCAGGAACTTTTTTCTCATCATTTTTCCATCTAGAAGCCCCACATTTTATGCATTTATTAACATTCTTATCCGCCAATTCATTCCTGAAAAGCATGCAATCATTTGGACAAGCATGGATTTTTTCATACTTTAAGCCCAACCTCCCAACTATTTTTTTGGTCTCATAATGAGAAGAAGGTAACTTTTCTCCCTCAGGCAATGCATCTTTCAATAGCCCAAGCAAAGCATCAAAAGACTCATTTGTCCATTTGAACAATCTTTTTATATGGTAAAGATGTAAAACAAAAGAAAGTTTGCTGAATTTCTTGCAACCACTGTACAGTTCTTCATTTGCATCTTTCATTAACTGTTCAAACTTCTCCACCTCTGGATGAGATTGATTTCTTGATGTATGAGTAAGATTTTCATCCAAGTTTGACTCAATATCACCTCCATCACTAATGTTATTACCCATGGATTGATTAAAGCCTTCAAAAGCATCATGTATCAACCCTACCATATCATCACCTCTAAAAGCTTCTTCTCTACAATTAGTTTCCTCTTTGCGATTTAGCACATTAATTGACTCCCCATGACAAAACCAAGTGTCATATGATGGTATAATACCATTAACCACTAGGTGTTCATAAGCCATTGCTCGATTAACTACATAGTGTAGCACACATTTCTTACAAGGGCATGGAATTGTTTCTCCATTGCTCTCCCGAAATGCATGGTCTAAAAATGATTCCACTCCATCTAAATATTCTTTACTAACTCTATCATAGCCCATCCACATTCTACTTCTAGGATTGTCCATGATATGTCTGTCAAGAAGCAAGGGAGCATTCATGTTCTAAAGTTTATATTACAAGAGAAATTACATGTAAAATACTAAATTAAACTTGAGTCAAGCAAGAGAGCATTCAAGTTATACATACATATTTAACTATATTGGGTCATGAACAAACAAACCAAGTATCAATAAGTTTTAGATTAGCTTGACTATTGCATAGCCCATCATTCAAGTTCACATTCATCATTAATCAAACATCATGCTTAGGGGTATAGAACTAACCTTCTCTTCTAAAAGTCCAGAAGATTCCAAATTACTACTTTTATCTGGCTGTGGGAAAGAATAGGAAGCAATAGACTTGGTTGTGGTGTATTAAGATTAAGCTCTAATGGACTGTTCCTGATGGTGTTCTATCTAGCGAATCACCTGCAGATCATATTCTGTCAGGCAGTAATGAACATAAAAATGCACCTAAAATGATAGCATTGAAATTGAATAAATGGAATAAAGCAGCAACAACTTAGGAAAATTGATTATAAGCTTCCTACTATTCCTATCCTGTTTACAGTGCCATTTCTAAGCATGGCAAGTTGTTATATGAAACCATCACACCCCACTCCTTTTTTGCCCCGTTCACAAAGATCCAAGCATGGACAATATCATTTGGCGATTGGTTTAAAAAAATGCATTTAAAAGAACCATGCCTAGTAAGAAGTAAGAACTGAGGTTGAACATACATCATACATAATTTATCAGAGTTGCAACCATGATTAAGCAGTAGCTTACACTATAAGGTCAGTACTCACATTAATCATTATCTGCAAGACAATTCCATTTACAAAGATTAGACAACTAACCTGCAACCAATACAAAGAGAATCACCCTACAAGACCACAAGTATGCAGTGGCCTCATCATAGCCTTTATCATTAAGGACCTACATAACAAGAGTATGTAGTTAGAACTTAGAAGAGTGACTAGAAAATATATGATGTAGCATGACAGGGCCCTCACAAACTTGCAGCCAACCACAAATTTCCTCCCTGAAAGTATCCTGCCAAAGTTAAAGGTTTAACTTGCAGCCAACCACAAAGCAGTTATAATTAGGAGAACAATTAGTGGTCGGAAAGCGATTAAATTAGCATTTTTATCTTGCCAGCAACCTCCATTTCTTTCATGAAACTCGTTAGTCTTAATATCTGTCAAAGTTAGTATGTAAAGTTCAGTATACCACTCTTACAAACGATTTTTAGAACTCAAAGACTGTACCAAAAGTGCAGTTCACTATTTTAATATTCAGCAATATTTACTTACTACACTTTTGCATTCAATAGTGCCACTGTCTTTCTTTTTGGAATGGCTTAAATTTTAGGCCAAGTTGCATTATGGAAGCAGATAACATTGATAATGCTTTACATACCTTTTGAATTGACTTAAATTTTTTTAGTTGGGTTGGCCATAAATTTGACATCATGCAAGTTAACATGGCCTTGAAAACTTTGCTTTCCATTTGGTATTTCTAGTGGGGTTGTGCAATTCAATATGTAGTTTTCATATGCTTGCCAACCAAACAGAATGAATTGAAATATGCTAATATCTATGATGGCACACTCAGCAGTTGGCTTCAAATGACTTTTAGTACTCAGCTTTCATTACCAAAAAGCTCTATGCAGCAAAAAGGTTACTTAACGGTATCTGAACTGTTGATCTCAGTACAGTTCACACCAACCTATATTACCCTAGCTAGCTTAACAAAAATAATGCAAACCGCGCCAGACAAAGGCTAGTAAAAAGGCTAAAATGCAGACAAAGGCTAAAATGTTAGTCTTGAAATCACTAAAAGGAACCCTTAGCCCAAATTTATAAAAGAGGAATTACCACCCAAGCTTGCAGAGGCTAAAAGAGATGCATACTTCTGATGACCCATTATGAACGAATAACTAGAATTCAAATCAGACAAATCAGTAGAAGAGCATTTGCTATGAACAAATTCATGAGAATCAAAACGCATTAAGCTTCTACACATGTTAAATTTCTCACAGATAATCAAGTAAAAGCAATGGATCAAAAAACATGTTAAATTTCTCACCGATAATCCCCAAATCGTTGATCAACATAGCTTGAACATATAATCCCACAGCTTCACTTCACACTGTTTCAGATTCAGTTCAAAACTCAAAACCCTAGCTCAGAATGAGAAGAAAAATCACAGCCTAACAATGTTGTGGAGAGAATCAAAGCTTCGAGTGGAGATTCCAGATCGAGAAAGGGAGAGAACCTTCGTGCGATCTCCTTGTCGTTCTCGCCTTCACACGAACAGGTTTCAGGGGACGGTGGTGGCTTCGGTGAGAGAGGGGACGGTGGTGGCTTCGGTGAGAGGGGACAGTGGTGGCTTCGAGTGGAAATGTGAGCTATTCATTCTGCTCGTGAGAGTGGGTCTTTCATTGGTGGCTTTAGTCCCCAATTACCGTTAAACATGAGATTATTACCGACTACTCATTGTTAAGCACAAATTTTTTTATTTTTTTATTAAAGTAGCGGCAATAGTGTTATTGCCTCAAAAAAAAGTGTCGCTAAAAGTGTTTTTTCTTGTAGTGATAATAACTAGAATATCATTTTATTAAAAAAAATTATATGATAGTTATCCTGATTTTCATATTTTAATTAGAAGTGTTTGGTATAAACAACATGTAAGAGTGTTTTCTTTACAACTCATTTAGAGTAAAAACGATGTGGAGAGTGGAGAGAGATAAGAAGAAAAAGAGAGAAATTAAATGGGAAAAAAAGATATTATAGACACAAAATTAAGTGAAAGTGAATTGAATCAAAGTTGCATATAAACTGATATGAAGTTGATGCACTTAGGGTAAGGCACAACTGCACAAGGCGTAAAAAATTAAAATATTTTGTAATTAAATCATGTCCTAGTTCTTATTAAACTCACCTATGATTTTTAGAAAAAAAAAAATTTATTCAGGCAAATTGCGTACCAATATAATTGGAAGGTCATAGCCCTGTGAATTATATATGAATATGAACTATAAATAATGTAAAAGATATTACATATTTGACAAAAAAAATGTTACATAAGGTTTGGTTCTCTTTTGTTTCTGTTTCTTTTTTTTCCTTTTCTTTTTTATTCGGGTCTAGCATCCCTTGTGCTAATTTTGAATGTAAATCTTTTACTTATCTTAAAAAAACATAAGGTTTGGTAATCAATGAAACGATTCAAAGGAACGAGAGATAAAGGAGAGGAGAGCGGATGTTTGAGATACAGATGATGAAGAATGGTAAAGTAAAGTGAGAAGAAGACTGGTCACCCATGGAGAGAGAAAGAAAGAATATCATAAATGTGAAGAGAGAGAAATATGAGTTTTAAATTTAAATAAAGTTTGAGTAAAATTACCAAAACCCCACCGTAACTTTACTATTTTAAAAAGAATAAGTGAAGATATGTTTGTCTAAAATAAAAAGGTGTAGAGTGCTATAATACTCCTTCTAAAAATGTAGTGAGAGTATTGTAATAAATCATATATATATATATATGTGTGTGTGTGTGCCGATATTTAATCAAAATTAAGTATGGCTTGCTAAATTAGGTTTACCTTTCCTTTTGTAAAAAAAATACTGGTTAATTTAAAGTGGTAAAGTCAAGGGATAACAAAACCACAAGTGAATATTGAACAATTGACACAAAATTATGATAAATTAATGCAACAAGCTGCAAGTATATAAAATCTGTAAGAACAATCAAATTCTGGGGAAAATAATCATAAAGGGATGGGGAAGAAACATTAGGGGGCGTTTGGTAGAAGGGAAATTTAAACATTCCCGGGTAATTAAGGTTGGGAATGTAACATTCCCATGTTTGGTACAGGTTTCAGAAAAATTATTCCCGGGTATTAAAGAATCCCAGGCATGCCATTTACATTGTTTTTCTCCAAACTTCATTCCCAAGTTCAAGGATGGGTATCTTACATTTCCATGAGAATGGAAGTTATTTCCCACTAACTTTTCTTTTTACTTCAAATTTTATATTTTTGAATATTTTAATTAAGAAATTATTAAGAACATACCCGGGAATGAAATTTATTAACCAAACACTTTTTTAAGAAGATGCCCGGGAATAACATTCCCATCAAAATATTCCTAGGATTAAGATTCCTGGGTATCATTTTCTAAAACCTCTAACAAACGCCCCCTTAGGAATGTAGGTGAGATGATCCAGTTTAAACAAGTGCTTCCTAGTTAGCCTAGAGAGGTGAAAAAGATAGCCAAAAGCGATGGTGTGAAGATGACCCTTAATAATGTCATTGGCTCTAACATGCTTTCGACGATCTTTCTCAGATGTCCAGGCCATAAGCACTACAATTAATATGCTATGCTGCTTCGTGCGATTTGAGGAAGGGGATTTGGGCAGAGGTAGGTTGAATCTGAGGTTGAGAGAGAGTTGAGGAGAGATTGCAAAGGATTGATGGTGATTTCATTGAGCACTAAGATGGTGATTTTATAGCTATATATCATTTCATTTGAAGAAGACCAAGGCTACAGCTGTCACATGCAGTTCGCGTGGATGGAGGGAGCAGGTGCACAATGCACAATGAGTGGATATATGGAATGCCAGGGACAGGGAGTGATTGAAAATCTGATTCATGCAGAAAAAAATTGGGAAAAAGAAAGAAATTAAACAGCATCAAAAAACAATTTTGGCTACATGATATACCACTTTTCATTGTGGCTTTTTGGGGCATGACCGTGAAGGAATGACTCGACTTTGGAAAATACTGTATCTTCAAATCACATGCATTAAACTCAATCTTGCAAATTCTAATTTCTCTATTTGAACTTTGAGAGATACCTGAAACCACTTTAGCGTTTTACAATAATTAATATTAAACCAAACACACTAATAGTGGATTTATCTGTTAGACCAAGTGCAATGGTGGTGTTGAGTGAGGAGTTGAGGGTAGTTGAGAGGGTGTAGTGGTGTTGAGAGTTGTGTTGAAGATAAGATGGAGAGGACAAGGTGTTGAGAGTTCTCAACATGTTGAGAGGGGGTAACCGGTGCCACGTGGCGCGTTCTGGTTTGTTGTCTGGATTTTTGTCATTTTAATATTTTGAACTCAATTATTTCATTATAAAAAAAATTATCTGGAAATTTTTTTTAATCAAAATTCATGATTTTTTTCCTCTATAAATAGAGACTTGGTTCGTTTGATTTGGACACAGAAAAAAAAAACCAAGTTTTTCACTATTTTTATTATCTTTCTATTAGCCTTTGTTTTGAAATGAATCACAACAATAAAATAAAATAAGTTAAGGAAATAAAATAAATTATTGTCTATATTTAAAAAAAAAATTAAATTGTTAAGTGTTTATTGTTTTAATTTAATTTAATCGATAATTCTAATTTTATGTAAATCATAAAAACAAAAATATAAAATTAAATAAAAAGTGGTGGGTAGGGTGTTGGTGTTGAATGAAAAATCATTTGAGTGGGTAAAAGTTGAATGAGTGTTGAATTAGAAAGAGAAAATGATATAGAGTGTTGGGAAGAGAAAAACTGGTGTTGAGGGTGTTGAACCATTGTAAATGGTCTTATGCATAAAAATGATATGCTGCTAGAGTGGTTGCTACAAAAAACAGCAGGAAACAAGCAGCAACAACGATGACAAGAGTGCACAGCACAGGTCTAATGTGCTCAGGCAATTTCGTCCCCTTTGAACCAACCGGGGCGATGTACAACAGTCAATGATTTTGGGGAGTGGGGACCAGCTCATCTATAATCTATCTATAATATATATAAAAGCAGAGTTTTTGCAGCCTGAAGGGCAACTTTGTCCTTCAACAATTCATGCACTACCATCTAATTTTTATCATGGACATTTTAGTAAAAGTACAAATTATTTCCTAAAGAATCCATCACAGCCGTACATCTAATCCCATTTTCCTTCAGCCCTTTCCCCTTCCTTTCTTACGTTTCTTTTCTTTCATTTTTTTCCGTCCATTTTGTTTTCCGTTAGCTTCCTTTGCAACTGTCCTGTTTCTCATTAGACAAATAGGGGGCCGCACACACCAGATAAAAGGAAAAAGAAACGAAGAAAGAAGAATAGAGGGAAAGAAGGAAAAGCAAGTACGAGATGGAGAAGATAAGAACGGCGATGATTCCCCCATTGTTTCTCTGGAATTCCCGATTAGAAAACGGTTCTCAGGCCACCGTGATTAGCGACCCAGTCTCACCAGCGACGGCGGCAACCTTATCTGATGAGGCTCTGCGACCACGACAACAAGCTCTAATGTCAACCACTCCCTGGAACTCTTCCTCGATGCTTTAACTGTGAATTAGTAAAATCTGGAAAACACGAATTTCTCTGGAATTTCTTATTCGAAAACGGCTGTCTGATATGGGCAATGTTCTGACTTCCACATATTGTTTTATCTCACATTTTCCCTTCCTGTGTCTTCAACAGACAAGTCCTACTCATCATCGGGATCTAGATTAATGGTAAGAACTCTCTTTTAAACGCATCTTTGCATCTCATTTCGCAGTCATGTGCAACTCTAATTTTGATAGTGTTGTGAGGTGTTCTCATGTAGATCTCACATAAGAGAATACATTTGCAGGGCTGATCCTGATATTGGGCGTCCAAGGCCGTTTGTTTACAAAGTTTATCGACAATCGTTTGAAAAGGTCTCCAACATGGCAGATATTGACCCTGAAAAATCAGTATGAACTTTAATCATTTCCTTAGTAATAAATTGACTCTAGATTTTCCCTTTTTACTTAAATTCTTTGTTAACTTTTCACACGGTGATCTTGCAGTTTGTGTCACCAATAATTATTCTGATTATACACAATTTTAACATAAGTACATATGTACATGTCTTAGGCATAGTGCATGTATCTAAGGTCAAATTGCGTTAAAAAGACTTGCAGGATATTCCACACACATGTATCAATCCTTCTATGATTAAAGACTTTCGAGGCTCATGCATCTTCTTTGATTGCCTGCTTAGGCGTGGTTGCGTGGTGGACCAATGCTTCCATTGGAGGATTCTATTTTAAACATTTCGAGCTTGAAGGGTGACTCTTCATGAATATGCAGTTCTTATTTCGACTAGGTATTGTGTTGGTGAGTTTGAATATATGATTCTTGCTATGGTTTTTGTGTTGATATGATGCATTTAATTAGAGCTTTGTAAATTTCTAGGCTTTTTTTTCTCTGAGATTACACTACAGTTTTATTCCCTTTGCTGGATGTCGGGTTCATGATTTTCAATAAGGAGGTCATTACTATTGTGATTGTGCGCTGCTGTGTAAGCCTAGGTCCAATTGAAGCTTCTTGAACTCTTCATGTGGATGTTGGTTATAGGTGAAGTAATGACCTTTTAATCCTCTCTTCCCTTTGTTGGTGTGCTATAAATTGGCTTCCCCTTTGTCTATTATGCACTCCCTTTTGTTACTTCTGATCTGTTTTTTACCCCAATTTATGTGTTGAAAATTTATTCGTTGCAACATTTACTTTATGACTTCTTTACTTGATCAAATCTGAGACATTACCTTGGAAAAGCAGTCTTCAAGAGTTCTTCTCTTCTTTCTAATTACTTTATTTCCTAATTTTTTCCCAGCTTTCCTGTCACTCCCATTTGCAAATATAGGCCAGATGG
The DNA here is from genome assembly GCF_012489685.1 of Lotus japonicus. Classification (NCBI taxonomy): domain Eukaryota; kingdom Viridiplantae; phylum Streptophyta; class Magnoliopsida; order Fabales; family Fabaceae; genus Lotus; species Lotus japonicus. The sequence goes on from NC_080041.1 coordinate 71,330,858, forward strand.
ATTTGCTAACACAAAAAGTCATCGTAGTTATCCTAAGATGCAAGAAGGGTATAATCCTTATCATGTAAGATAATATGTTACTTCATAAACTACTTAATGTTGCATTGACCACTATAGACTACTATCTGGGTTTGATAACACATTTGACCAAGATTGTTAGCCATGATGATCTTTAAGTAATTCCTTTGAAAGAAAGTCAGCTAATTGAAGGTTTCACTAGGAAAATTTGGATAAAAAATGATGTCAATTTATGGACGGAATTATGGTTATGTCATTTGGTGCCAAACTTCTCATTCCCTCTTTGTGAGTTAGGTATCATAGAATAGCTGGTTAGAGTTTTTTGCCCAACGACGAGGATTTTTATTGTGTTGCTGATATCAAAAAATCAATGCTTATAAAAAAAAAAAGAACTCTATCATAATAAGGATGAAGATATAAAAGAAACACGTTCCAAAATATTTTAATTATTTCACAACTAAAAATTCTATTTGAAAAGAGAAGATATAAAAGAAATAAAACATTAATAGGTTTAATTGTTAAACATTAGAGAGTTAAAATATTTGGTGGAGTTCAATAACCCCTTGGATATGCTTATATATATTTTAAAATTCAACTTTTAATAATTGTTTAATTATTTAACCTTAATAATTATTTAACTTGCCATCATTCGAAAAAAAGTTTTAGATTTTAAAAAGCCTAATATGATATTAATTCCTCTTTCGCCTCCAACTGATATTTTTTAACAACAACTTTAAGATCAATTGCAACCTTTACTCACTTGATGTCTGCTCTTAGTTCTCTCTTCTCTAAATGTTCCTTGATTTCAGCTATATTTGACATTTGACTGTGGGAACAAAGATACTTCTCAACTATTCATTCATGCAAGACTTTCAACTTAAGTTCTTCTTTTTAGCTATAGGAAATATGCTCAATATAAGCTGCAAGAGATAATCTGCAATATGAAAATAGAAGGTTAGATCTTAAGTATGCAAAAACAGTCATGTAGAGAGCAACACTACAGATAAAAGATGCAGAAACAAAGAGTTGCAGCAAAACATAAAATTGTTGCCCTGATCATAGTGGTGGTAAGGGTCTAATTAAGACATTATTTGACTAAATACTAAACGATGCTAGTAAACAATCAGAGAGTGAGAGATTTGAATTTCAAAAACGGTGCCTGCAACAATAATGACGCTTAGATCATACTTTTATTCATGTGGGTTAGTCGCTGTGAATTATGAGCAAAAAATCTGAACCCAGCTCTTCTCTCTCGGCTAGCAGAGATTCTACACATGCAAGTTTGGAGCACACTAGGTAGATACCTGGGCCTTCCTGCATAATGGGGTAGATCCAAGAATGGAGCGCAACAATGGATCAAGGAGAGAGTGCTCCATAAGATAACAGGGTGGAAAGGAAAGCTCTTGAACCCAGCGGGAAGAGAAGTCTTAATCAAGGTTGTTTTACAAGCCATCCCTTCGTACGCAATGTCTATCGTTCGTTTCCCCAAAGGATTTTGCAAGAACCTCTGTGCTAAGGTGGCCCAATTTTGGTGGAGCAAGAACAACAAAGTTAGAGGTGTACATTGGAGAAAGTGGGAAGTGATGACCAGAGCTAAGTCTATTGGCGGAATGGGTTTTCGCGACTTTGAACTGATGAATGTTTCTCTGTTAGCCAAACAGGCCTGGAGGGCCTTAAAAAACCCGGGAATAATTTGGGTTAGAACTCTAAAGGCACTTTACTTCCCCAGAGGGTCTTTCTTTGCTGCCAAACGCAGAAGAAACTCCTCATGGGTGTGGGGGAGCATCCTACTAGGCAGGGACTTTCTATTGCAACATGGTTCTTGACTTGTGGGGGATGGAAGCAACATTGAGGTATGGAACCATAATTGGGTAAGCCATGGTGGCCTACTAGGAGACAGCCAAACTCATGAGAAGCTCATGGTCAAAGACTTATTGAAACCCAACACGAAAGAATGGGACTATGACAAGATCAGACATGTCATCCTCTCGCATAGGATCATGAATATTCTAAGAACACCAATCAGTTGGACCCAGCAGGGTGACCAACTTTTTTGGCCCTATAAAGCTAAGGTATGTATGTTGTAAATTTTGGCTATTTTGTGGCAAAAGAATATCTTCTTGCCAATACAGCAGGCCCTTCCTCTACCTACCCTGACCCCTCTTTCTGGAAACAAATTTGGGGAGCTAAACTACCACAGAAAAGTAATCATTTCCTGTGGTCTATAGCCAATAATGCTATTGCTGTGAAGAGGAACTTGTTTAGGAGAAATATGGTGCGTGACCCGGTTTGCCTTCTCTGTCTTTCTGATGAAGAAACAATAGCTCATGCTCTCTTGCAGTGTGATTGGACAAGAGCGGTTTGTTTTGGTAGCTCACTCCCTCTTGATCCAGTTGCTAATCCCTCACACTGCATCCACTCCTGGCTCTCCCAAGTCATTGATCGTTTTGGCCCAGAGAAAGAGAACATGGTCCATGCCTTCTCCTCGATGGGATTCTTACTGGGGGGAATTTGGAAATCAAGAAACAGTGAAGTCTTCTCTAGTACACCTCTGGCACCCCCTACAGGTCATTACCTCTGCCGCCAATGCCCAACAGGAATATCTCCTTGCCTCCACAACCAAGCGTAACTCTTATACCATGCCTAACCCAAGAAGAGAAAGGAATCCTAACCTTCACTGGAGAAGGCCTCCAGCAGGTTTCACTAAATGCAACATGGATGCTGCCTTCAAGGGTCCTGATTTAAAAGCTACAGGCAGTATTATTTTAAGAAATGAGAGAGGGTACTTGTTGACAGGAGAAACTAAGCACTTTTTTGCGAAATCTCCTCTTATGGCTGAAACCCTCATCTTGCGTGATGCGATTTCCTGTGTTGGTAACTTGGGATGCTCCAAAGTAATCTTTGAGTCCGACTCTCTACAACTGGTGCAAGCCTGCAGAGGTATTTATGAACAAGGAGAGATCAAGAACCTTGTGCAAGACATCTTGGAGATGAAACGCAAGCTAGGAGTTACTGGACTCACGTGGACCGCGAGGGAAGGGAATGAGGTAGCTCACCTTATGGCAAAGTTGAGCAACGATAACAGGCTTCACCATTCATGGCCTTGGAACCCACCGCCTCTGGTTAGGGAAGCTCTGGAGAGAGATAGATGTATATCCTTGTCTGATCCATGCTTGTTAATCCCTTCCTTACAGCCCTTGCCCCAGGATGAGCAGCGACCCTCTTCGATTCATCCTAGCACTCGTCCCCCTCCCAGACCAGGAGATCATGCTAGCCATGGATAGTTTTCCCATCTCACTGTTGTGTAGCTTTAGTCTCCTCTTTGAGCCTTGTAAGTATGCCTTAATGGGGGTTGGTCGACTTTTGTTTTTATGTCACCAACCAGCTTTCATTACCATTTATTAGTGATGGGTTAGAAGGCTTTCTTGCAGCTAGGTGGCTTTTGTTTTTTGTACCACCCTAGCTCCTTTCTTCTCTAACCATCTTGCCTGGCCATGTAAGGCACAGAGCGTAGTTTTTATTTGCTTTGTCTAGTGCTAGCCGATCTGCACTGTATTGATCTATTTGCTTTGGCTTAGCTTTCTTTAGACATGTCTAGCTCTTTTGCTTGCTTACTATTGTCTTTGTACAGTCTGGAGACACATAGCTCCATTTTCCTACCTATTGGTTTTAATGAAATATATTTAACCCTTGACCAAAAAAAAAGACAGTACGGTGATAATGCAGGAAATGAAGCTTATCAAGTATCAAAAAACTTTTTTATTAAAAAATTGGTACAACAGAAAGAAAGCACTCTTAAACTATAAGCATGACATGAATCATGAATGTCATATTGAGGAGACTAGCAGATGCATACTTATAGCTAGAAGCGTTAGGGAATAACCCATTAACACTAGAAAAATTCATTATTTAGAAAGTATATTCATGAAAAATAAGTTATGAGCCTATGAGTCTGTACGTCAATGTCTCTGTTTAAAATAAAACATGTTTAATGACATGTTTTGTCATTCATATGTTGTGATTGTGCGAGTGGAGTCCCTCTTCTTCTATTGGTATTGTAATACTCCGCCCAATTACTAATGGAAAATATGGTTAACTATTGCTAATTGGCATTCATATTTTCAACAAAAAAAAATTACTCAAAGAAAAAGCTTTAAAAACCCTAACACCTTCCTTTACCCAAAACCAAAGACAGGGTATTTTTTTCTAAACCAAAGATTGGGCATAATTATGATTGGGGAAGCATGGCTCCCCAAGCTTTTCTAATTTTATGTGTTGTCATTTTTACCTTTTATTGTGTTCCTTGAAATAGTTGATAATATTCATTTTTCCATTTCCATATATATCTGTTTTGAAAATTAACATCAGACTAAAGGAAAATAATGCTTTATTTCCACTAATGCTTGATTTCCACAGGCCACCGATGAATTGTCGAGTTTTTTCCTTTAAAACCTTCAAAGGAAGATAAAAGTAACATCACATATTCATTTATTTTTTTGTGAAACATGAAATTAAACCTCACAACGATAACATGCAATTGAACAGCGGCAGATAATAATGGAGCCCATTCGACTTATAATATGTAGGCCAAGGAAGCAAAATAGTTTTTTTCTTTTCTTTTGAAAACACAGTTATGTTATAGGCCCTACTTCTCTGTATTTGGATGAAGGTCACTCGACTAAGGTCACGGCCTCAGGGGTTGATCCTGTTCCGTGCTAGAACATAGAAAGGGAAGGTAGTACCCAAAGTATGAGGAAGGTGATGAGAAAGCTTAGAGAGAGAAAGTGTAACTGAATTTCACTGCTATAAATGTTCAAATGAGCTAAGAGTCCCTTACAATTGGTATTTCCCCTATTTATAGAAGTGGGGTTGGGCTTTGGCGCCTTTAACCTGCATAAATGGGCCAGTTGGGCCTCGGGAAAGGAAGCCCAAGGTCATGGTGCGTCCCCCGCCCAAGGCCAAGTCCCCTGGGCGAGGGACCCAGGGGTCTCGCCCAGTCCACAAGTCCACAAGACACCGAGATCGAAGCATGAGAGCTAAGTGTGTCTTTAAGCAAGAAACAAGGCGAAATCCCTAAGAATACTGACTAAGACCTAAAAAACCTTAAAAATCTAAAAGTGAAAAATAATGGCCAACATGGCCTGATAAATAAAAACTTCACAATCAACACTTTGGATCTCTAGTCGTGCCCTCCTCTTCCGGGCGATCCAAATCCACAAGCAGGCTTGTGGCGAAGGCTTCTAATCCGCCCGCCTCAACATAGTTACGCACGTGCCTTGAATCGTGATACTCTGTTGCGTGTTGCGTCCATCCCACGCGTCAAGCCTTGAAATGACGCTAGGGTCAGTGAATTCCCAAAATCTCAACCGCTACCTTCGACATGTCCCTTCCAGTCACATCACAACTTTGATAATTTGAATTTCAACCAATCGGCAGCAACTGTTGCGGCTTCCATTTAATGCGGCACACCCATTTCCCCAAAATCCGTGTCACGTCTCCTGTGGTAATCATTCCACCTTTGTCATGATGAGGCACGTTCTCCCAACCGACTCTTATCCTAACCTTTAAATTCAACTCCTTTCTCTCACTTGCCACTTTTGAAACCCTCCACAGCCTTGCAAAGTTAACCAAGCTATTACCTCAGCATCGTCCCATCTTCCGTCTCAATTCCTTTATGCAAAAAGATGACTCCTCAACGCCGCACCAAAAGATCCTCACGACTCCAAAGCCCCGCTCAAACATCCCGCGCCCCGGCCATTCCTCCTCCTGCCGGGGGGCATCCTCTTCATGAAAATGAAAAGAATGCCTTCTGGCACAAAATTCTTTCTATCCTCCCTTCGTCCGCCACCAGAGAACCCGTTCTGAAATCTATCTGCCAACCCTCCGAGTTGTCCACTAACAAATCCATCGCCGAGCTGGCACGCCGAGCCGGAGGGTTATGCCGTGAAAAATCTCTCAAAGATGTCCTTATCACCAGCCGGAGCTTGAGCAGTCGTCGCCCCTGGAAGTGTCGCACACTCGAGCAAGGCGCGGAAGAGCCCCACTTCTTCTACGTTTATGAGTACTTCTTTCTTGACCTGGGGATCAAACTACCCTTCTCCCCCTTTCTTTGCCAGGTTTTGAGAGAAATCAACGTGGCCCCAAGCCAACTTCATTTGAATGCTTGGGCCTTCGCCCGATGCTACGAGATCCTGTGTGATGCCATCAACATTGAAGCCAAAACCTCCCATTTCTTTTACTTATATGGTGTGGAACCAAGATCCTTGAAAGCTGAGACTCCCGGGTGGGTATCCCTAAAGTCCCGAACGGGTCGACAACGTCTCCATCCTTATAAGAGTAATATCAAAATGGGGCTCGGGCGCCAATATTTTCGCATAATCGTGCACCCCTCCTATCCTGAAGCTTTCACATGTCGGGATGGGACTGCTTCATTTCCTCTTTACTGGACCGAGGATCCCCGCGACGTTCCTCCACTAGCCGAAAGGAGGGGTTTGAATAGAGTTTTTCAATAATGGGTACACTTTTGAAACTTTTCAAAACTCAAAGATAATAACTAGGTGCTGAAGGATAAGAAGTAAAGCACGCAAGTATTTTATCCTGGTTCACTTGAGATAAAAGCTCAAGCTAATCCAGTCCACCTGTTAAGGTGATTTCTTCCTTCTTCTGATGAAGGCAATTCACTAAAATCAATGAGTGTTACAACTGCACTTTGCAACCGGCTAAGTGACTAACAAAACACTGATTTTCTCACTAGTATCCTCTTAAGAAGCTGATCTACCGATCCTCTTAAGAATAGCTAAACACTGAATCAGCCTTGATTCAGTCCTCTCAAGATTCGACCAACCTTGGTCACTTAAGGAACTTTACAATATGATGTAAAAGGTTTCGGGTTTACAATAAGTGCTTCTAAAAAGCTAATAGTAAACTCAGATGTTTAAGAACAGTGAAGAAATAATGCTAAGAGATTGGTTCGTATATGTTGAATGATTTCAGCAAAGTTTCTTAGCTTCTTTCTTCTTTCTTCAGCCTTTATATACTCCAAGACTTGTGATGTAGCCGTTGCTAGGGTTTTGTCCGTTGGAGTGGCAATCCTGTAATATCAGACTGCTAGGCTGCACGAGGTAGGTGGCGGACAGACTGAGACTTGTACGATCTGTACTATGACAGTGACCTGTCCTTTCACCCGCTGACTTGAGATCTGGAGAGCTTCATATGAACGTTGGTGAAGCTTCTGATCACAGTCAGACGGAAGCTTGGATCCTCTGACTTTGCAACTTCTGCTTCTGAACAAGTTCATCAGAACTTCTGAACGTCAAAGCTAGAAAAGCTTGGGTCTTCAGATGCCAACTTCTTTCACGTCTTCAGAACTTGAGTCTTCTACTTCTGGACCGTTCCACTGGAACATCTGGTCTTCAGAACTTCTGACTCTGGTTCTTCAGAGCTTCCTGAGAGCTTCTATCTTCAGAACTTCTGAAGGATTTGCCACTGTTCAGAATGAACATGGTAAGCTAAAGAGCTCTCCTTTTAGTAACCCTTGGTTCTTCTTCCTCTAAACAAGTAGGCTTGGGTTAGATTCAAAACCTGTTTGTCACATCTAAAAAAAACAAACGTTAGGGTACCACAATTGTTCATCATCACAAACCTTAATTGTAATCATCAAAATATAGAGATGCAACCACTGATCAAACCTTGATCTTACAGGACTGATAAGGCTACACCGAGTTTGGCCCCATTGCAGCCTACTGACGACCTAGCTCCCAGACCCCATGATGGTGCCGCTTCGCCTTCCTCCCCGAAGAGGTCCCAGAAATCCCAAGAAGTTAACCCTGGTTCAAAGGGAAAACCCGAGGTCGAGACTTCCTCGCCCCGAAAGTTGAAAAAGAAAAAGAGAGGCGAGAAATCTTTGACTGGTGAAGCGTCCGCCCCACACCTGGAGAAAAAGAAAGGCGAGAGACCCCTAGCTGACGAAGCGTCCGCCCCACACCTGGCGGGCGAAGAGATGCCGAAGCACTTGGGCGGTGCTGAGTCCTCACCTTGCCCGAAGGGGGTTTCCGCTGGTTGACATCCTTCTGCAAATTCTCCCCAAACAACTCCTTCTTGTGATCCAATCGAGGCGAACCCAGCTGGAGCATCTCTCGCTCGATCGGCGAGCCCTCAGGACGAAGGTGCGAACTCCCAAGGGTCGCCAGTCATTTGCTCCCCCAATGCTGAAACTAACCATGCTATTTCCGGCGACCAAACGGGATCTTCAGCGAGCCAACAACCTTCCCTCATCGACTTCAACTTTATGTTGTCTAACGCCTTCCTTGGCAATATGAGAGCAGCCGAGATTCCTGACCTTGACATCGCAGCGCAGGAAGCCCTCGACCACCTCTTACGAGCGGGGTGCCTCTTTGCCCAACTATCCCAAGACTCATCTCCCGCCGCAGAAGTGGAGAAACTTCAACAAGAGGCTGACAGGAGGCTCACAAAGAATGGGACAAGTTGCTGACCTAAGTGGCAGCTCAAACGAGGAAACTGACCAACGTGGGCGTTGAGATGAGCTACTACGACGAGGACATGGCTGCTTGTAAGGAAAGGACGGGTGAATTGGAGTTGGATTGGTATGAACTTCAGCAAGAAGTGAAAGCAAAAACGGAGTCAATCAACGCCGACAAGGCCATTTGCATCCTTCAAGGCCAAGAGATCGTTTTCCTTCAAAGCGAGTTGGGAGCGACAAATGAAGCCCTGGCTGACGTGAGGTCGCAACTTGAGGCAGAAAACCAGGCCCTCGCAGATATGGACTCCAAGACCTCTCAAGCCGGGTTGGTAGCTGACGTTGCTGCTGAGGTCGTGGAAGAACGTGGTCGTGGCTTCTTTCTTTCCAAGGCTCAAGGCCAACATCTCTATCAAGGAATTAAGCTTGATGGAATGAGATCTTTCAAGAAGATTACCCCACATGGGCTTGTTGGCCCTAACGATCCTCCGGGCTTCACTGCCGAGCATTTCGTTGCTGCTGAAATTGAGAGGGAAAAATCGTCAATGTAAAGATAACTATGTTTTGTCATCCTTTGTAAATATCAATACATTTTTTGGAATGAATTAATGTTGTTATAATTTTATTTTGACTTCGTCTTGCGTCTTTTCGTCGCAATTTAGGCAATTTTTCGTTCGCCCGTCGCCATTTAGGCAATTTTTTAGGAATTTTCGCCTTGTGTTCGTGTAGCGATTTGAAGGTGTGCCGAAGAAACTAGGACTTTTGCTCATTTTGAGGCTTTTTTTCACACCAATATTTCCCGTAAGAGCAGGTGTCGCCTTGGTGGTTTCATCCCGCCAAGGGCTTACACTGCTGGGGGCCCAATGGTCATATGGGTTTACCCAGACTTATGCCTAGTTTATTTTCTCACCCATATTTCGGGGAGGCCTCATATTCCCAGATTTCGGGGAGACTAATGGGTTAAGGGACTCGTCAACGAGAGGTCAGCATTTCGCGCCGGACTTTCCCGGAGCTATCCCCAGACATCAAGGTTATGTTGGGATTGCCACCTTCGGGGAATTTTTCCCACCGAGCGAACGTGACGTGTTAGTTGAGTTGCTATTTGGATAGCACCGGTTCGCGCCGGACTTTCCCGGAGCAATCCCCAGACATCAAGGTCGTGTTGGGATTGCCACATTCGGAGAATTTTTCCCGCCGGGCAACCGTATCTTTTGAATTAGGAGTATTGCTGGTGAATATCCTTTTTGTATTTCATTTGTAAAAGACTTTTTGTACATCGAGGGATGCCTCACTAAAAAACTCCTGTGTCGGAGAAAAAGAGTGCATTTTTATTTTTGATCCTACTGGCTTTGATCCGACCCTTCCGCTACGCTCTCGCCCTTGTCAACGAACTTCCCTGTCAAAGTATTGTGCCCAGAACCTCATCCTTTGTTCCTGACGTGCTTGCCACCCACTCCACGCCGCCGCGGATTTGGCGTTCTTGCCAGCGGGTTGCCAATTCGCTCTCTTGCACGCTCCTTTTACCTTTCTTGCCCTTGAAGACCTCTCTTCTCGTCGATTTCCACTGCCTCGCCCTGGCCTTACCTTTATCCTTGACGCTGTAGGTCGGGCCTCCTCGCCCTGCCTCTAGCTTATCCCAATCCTGTCCAAACAGCCCTGTCCTTTTCTTCCTGCCCTCCTGGCGTTGGAGAATTCTCAAGTCCGCCCCTAGGCTCACCGCTCTTCTTTCTCCCTGCACGCTCGGTCCCTTGCTTATCAAAGCTGGTGTCCTAAACTGCGGAAGTTCCCAAAATTCCATATCTTTAGGGCTCCAGCTGAAGAGGTCAAAATTTTCCTCTACCAAATTTTCCAAACGTCGTTCCTGTTTAGACGTGAGCCTGGGCTCAATTGCCAACACTCCTCTACTAAATTTGTACCTTTCTAGATCATCAATTATCCCTGCCCAGCATTCCTCTGCCCTAATGTCTGTGAACGGTACCTTTCTTTATGTTTCCTCAACCCCTTTTGCTTGCCTTTGATTCTTCTGTTGTCTCTTTACCTTTTCCCTGGCAATCTCTCCTACCCCGTGCTCCTGCTTACCCCCCTCTTGTTCTGATTTCCCTCTTGAATCTCTATTTCATGACACCGATGTCCCTTGCCAGCTCCTTTTTTGCCATACATGTTGAGGCAATTATTGTAACATTCTCTGGCTCGCCTTTGGTCGACTGCAATCTTTCCCACTCTTCCGCACATCAGCGGATACTTAACCGCCAGGTGAGCCGTGGAGATTACCGCACAAAGACAGTTAAGTGTGTCCCTTCCTATAATGACGTTGTATGAAGCTACGACCTGTATCACGAGGTATCTCACACGAAGGAGCTTGGCATTCTCATCAATCCCAAAGATTGTGTCCAAATCTATGTATCCTCGCACCCAAACTTGCTCGCCCGAAAACCCCACCAGAGTCCCTGTATAAGGCATTAAATCCTTATCCGTTAATCCCAGCTGATTGAATGCGTCTCCGTAGATGATATCAGCAGAGCTGCCTTGGTCCAGTAGAACTCGGCGGACGTTGAAACTGTTGATCCTGATCATGACGACTATAGGATCATCCTTGTGCGTTTTAACCCCCTCAAAGTCTGCTGTTGAAATTATTATGTCTGGATGCTGAAAATCGAAAAGAGTCTCGTATTGTTGCACCGACGTCACCGCCCTAGCGTGTCTTCTTCTTGCTAAGGTCGTTGCACCGCCCCAGCCGAAACCTCCTGCAATCGTATTTATCGTGCCAACCGACGGTTCAAGATCTTTATTAAAGGTTTCCTCTGCTCCCTTCTTTCGTGCAGCCAGCGTCTCCTTTTTGTCAGCAATCGCCGTTTGGCGACGATCCTCCCGCTGGCGTTCATCCTGTTGGCGAGACCCCTTGTACCTGTTTCCCTGCTGTCGCTCTCCATTCCAGCGGTCGCCACGTTCATTCAGCTGCGACCGGCCTACTCGGATGAGCCTCTCGATTTCATTCTTCAGAGTAAAGCAATCCCCTGTGTCATGTCCTGCTTATCGGTGGTACTCACACCATTTGGTCTTGTCCGTCGTTGCCCGCGGCGAGTCATTCCTTCTTTCGCCCTCCTCAACTGCATGCGTTAAAGCTTTTTCCTGCCTCCTCTCGGCAACGAGGGTCAGCATGATGCCAGGGCCGGCGTCGCTCAAAATTTTCCTTTTTAGGATACAAAGATTCCCTCGGTGCCTTTTCCCAAGTCCGAACCTTCCTGTCCCGTCTTCTGCTTCCCTCTGCTTTCTCCTTGCTCGGCTTGTCCTCTGGTGACACGTCCCTCTGTTCGCCATCCTTCTCTACCTTCGTGCGCCTCCGCTTAAAAGCGTCATCCTCCTCGTCGAGTATGTACGTGTTCGCCCGGGCTCTCACCTCCGCCATTGACTTGGTTATTTACTGTTTAGCTTTCCTGGCTGCAATCCGTTTTTAAAGGCACGGGCGCAGGCATTTGGCTCGGACTCCTCTATCTTTACTAACGCGGCGCTGAACCGCTTCACATACTGCTTCAAAGTCTTGGCAATGCATCATGCTTGATTATTTCCCGAGAGAGGGGAGAAAGTGAGGTATCAGGCCCAAGATAAGCCTCACTTAACATACTACTATCATCCTGTAACAAAATGAAAATCCAACTCAGAATACAATTGAATCAACCATAACAACTGAAACATGTAGTGATTACCAGCCGCAGCGAGATGAGCAATAGCGCGTGCTGCCTGCACTAGAAGGGTAGGTGATTCGTCATCATTCAGGTAAAAACAATCATGATAAAACATTTGTTTTCTAAAGAACTTTAATCCAAGGGGTGCCTACAAGCAAATAAAATACAAGTAGTTCATCAATAAATTCATTAGTGTTAAATGCTAGACACAGTAAATTTTAAATGCTCAACACATTACCATTGCCCTTAAGAAGACTCTAGAACAAAGTAGTTTCATCCACTCGTGAATCAATATCATCAGAAAAAACACCTATGATCTTCAGGATCTTTGTGGACCACCAATCAGAATTCCTCTAGAGGGGAGGATACGGAGCAGAAAATACAAAGTCAATAGCTACCGGGAATCTTTTAAAACAATATCAACTCACTGCTAAAATTTTTGAATCCATTCACTCCTACAATATAGGAAACTTTCAATTTAACTACTATAATTTCATAAACTTTGTATCAATTCACCGCGCCAATTTCGAATTCAATTCACTGCTACAATTTCGGAAACTTTGACATGGATTGGATCATCCGTCAATCCAATTAGAAGGGCCTTACAGTTTGGCGCTATGACGTAGAGTGGGGTAGAGTGCTGAGGATTTTAACAGGTAAGTTCTTTCTTATAAGAATCAATTTTGAGAAGACTTCTCTACCGACGCAGTCTAATATCAACGGATTGTACTGAGATTTTTCAAGCCTTTAAATTTTGTTGATAACAATAAAAACATGAACCTGGATCTCCAAAAAATTTCTTAACATGTGAAAATCTGATTTCGGCAAACCAACACCCCTCAACATTATCCTGTAAATTATTTAGAGATATTAGATTTCAAGCATAACAATTAAATTTCAAGACAATTTTAGATTTATTACCTCATCTATTGATGATTAGCCCTTATGAGAGCATTTGTTATCACGAGAGAAGCTTATTCTTGGACACCCACATGATCTCCCCTCTTTTTCCATGATATCCTCAGTAAAACCCAATTTAACCGTACACCCTCTTACAAATTGACCTTGTAGATCACTTACAACTCCACCAACAGAGGAAAGGCCATAGTTTTGAGATTCTTTTTTTTGGTGTTTTCTTGCCGCATCAGCATGGAGGAACACAATGATTTCTCTCCTGCTCAATAATATACTAGAAATTAAATGCATGTTATCTAACCCTTGGAGAAACAGTTTGTGTAATTGTACAATAATATACATGTGTCATCAAATAACATCCATGGAGTCAACACAATAATGCATGTGTGTCATCTAACCATTGGAGAACCCCAATTGTAGTACTATTTTAGATTATAGATTCAACGCATAAAACCACCTTCAGATAGATTAAAAAATTCTAAAGATTAGAAGTAGTAATAACATTTGTGGGCTAGGTCAAATCAAATCAGTCACATAGAACAGCTTTAAATCCATGGACTCAACACAATAAATGCGCGGGTGTCATCTAACCATTGGAGAACCCCAACTGTAGTACTATTTTAGATCATAGATTCAACGCATCAAACCACCTTCAGATAGATTAAAAAATTCTAGAAATAAAGTAGTAATGACATTTGTGGGCTAGGTCAAATCAAATCAATCACAGAGAACAACTTTAAATCCATGGATTCAACACAATAAATGCATTTCATTGAGAACATATGTGGTTATATGTTAACCTGGTGAATATTCTTAATCTACTACTTGTTATTGACAGGAAGCTTACTGAATCATTCTTCATTTGAGTCTAACCAATAATCGGCTTGATTATAGAAAACTAGGGAGTTGGAGGCACATTTTCCCATGGGGATGCGGTTAAAGGGAGCAGACTCGAGAGCGGTTTCTAACGCAGTTTCTAAGCTGGTTTTGCAGCATTTCCAAGGCACATCATTGTCCTTAAGAGCATCTCCAATGCATGGTTGCTAGTTGGGTTGCTTAAATGTTATTTTGGTGGGCCCAAGCAGCCACATAAGATTTAAGCAACTCATAAATAACTCATGCAGAATTCGCTCCGGTGCATGGTTGCTTATTTTATTTTTAGCTAGATCTCACTATACATTATATATTTTTATTTTTTATTTCCACCTAAGGATGATTTAAATTAAATAGTGATTAATATTTATAACAATTTAATATATTTAAAATTGAACACAAGGACATTTTACTTACCTGAAGTATGATAATATAACTCAAAATTGAACATATATGAAAATTTCAAAATAGAATGTTTACTTGTTAACCTAAGAATTTTTTCTTACGGTAAAAAAATAACCTAACAATTTTTGTTTTTTTTACAATTTGGGCCAAGCGGTCACTTTTGTGACCAAAACAACCCACTGAAACGAACAAAACAGCACCCACTAAACTCTATTCATTCAATTTCACCTCTCACACGCACTAAACCCTATTCATCTACCTAATTCACTCCATCTCTCTCATACGTTCCAAACCATCCATCCATTCATTCAAACCTACATCTCTAGAAGCTTATGTCTCCCTTTCTCTCAAACCCACATCAACCCACATCAGACAACCTAGATCAACCCTTTGTTCTCTTCGATCGATTCAACCCTTTGATCGGTTCAATCCTTCTTTCCCTTTCTCTCGAAGGTTCCTTTGTTCGCTTTTGGGTCTCTCAGAACCAACGCTTTTCTGTTCGAAGGTCATCTGTTCGCTTCTAAGTCTCTCAGAACCAACACATTTCTGTTGTTCGAAGGTTCCTCTGTTCTCTTCTAGGTCTCTCATAACAAACGCCTTCACCTTCGTTTCACCCAAATCGGTGGTTCGAAACAAAGATCAGAACACGGATCGGAGGTTTAGAGGCTATAGAAGACATGCAAGCCGCCATATCGGAGATGGTTCAGAGGCTCCAGCCATCAAATTAGAGATGCTCTCCACCGCCATACATATTTTGTGAAATTTTGATTTGTTTCAACGATTTGTACTTTAGATCTTTTATTGTTAAATCTGTGTTCATCTCCCTTCCTCTTGTGTAAATATATTTCTGAAATTTGGGATATTTTTGCTTCTGTTTGCCTATTTTTTGGATTTCCTTGCACTGTTGGATTTGCCTCTTCAACGATTTCTCATTTCCCTATACTTTTAACTGGATTCTGTTGTTGAATAAAGAGAAAAAAAAAACAATTTTTTAAGCCTGGAGCAAGTTAAGGAGCATTGCTTATTTAAGCAACGTTGCTTAGCTTTTAGCTTTAACAACTTCAGGTCAGCAAGCTCCAATGGAGCACAAAAATAAGCAACGTTGCTTATTTCCTCCAACCAGGTTAAGCAACCTGTGTGGAAGTTTCTCTAAGAAGACTCTAGAACTAAGTAGTTTCATCCACTCGTGAATCAATATCATTAGAAAAAAGACATGATCTTCTGGATCTCCGTAGACCACCAATTAGAATTCCTTTAGAGAGAAGATACGGAGCAGAAAATACAAAATCAATAGCTATCGGGAATCTTTTAAAACAGTATCAACTCACTGCTAAAATTTTGGAATCAATTCACTTCTACGATATAGGAAATTTTCAATTTCACTACTATAATTTCATAAACTTTGTATCAATTCACTGCAATCCAATTAGAAAGGCCTTACGGTTTGGCGCGATGACGTAGAGCTGGGTAGAGTGCGGAGGATTCTAACAAGTAAGTTCTTTCTTATTCGAATCAACTTTGAGAAGACATCTCTACCAACGCAATTTAATTTCAACGGATTGTACTGAGATTTTTCAAGCCTTTGAATTTCGTTGATAACAATAAAAACATGAACCCATATCTCCAATATTTTTTCCTAATATGTGAAAAACTGATTTCAGAAAACCAATATCCCTCAGCATAATTCCTTAAAATATATAGTGATATTAGATTTCAAGCATAACAATTAAATTTCAAGACAATTTTAGATGTATTACCTCATTTGTTATGATTAGCCCTTTTGAAGGCATTTGTTATCACGAGAGAAATTGATTCTTGGACACCCACATGATCTCCCCTAATCTTGTAGATTCTTACGAGATCAATTTGGGTTCAGTAACCTTATCTAACTGCGTCTTATTTCCATATGGAATGACCAATATGGTCAACAAAAGTTCATTTGTAACATCCATGTCTTTAGACCAACTCAAAAGGTTGCATAGGATTGGCAATGTATCATGCTTGATTATTAACTATTACCATCACCTGACAAAATGAAGATCCAACTCAAAATGCAACTGAATCAAACATAACAACTGAATCAAACATAGCAACCTTTAACAGCCACAACAAGATGACCAATAGCGCATGCTGCCTACACTAGAAGGGTAGGTGATTTGTCCTCATTCAGGAAGAGAAACAATCAGGATAAAACATTCGTTTTTTGAAGAACTTTAATCCAAGGGGTTCCTATAAACAAATAAAATACAAGTAGTTCATCAGTAAATTCATTAGTGTTAAATGCTAGACACAATAAATTTTAAATGCACAACTAACTACCATTGCCCTTTTTTTTAATAATTATTAGCAATAACTGAAGTTAACACACACCCCACGCACCCATAGTGATTTGATCATAGCCAAATATAATCAGACTTCTAACCCTCGAAAGTCACACATCCTAGATAATCTTCAGCAGGAATAATCGTAGCGTCCAATATCCGGGGAGCTCCATCAATATAACGAGCTACCATAGCATAGCCCGCCTCATGGAAGGCCACAATCTCCCGGTTTGTTTTGGAAAGAACTTTCGGCTCGGAATTGGCAACAACAACATGTTCTTGTTGAAAATAGTCTTAGAGGGGGGGAGGGGAGATGTATCTTCCCGAATGTAAGAGAGGTTTGGTCAGCAACAGGTGCTTGTGGAACAGACGCATCAACTCCATCTTCTGAGTGTGGCTTTGAGTGCAGTTGTGGTGGTGAACAACAGTTCTTGATGAAATTCTTCTAAGAGGGTTTAGGGTATTCATGAAAGCACTGGTTTTTTAGTAGGGGTGAGGCTTCAATTGACTCATCCGGTATTTTTTTTATACAATTAGTGGCCCATCTTGTGACTGGCAGGGGTTAGTGGTTCACAAAGACAACCAAATAAAATTATGAGAGAAATAATCAGAGTTAGATGGAGATAAACATCAAACAATGGATATGAAAAAGACTGAGATTGTAGAGGAATTAACAACAAACAATGGATCTGAAAAGCCAGTCATGGTGTTGTCAGGCTGAAATTGTAGAGAGAATAACAACAAACAATGGATCTGTAAAGCCATGGTATGGTGGTCAGGCTGAAATTGTAGAGAGAATAACAACAAACAATGGATCTGTAAAGCCATGGTATGGTGGTTAGGCGGCAGAGTGATTACCAAAAATTAAGTACCATTGCACTTAAGAAGACTCTAGAACTAAATAGTTTCATCCACTCGTGAACCAATATCATCATAAAAAACACATATGATCTTCAGGATCTCTGTGGACCACCAATCAGAATTCCTCTAGAGGGAAGGATACGACGCAGAAAATACAAAGTCAATATAGAAATTTCGAAATCAATTCACACCTATAATATAGGAAACTTTCTATTTCACGACTACAATTTCAGAAACTTTGTATCAATTCACTGCGACAATTTCAAATTCAATTCACTGCTACAATTTCGGAAACTTTGACATGGATCAGATCCTCCGTCAATCCAATTAGAAGGGCATTACGGTTTGGCACGATGACGTAGAGCGGGGTAGAGAGCGGAGGATTTTAACAGGTAAGTCCTTTCTTATACGAATCAACTTTGAGAAGACTTTTCTACCAACGCAATCTAATATCAACAGAATGTACTGAGATTTTTCAAGCCTTTAAATTTTGTTGATAACAATAAGAACATGAACCCGGATCTCCAATATTTGTTCTTAACATGTGAAAAACTGATTTCAGCAAACCAACATCCCTAAGCATAATCCTGTAAAATATATAGGGATATTATATTTCAAGCATAACAATTAAAATTTGAAGACAATTTTAGATTTATTACCTTATCTATTAATGATTAGCCCTTATGAGGGCATTTGTTATCACGAGAGAAGTTGATTCTTGGACAACCACACAATCTCCCCTAATCTTGTAGATTCTAACTATTGTTGAGATAAGTTTGATTCAATAACCTTATTTAACTGCCTCTTATTTCCATATGCAATCACCAATTTGGTCAACAAAAGTTCTTTTGTAACGTCTATGTCTTTAGACCAACTCAAGAGGTTGCAGAGGATTGGCAATGCATCATGTTTGATTATTTCTTGAGAGAGGGGAGAAAGTGAGATATCAGGCCCAAGATAAGCCTCACTTAACATACTATTATCATCCTCTAACAAAATGAAGATCCAACTCAAAATGCAACTGAATCAAACATAACAACTGAAACATGAATTGATATTTACCTCTATGTAGTGATTACTAGCCGCAACAAGATGAGAAATAGAGCGTGCTGCCTGGACTAGAAGGGTAGGTGATTCGTCATCATTCAGGAAGAGAATTAATCAGGATAAAACATTCGTTTTCTGAAGAACTTTAATCCAAGTGTTGCCTACAAATTAATAAAAGAAACTAGTTCATCAGTGTTAAATTCAGGGCACAGTAAATTTTAAATGCACAGCACACTACTATTGTCCTTAAGAAGACTATAGAACTTAGTAGTTCCATCCACTCGTGAATCAATATCATCAGAAATAAGAATTACTCAGGAGGGGGGGTATGGAGCAGAAAATACGAATTCAATAGTCATCGAGAATCTTTTATAACAATATCAACTCACTGCTAAAATTTCGAAATCAAGTCACCCATATAGGAAACTTTAAATTTCACTACTATAATTTTAGAAACTTTATATCAATTTACTGTTACAATTTCGAATTCAATTCACGTCTACAATTTCGGAAACTTTATCTCATTTCACTGCTACAATTTCAGAAACTATGTATATGGTACAATTTAGGAAACTTTATATCGATTCACTGCCACAATTTCAGAAACTATGTATATGCTACAATTTCAGAAACTTTGTTGTATCAATTAACTACTACAAAAATTTCGAATCAATTCATTGCTACAATTTTGAAAACTTTCAATTCAATTTTCAAGATAGTTTAATTCACTGCTACAATACCAAATCGAAATCAAATTCGGTGGATCGGTTTTACCTGAACAGCGGATGTTGCACCTTCATCAGCCATGTTCTTCCCGGATCGAATCTTTCAATGTGCGTCGTTTTCAAGGGTGTGAAGGTTATTGATGTAGGATTTCAATCTAGGGTTTCATTTCTCAAGAGTGATGGTTATCGATTGTGTAAGAGCGGGCAAATGTTAAATGGAAAATAAAAAATGTGCTTGCTAAAAAACTAATATTGTTTTTAAGAGCTAAGAAGTACTCTTGGTTCATTGCAAAATTCTCAAATAATTAAATAAAATAAAATAATAATAAATAAAAATTACTATTGCCTTCAAACAATGCCTATCTAAATTTATTTATTTTACGCAAATGGTCTAACTTTTTGATCTAGCATTATAATTATTCTTGTTAAAAAACTTTTTTATGGATAGAAAAAATTGATAACACTTTTTTTATTACCCATTAAAAAAATGATTTATAATTATTTAATTTATGTGCATTTCCATCACTTTTTGAGATTTATTCCCACTTATGTAAGCGTTGTTGGTTAGGGTATTTATTCCAAATATCATTGACAAAAAAAATGATACAATCATTATAGTTTCACTTAAAGTGTTTGATTGTAAAGACCATAAAATATTTAATGTGTTTGAATTTTAGATTCTGCAAACTAAACATGAACGAAGGGCAAGGATTTATAGTTTATCCTTGAGTTGTTTTAAAATTTAGTTTTAGAATTGAAAAATCAAAAAAAAATTTTAAGATTGTGTTTGCGTGCATAATATGGTGCTCATTCATCGTTGTTGCGGTGTGGGTGGGGGCTTTGGAGATGGCAAAATGAGAAGGTCATAGGGGATGATAAGTGGTCAGTTGAGTTCACTTGTACTTGGATATGGATTTTGGACCCCTTGAGTTTTGAGCGTTGGTTGTTGCCTCCTAAGGGGTTTGTCTTTCTCACTGTTGATGGTGCTTATAGTCACACCCAAGAGCATATGTGAATGAGTGAGGTCATAAGCGACTCCCAGAATGTTTGGCAAGTTGGTTTCTTTTTGCAGGTATGGATGGTGGAGATCCGCTATTAGCGGAGCTTCATGCAATGAAAATGAGACTCCAATATACTTTGGAGGCGGAATATCAGAAAGTCGTATTGCGAATCGAATTGTTTGGATGTGATGGAGACCCTTAACCTTGACAGTGTAATAAAGTAGATTAATTGAGACTAAAATTTAGTTGTTTTTTCTACATCGAAAAGATAAATTGCACCCGCCAGGAATCAATCCCTATACCTCCCCTACACAACTCATATGTCCCTCAGCTCATACCACTTGAGCTGTCATACGGGGACACTAAAATTTAGTTTAGTAAAATGATTGTGACGGTAAAACAAATAAAATATATATATATATATAACACGTGTCATGAATTTATTGGTTGCATTTGAAACTATTATGAAACTGTCTTAAATGAGACAATACCCAAGAGTTCACCTTTGAGATACTTGACACAAATAGTTAAAAGATAAACATATTGATATTACCATTTGAATTATTTTGTTAAACCAGGATTTGCTTTGGAGACTACGTTGTTGCTCTTGATTAGGTCTTATTTTTTCGGGGGTTGTCCTCCATTTAAATTTTTATTTTGATAAGCTATATATATTATATTGAAATGAAGTACAAGGGTACTGAGTGAATTTGAATGTGTTAGAAAAAATAGGCTTGATCGTGATGGAAATCACTTTCCTTAAAGTATTTCAAGCACTCTTTGAATTTCGTCTTAGAGTTTGGATGCAGGAATACCCATGATAATCAGCCTTGATTCGAGTTTGCACAAGACTAATGAAAACTCGATAAGCAACGAAGTATTTTCTGGAAAACAGAGGATATGATTGTATATATTGAATTCTGAACATGCACTCTATTTATAGGCCAAACAAAACAATTTATAAGGTTGCGACCCTTCATGAATTGTGTCTGTTACCAACAGTTGCAAAATTCAAATTCAAAAACGAGCAAAACAAACAGACCTTACGGCAACCGCGTTGCCGTCGCCGTCGATGTGTCGTGCTCTAGTGCCGTCTACAAGCCACCACTAGCGCTTCTACGCCCACGCCCACGCCGGTGTCGCCGGTGAGGGGTGGTGTGAATGGAACATGTGACATAAAAGCTTGGGACCACCAAACCATGCACATGTGGCACTATATCCTCTCTTTGTCCCTTTGTTGAATTGTTGGCATTTAATGATATATAAATGCTTTGAAAAGTTGCTCCCCTTTCTATGTGGGACTTCATTCAAATCTATTCAATGCAACACATTTGTCATTTTGGAACACTATGTAATTATTACTCCTTAAGTAAATATTACAACAATCCCCCACTTGTTACATAAATGACAATGTCAATTCCAGAAATAGAAACACCTGAGTGTTAATACAGTTTAGTATCTTTCGATTTGAACTAAACCTCAGTAAATATTGTGCAGAGTATAATCGGAATATTAGGTAGCTGTGCTTTGAACCTATATTCCTAATGATCATACCGGAATAAAATTACACACACTCGTTTGTGGTCCTTCGCCTACATTTTCCTCGCCTAGCACTTTTTATGGCCATATGCTTTCCTGTTTTCGTGAATTTTTATGAGAGAAACTCCAACTCTCATTTGAGACGGCACCATCTCGAATTCATATAGGTGAAGTTCATATCGTATGTGATTTTCGCAAAACCACATATTTCGATCATGAAGTTCATTAAGAGTATATTGATACTCAACCCTCAATATCTAATAGTCAACATTGTTGCTTAATGTTGCATTTTCATCCAAATCAACGATTTGTTGTTACCCATTGAATCTTAGGTTAAGGTTTTCTTAACTTCAGATTGGGTTGCTACCGTTGTTGGAACTCTTACTCAAGGAGTTTTAATCCCATACCTCTCGAGGTATTCTTTACTAAGTCTCTGGTCAGTGGCTTAGTAAAAGGATCTGCTAGATTATAGCTTGTTCGTATATAAGTCAGTGAGATAATTCCATCTTTAATCATCTTTCTCACAAGAGAATGTCTTAGACCTATGTGTCTAGATTTCCCATTATATAGTTCACTGTATGCTCTGGCTAAGGTGGCTTGGCTATCACAATGTATCAACACTTTTGGAACATTTTCTTTAGCCAAAGGAATTTCCAATAGGAGATCTCTTAGCCATTCAGCTTCTTGTCCTGCAGAAGCTAGAGCCACAAATTCTGATTCCATGGTGGAGAGGGTAATACACGTCTGTTTCTTGCTCTTCCAAGAAATTGCTCCTCCAGCCAATGTGAATATCCACCCAGTGGTGGATTTATGATCTCCAGCATTCGATATCCAACTAGCATCGGTATATCCTTCTAGTATTGCTGGAAACCTATCATAATGAAGTCCAAGATCTTTGGTTTTTGAAAGATAACCAAATATCCTTGTAACTGCCTTCCAGTGCTCGCCATTTGGATTGCTAGTGTATCTACTCATCTTACCAACAGAGAATGCAATGTCGGGTCTTGTGCATTGCATTAGATACATTAGACATCCAATAGCGCTTGCATATTCCAACTGGGCCACTACCCTTCCTTTATTCTTTTCAAGTTTGACGCTAGGATCAAAGGGAGTATTTACTTCCTTAAATCGTAGGTGTTTGAACTTGTCTAACATTTTCTCAATGTAATGTGTTTGACTAAGTTCATAACCCCCACTATTTCTTTTAACTTTAATCCCTAAAATGGTATCAACTTGTCCAAGATCTTTCATCTTGAAAGAGGACTTTAGAAAATTCTTTGTTTCTAGAATTTCATCCATGGTATTGCTCATGATCAACATATCATCCACATAAAGACAAAGAAATATTGCAGTATCGTTCTGCACCTTTGTGTATAGGCATTTGTCACAAGAATTCGGAATAAATCCATTTGAAATTATGACCGAGTCAAATTTCTGATGCCACTGTTTTGGCGCCTGTTTTAGGCCATATAGAGATTTTACTAGTTTGCACACTTTCTGTTCATTTCCAGGAAGTATGTAACCCTCTGGTTGTTCCATGTAAATTTCCTCATCTAGATCTCCATTTAAAAATGCAGTTTTAACATCCATTTGATGTACTGCAAGATCATTTATTGAGGCTAATGCAAACAATACTCTAATTGTGGTTGTTCTTGCAACTGGTGCATATGTGTCAAAGTAATCAATACCTTCTTTTTGTCTAAATCCTTTGGCTACTAATCTAGCCTTATAGGTGTTTAATGTTCCATCAGTATGAAACTTTTTCCTAAACACCCATTTACATCCAATAGGTCTTGAACCTTTTGGGAGATCAACTAGTTCCCAGGTTTGATTAGACAAGATTGAATCCATTTCATCTCGGATTGCATCTTTCCAAAAAGAGGAATCCCTTGAAGCCATGGCTTCCTTATATGTTTTAGGATCATCCTCTAATTGTAGAATGATAGGAATTTTATGCACATCATTCTTACAATTACCTTCAACAAGGTAAAAGGAAATGAGTTGAGAATCGATTTCATCTGAACCTAAGTTCTTAGTCTTTCGAATTATCTTACTTTTCCTAGGTTCAGGTTGTATTTCTACAACTTCTTGAGAATCTATATCTTGAGATTCCTCATTAGTGTGTGTTTCATAGTCTTTATTCTTTGTTATAAGATTTTCAAAGAATTTCACATCTCTGGATTCGACTATGACATTAGACTCAAGATTTAGAAGTCTATATGCCTTACTGTTTGTGGCATATCCGACAAACGCACATCTAATTCCACGGGGACCCAATTTTGTTCTCTTTGGATGCATATTTTTGTAATATGCTACGCACCCTCACACTCTAAAATAACCAATATTGGGTGATCTACCCTTCCATATTTCATATGGAGATATTCCGGTCATTTTTAGGGGTATCCGGTTCATTATATGACATGAGGATAAAAGTGTCTCGCCCCATAAATTAAATGATAATTCAGAGTGCATTAGCATGCAATTTATCATTTCTTGATAGGTTCGATTCTTTCTTTTAGCAAGACCATTTTGTTGTGGTGTACGCGGTGCAGAACATTCATGTATAATGCCATGTTCTTCACAAAAAGAATCAAATTCTGTAGAGAAATATTCTCCACCCCTATCACTTCTCAGAACTTTGATAGTTTTATTTAATTGATTTTCTACTTCTGCTTTGTATGATTTAAAGGCATGGAAAGCATCATCTTTATGCTTCAATAGGTAAACATGAGTGTACCTAGAACAATCGTCTATGAATGTTATGAAATATCTATTTCCCCCACGGGTTAGCATGCCATTAAATTCACATAAGTCAGAATGTACAAGATCAAGTAAATTAGACTTTCTTTCAACACTTTTGAAAGGTTTTTTGATCATTTTAGATTTAACACATATTTCGCATTTTTCAAATTCATGAATGTTACATGAGATTAATTTGGACTTAATTAGTCTATTCATAGTACTAATACCAATATGTGCTAATCTAGAATGCCATAAGGAAACAGAATCAATCATATAAGCAGAATTGGAAACTTTATTAATAATGTTATCAATAGTACATAATTTGATCATTCCCTCAGCGGAATATCCTTTTCCTACAAACACCCCATTACGAGTTAATATTAGTTTCCCGGATTCATACACAGATTTGATTCCTGGTTTTCCCAACAAGTCCCCACTAACAAGGTTCCTACTCATCTCTGGAACATGCAGCACATTAACAAGAGTAACTTTCTTTCCGGAAGTGAAATTGAGTTCGACAGTTCCAGTTCCGACAACCTTTGATCGAACTTCATTTCCCATATGCACTTCTTGATCATCAGTTGATTCAGAGTAAGTCTTGAACGATGCTTTGTCATATGATACATGAACAGAGGCACATGTATCATACCACCACCCTGCAACTTTATCCTTTACAGCCATAACTTCGCTCACAGTAGCGATTATTTCATCATCAACTTGGACAGCATTCACTTCCTTTTTACCCTTGTTTTGTCTGCAGTCTCTAGCAAAGTGGCCAGGCTTTCCGCAAACATAGCAGCCACCCTTTGGACCTTTTGTTCCATTGTTGTTTTTGAACTTATTATGTTCTTTCTTTGGTCCGAGATGTTGCTGTTTGCCATCATATTTTTTCTTGCCTTTTGCAGTTACAGTATTTGCCTTAGAGAAACCAGAAGACTCAGCCTTGTCTCTGACCTTCGATTCCTCCTCGATTCGAAGATGTTTCTGAATTTTCTCCAAAGAGAAGTCTTCAGAATTGTGCAGCAGTTTCTTCCTGTAACCATTCCAGGAAGATGACAATTTTGCAATGATTACACCAACTTGAAAGGCTTCAGGGATATCTATTTTCACTGCCTTTATCTTATTTACGAGAACCTGTAACTCGTGCACTTGTTGCAGAATAGGTTTTGTATCTAACATTTTGAAATCGAAATATTTAGATATTAAGAACTTTTTGGTACCTTCTTCCTCAGCCTTGAATTTGAATTCCAATGTTTTCCATATTTCCACTGCGGACTGAGTGTCTGTGTACAGATCATAGAGGCGGTCGGAGAGAGTGTTCAGAATGTGTCCACGGCACAGCAACTCATCCTCTCTGCGCTTCTTTCTTTCTGTCTTAAGTTCATCAGAATCATCATCTTTTGGTTCAGCAATTGGTGTTAGATCAGGGTCTAACACATAATATATCTTCAGTGCAGTCAAGTTTGACAAGATCCTGGTTCATAACTTTGATACTGGAGACAGAAGCATGGGTAGCCATTTGAAACTACTTTAAGATTGTTAGAAAAAATAGGCTTGATCGTGATGGAAATCACTTTCCTTAAAGTATTTCAAGCACTCTTTGAATTTCGTCTTAGAGTTTGGATGCAGGAATACCTAGGATAATCAACCTTGATTCGAGTTTGCACAAGACTAATGAAAACTCGATAAGCAACGAAGTATTTTCTGGAAAACAGAGGATATGATTGTATATATTGAATTCTGAACATGCACTCTATTTATAGGCCAAACAGAACAATTTATAAGGTTGCGACCCTTCATGAATTGTGTCTGTTACCAACAGATGTGTCTGTTACCAACAGTTGCAAAATTCAAATTAAAAAACGAGCAAAACAAACAGACCTTACGGCAACCGCGTTGCCGTCGCCGTCGTGCTCTAGTGCCGTCTACAAGCCGCCACTAGCGCTTCTACGCCCACACCGGTGTCGCCGGCGAGGGGTGGTGTGAATGGAACATGTGACATAAAAGCTTGGGACCACCAAACCATGCACATGTGGCACTATATCCTCTCTTTGTCCCTTTGTTGAATGGTTGACATTTAATGATATATAAATGCTTTGAAAAGTTGCTCCCCTTTCTATGTGGGACTTCATTCAAATCCATTCAATGCAACACATTTGTCATTTTGGAACACTATGTAATTATTACTCCTTGAGTAAATATTACAACAGAATGATATTGAGTTTTCTCATATTGTGAGAGCTTCCCTTTTGTTATTGGGTTAAGAACTAAATTTGATAACTTTGGTTCTACCACGTGTATTTATTTTTAAATAAAAAATCAACAACAAATTAATTATTTTTTATCTTCAATATCACAAGTATTTGAATGTAATTTAATTCAGCTTACGATTCCCATGTGTCTGTATCCTAAATTCATGCTACCCTCACATACCGAATTGAAATATCCAGCTAGCTGTGAAATCAAAATTAAAAAATCAATCATCTCTTGCATTAATATTTTTTTTTAAATCTCTTGCATTAATTAATTCAACAGAATAAATCACCACCCGAAATGGACCATCCAATAGAATCACGGCATGAATCACTCTTCACAATATCATATCATAGCAATAAATAAAAAAAGATAAAGATAAATGACCCTCCTAAGCTTTGGGGGTATCTATATCTCTCTATCTCTTTCTAGAGACCCAATCTTAGATTACACAAGAAGCAAACCCTAGAAGCATCATGGCCCACTACAACATAAATTCATTCACATTAAACATCATCAATATTGGCACACCCTAGCACCTAACCTTCCTCCTATATATACAACCCAGTCTCCACCTTCTCAAATCCTCAAATTCTTTCTTCTTCTTTTTGAAAACCTTTTCATTGTTCATTGTTATGTAGGTTGTATTCTTGGTTAATTTGCATATATCATGAGCAATATCCCAAGATCTCTCACCGACTCTTCCTTAACCCTTTTCATTCTTGCCATATTATCAGCCTCTGATCCCTGGCCTTTCTCTCTTGTTTTCTTATAACCCTCAATTCCACAAATCCAAAGCTTGCTCAACTATACTTAAAGGTTCTACTAGCCTTCTTGGTTTTCTTTTCAACGATATGGGACTTGGCAGCGGTGATCATTTGATGAGTTTTCATTTGCACATACCTCACCTCCACCTTCACTTTCATCACCACCACCACCACCATGAGAAGAATAAGGATCAGAAGGACAACATCCCAAAAGGTTGTTTGGCAATCATGGTGGGTCAAGGGGAGGAGCAAGAGAGGTTTGTGATCCCTGTGATCTACATCAACCATCCACTCTTCATGCAGTTGCTGAAAGAGGCTGAAGAAGAATTTGGGTTTGATCAGAAAGGACCTATCACTATACCCTGCCATGTGGAAGAGTTCAGAACCGTTCAAGGCATGATCGACAGGGACAAATCTCAGCACCACCACCACCACCATGCTTGGTGCTTCAAAGTTTGATTCTATATATTATTATTGCTGAGGAAAATTATATTAATCATGTGTTTACATGACCATTTTTTATGTAATTTCTTTTTAATTTTCCTCAGCAGCAAGAATGTGGTGTGGACATGATAATGACGAAAAAAGATTGATCTGAATTTGTGTTGTTTTTTGGTATAATCGTTTGATCAGTGGAAGATGAAATGAGTAATTGTGATTGTGATGTAAATTATTTGTCTATTCATGGTTATTTTTTGAATTTGGGTTCGCTACATCCACCAATTCCATACATTCATGAAAAATAAAAAATTGATGAGCTCATACTTTTCATCCAAATCAGATGTAGAGATATCTTATAATTTAAGGAGTCTAATCCAATTAAGATGATAAGATTGGACGGTTATGATGAATTTAGGATTTTAATGCCTCTCTCTTTCCAATATTTGAGGGTTGATATATCATTTATAAACATTTATTATGTCATATTTCTATTCAATATATGAGATTTCTTTACAATTTTATGTTGATGTGAAGGCACTAAAGTAGATAGCTGTTTTTGATCCTACAATAAAGATGATAGCTGTTTGTTGCAAGTTGCAATCGTGAAAGACACGGTTGGAATTTGGAATAAAGTTAAGCGTGGAATTCTTTTCATTTCTTTTCCCACTTTAATTCAATTTTTGCCCTTAGTTTGGGCTACATATCAAGAATGATTAACTTTAAAAATCTAATATTTAGCTATCTAAATTAATTATTTTGGGTTAAAAGCATGTATGAAAGGACCCATGAAAACAGTGTTTAGCCAAAATTGGCCTTGCTTTTCAGCTTTGTAATCAAGTATTCGTTTTCTTATGGTTTCTTTATTTATATGGTTGTGATCATGAGTTTCAAAGAAAGTGTTGGGTGGAATAGTTGTGGTTCAAAGAGACTTGGCGTGTCTATCACAATCCAGATTTTTTAAGCCAAAAGCAAGGGATTTTGATTAAACAAATATCATTAAGACTCATTAATAGTAGTTTTCGTAGGAAACTCATTAAGCAATTTTTTAATAATTCTATAAGAAGTTTGGATTACATATGGGTTTTTTGGGAAACAAAATTTTGCACGTTCTATTGTTATACTTTGTCAAACAAAATCAAGCCGAGATTGAAAGTCAATCAACATATTTTCCTCTGAAAATGGGCGATAATCTTGACTTTTAATTTTCAATTTTTTTTAAAAAGTCCATCATTGTATATTAAAGAAAATATGCTAAATTTCTGTGGTTGTGGGCAATCATAAATTGCTTTTAAAATATCACAGTTGGTTGGCCTTCTTTTTCAAAAGAAATTTACAAATTGCTTTAAGAAAATACCATATAGTTTTTCTTTTGACATTAGAAAATACCATAGTTGGTTGGCCTGTTTTTCTCAAACAAAAATTCTTTGTTTTTGCTAGTAGCCTAAGACAGCACAACATCTGTTTGATGTTTCTAAGAAAAAGAAATAGCTTGGATGATCTTTCACTTTTATCAAAATCAATTCTGACACTACATGTGTAGAGAGCATAATCAATTATATTGAATCTTAAAATCGACTCTAACTATTTGAAATGATGATTGTGTGCACAATAAAAGTTAATTTCATAGGTCAAAAATTGGATTCACTTACAAAAAATAGTTGTTTCAACATTAAACATAATCAATTTTAAAATTTTGTAACTGAATTTCATAAGAATATTTTTATTTTCTAGAAACCATTTATTCATGAATATATTCAAACATAAATCACATCATTTTAATTCTTGTTTACGCTATGCTATTTTAGCCCGTAATTAGTTATGCTAAAGCTAATCCAAGCATACAATTAACGTGTTTGGATAAATTAATAGTCTGTTTAGAAATTATTCTATAATTAATTCTAGATCCAAAACTATCTAGGGAGGAGATTTTATGAGGAATTTTCATGTACCGCAATTGATTCTGAGAAGAATTTTTTAACTTTTAACTTTTTTCACTAGCAATGTGTTATTCTTTTCCTGGTTACAAGAGGAAAATTAATAGAAAAGAAAGACTAACTAACTGCATTCAAATACAGACATACGTAAACAAAAGAGGAGGACCCCTTCCAAATTTGAACTGATGACTCAAGTTTGCATGCTTCTCGCGCTAAATTATCCG
Organism: Lotus japonicus; assembly: GCF_012489685.1. Taxonomy (NCBI): domain Eukaryota; kingdom Viridiplantae; phylum Streptophyta; class Magnoliopsida; order Fabales; family Fabaceae; genus Lotus; species Lotus japonicus. Next base: position 71,361,083 of record NC_080041.1, read on the forward strand.
CCGTATTATTTCTATCCCGCTCAATATGCACCAGGTTAATGCTCTGAAAGCTCACCATTAGCTCTCGCACTCGCCTAATGTCACGATTAGCAATGTGTTATTCTAGTGGTAGAAAACTAGGTCCCTAGTGATAACACAATTTCAAAAAAAAAAATCATTTATATCGGAAAGAAAAACTTGAACTTTCTGCGCGTTGGCGGGTTCATACTTGAAAATAAATTTCTTATGCCACAAGTTTAAAACTCCACCGTTTATGTTTGGCACCATATAAACCTTTTATGAAAGCAACCATATAAACCTGCCCAAATTAGTTTCATCTCTATCCGCATCCATGAATATGGGAATAGACCTTCTCATATAAGTTTTCTATATAATTAAATTTCTCATTATCCGTTTTCAAATTTATACAAAAAAGAGAGATATTACTAATTTTGACACCATCTTGTAACAAATTTTCAAACATCTATGTTGGCCATTTCCAAGTTGGGTTTGTACCTTTACTACCGCCATTAGCAGCTTTTTGCTTGCTCCAAAGGTCAATCCAGCCTTGAACAACCGATCTAACATGTTCTGCATTCTACACTTGATTTTATATTTTTCTCATCAATGATGATGCAACATATTAGTCATCATAAACTTGACCCATTCACACTCGCAATATTGACAACGTTGAGTTGTTAATGTGTTTTAACTACCAATTATTTTAATGTGCCATCTGTATCTTCAGAGTTTCAAACTCATGTTTTTTTATCCTCATTCTTTGTACCCTCTAGCTTTGTCAGGATTGTGAAAGCTTCGTAGCATTTCATAATGCCGCCATTCTTCACCGTTTAACTTTGTAGACAAAATAGAGAACGTGTTCATGTAACGTGATTCAACACTGCTTTTTCGGATAAATACAATGTAATAAGCCTTAAGCGACCAGGTAAAAAAACAAGTGCACAATTTTAAACGAGGATTTAGACCAAATACACAGAATTTTAATAGATGGAAGAACTTGACCCTTATTAACCTTTGCATTTCTCAACTTCAGATTTTTGCCGCCAATGTGAAGACTATATTGATGGATGATCAATAAGTACCTCTGTAAGCGACCGATGGTCCCGGAGCCATGTGCAGACCCATGGCGATGACCAGAGCCGAATCCACCCAAACTTTTCTTAAATTGGAAAAAAAAAACTATTTTTTGGAACAAAACAAAGTGCAACATTGTTTCCATATGATAAAGTTGACCCAAAGAGAAGGGTCTTTAATCTCAACACGAAATTTTACAAGGATGCAAGTGGCATCTACATGCTCACAAGCAAAATGGGACAACTTTACTTTGCACCGTAACTCACATGAATAAGTTAGCTCTGTTTTTTTTCCAAAAAAATGCTAAGACCTTTTGCTATTTTTCTTTCAATTCAAAAGTAAAAAAGAACAAAGGACACCAACTAATTAATTTCAACAAATACTATAACAACAATAATGATAAAATCTCCCTTTTCAATCATGGTAGCTGGCGGTGTCTTGAATTTGAACTACGAATTGTGACACCATGCAAAAACTTTGTATATCCGAACAAGCTGAGTTTGCCATCAGATTTTCTGATCCAATCGTTCATTAATGAGTAAGTTGAAGGACCCAAGTTCATTTCCTGAAGACAATATCACAAAAAGTTCAGTGGGTTATTTTTTTCATAACTTTGCTTTAGGACAAAAGTAACACTACAAGCAGATGTGTGATCTTGCAAGGAATGTGCAAACCTGTGCCAACTCCTCGACTGAAATGACGCGGTTTCCGGTCTCGTCAAAATATGCGAAAGCTGTAGCAGCAATTTTATCCCATTCTGGATGAGCTTCCAGCTGGTATACGCTGATCGCAGCAGCGCAAAACTCTTCGAAATCCAGTTTCTTATAGGAGAGTGACTCCATCTTATTTCAAGAAAAATGTATCAGATCTTCAGTATTGTATAAGCATTGATAAAAACAATCCATTTCCTTAAGGAAAATAACAAGAATTATAACAGATGTTCAGTTGACGACACAACCTACGGTACTTATCAACGAAGTAAGCGTTTGCACTTATGATAATAATCAACTATACAATCTCAATTCTCAATATTTTCACTATTGTTAGAATATAATATAAAACCATTAAAGTGGCCCTTACCCAACAGCTTAAGCTTTTGAGATTAAGTGGTTACTTGACATGGTATCAGAGCCTCTATGGCCGAGAGGTCTAGAGTTCGATCCTTGCTCCCCTCACTTTCTAATTAAAAGTGGGATTTAATTAAGCACATGGTAGGCGGGCCTGTGCATTTATCCACGCTTCAAGCCCAAAGGGCTCTTACGTGAGGGGGCGTGTTAGAATATAATCTAAAACCATTAAAGTGGCCCTTACCCAACAGCTTAAGCTTTTGAGATTAAGTGGTTACTTGACAACTATAAAGTAAAAACTACTTATAGTTCCTTCCTGCCACCTATTTTCAATTAGATGCTGCTGTCAAGGGAATGAGCAGGACTTACACTTTACACTTTACACTTGGCAGCATTTAATTCAACCCATACTTATTTCCTAGCGACACCTAAGTTATATCTTGCAACTTGTTTTCAGATTATTACATGATTACAATCAAGATATGGTACATGATAGCATGGGAGCAGATGGATTGCTAAAATATCAAGATAGAGAGAGCTGGATGGAAAATACATACATCTAAACAGCTATCAAAGATGACTTACCAGATTTAAAATGTCAGGGACCCTCGATTCCTTCATGGCATCAGTAGCATTTTTCATGAGAGCCTGAATTTATTTTAATTTCAATTTAGAGATTGTGAAACAACAGCAAACAAAATCCACTAAATAGTTTAAACAATAAAGACTAACTAACCAGGTTAATTGAAGGAAACTAGCATATGAGTAATACTGATGTACTTTTATTTAAGAACACATTAATGTTATAGAGGGAATAAAATTGCAAAAAATATGTACTTACAACTCTAAAATTCTCAAGTGAAACGCAACCATCTTTAGGATCCAAGTGGCTAAACTGTGCTCTGAGGTAGATAAGGTCATCTTCAGATAATGCTTTCGAGAGAGCCTGCATTGAAGTAGAGAAAAAGAAAACAGAAAACGTTATTCTTTTTTTCTACCCAGTCCCCACCACGGGGAAAGGAGGGGCATAAGATTCATTGGTTTTAATGGCAGCATAGCAGGTTTCACCTTCAATGCTGCGCGTTTCAAAGGTGAGGCACGCACATATGACTTGACTAACTTGTAAATCAAAATATCTAAAGGAATAGCATTTTTTTCATTTCTCAACCATGGGTGAGCTGCAAATATGGAGTAGCTTTCATTAGAAAGAATCATAAATAAGATTTAGGAGAGAGAATTTCAACTACAAGGCATCAACGTCTGAGCAAGACACTCCAGTGAAACATACCTAGAGCTTGAGCTGCAGTCATCCTTTTCCTGTGGTCTTTGTTCAAAAGTCTTTTCACAAAGTCTTTAGCTTCTGGTGATATGGATGGCCAAGGGGAATCATCGAAGTTAGGGTTTGCTCTTAACACAGACCGGAAGATTCCTGATTCAGTCCGTGCCCAAAATGGTCTGCTTCCGCATAATAATATGTACGATATAACTCCTATACTCCATAAGTCTGCCTCAACACTGTAAGATCTATGGAGCACTTCAGGTGCAACATAGTAGGCACTACCAACAATATCATTGAGGCGTTGATCTACATGTTTATCAGAAGTCAGTGCTAGCAGTGCAAAAAATCAGTAAGAGAATGGTGATGCTCATAGGGCAGGATAAATGATGAATATTCTGAACAGTAGAGGCAATTCTGAACCAAGAATCAATGCATGTCCTGAGATTCATCTAAACCAGTAGATTACTGAAAAGCATTTGACAAGCAAATTTATATATTTATCGCTAACCTCAGAACATGTAAATTCCTGAGTGAGAATAGACAAGAATCAAGCTATTCTTAATGTCTGTCATTTTGATCAAAGTAGATAATATCATTACTTAATTAATTATTACAGATGTTAGCAAAGTTTCCCAGTGTTGTTAATAGCAGATCGCGCAAAATAGCAGAAAGCCAAAAATCTGCTATGTCAAGCCCTCAAGGGCGAAAATAGTGGAAAATAGTGGCAAATAGCGGATAGCGGAAAATAGTGGCAAAGGGAGGGAGATAATAATTGATTTTAAATGGAGAGTAATGGACACATTTGGTGAGATTGAAAATGAGAAGGTAGAAAATGAAAAGTGAAAACGGGACCATAATAAGTGTTCGAATGAAAATTGACAAGGCAAGGGAGTCAATATTTAATTCCTCTGGTTTCTAACTACTTTCAGCTTCTTTTATAAGTATTCTCCTCTCACCCACTGGGAAGTATTTTGGAAAGAAACATGACCACGACACTACGTGTTGCCTTAACTACACTTTTTGGTCCCCTTAATATTTTAAGCTAATTAAGTCCCTCAAAAATATACAAATTTTGACACTTAAAAAATTTTCATATACCTAATATCTTCAAAACTACATTTTATATTTAATTTTATTTGAATTTATAATGGAATGGGCATATAAAATAGTTTAAAATTTTAAAATTGAGAAGTTTAGTGAAAATTTGATAAAACTGTATGAATTTTGTAAGATGTGAGGTTAGAGTTTAAGAAGGTGGGAATTTGGGATATTTTTTATTTTGGGGTCAAATTAATACTTTTACTGGTGAGTTTTAGTGCAAGAAGGCCAAAAATGATTTAATCAATTCAATTTTTGAAGATTTTTCCTCGAAAATAAGAATTAGGAGATTAAAGTGGAATAAAAGTGATAGAGGGGCCTAATTATAACAATCAAAGGACTAAATTTGCTCAAAATTATTGGAGGACAAAATCACAGATCAGCTATTGTAAAGGGACTGAAAGTGCAATTAAGTCTAAAAAAAACCAAATAGGTATAGTTACTTAAATAATCTCTTAAGTGTGTGCCTTTCAAAGCTAAAATAATTCTTCTTCATTGATAATTTGCTATGTAAAAGTAATTTTACTAAAAACCATCCCATCCTTAGTTCTCCAAAACCAACTTTCAAAATATCTTTCCCAAACACAAATTAAATATTTAACAGCAACTCCATTGAAATATCATCCAAACAAATACTTTGAAAAGGGTTTATAACTTTATATCAATTAAATCGATAATATTTGAGGCATTGACAAACAGTAGTAGTCAATCATCAAAATTGCAGATGTTATGAGAAAAGTTAGCTTTGTACAGAATATGGTCATATAGATTTGGATGATGAACCAATCAAATAACTTAGAGAAATAGAAATGATATATAGAGCCTGTTTGATATAGGCTTATATAGAGCTCCAATAAGTTCTCTTTGGTTTGCATCCAAACGGGCTCATAATAAATAAGATTTTATGTTCAACTTCAACACAAGGACAACAAGTATCTCTGAATAAATGAACTGGATTTTGTATAGAGAGAGAGAGAGAGAGAGAACTAAATATCGTATAAAACGTCTACAGGAATCTAAAGCCATTTAAAAAATTTCTTAATAAAAAAAAAGACATTTAAAATATTACTCTCAAGGGACTACAAATTGCATCAAGATATCATATCAATGTTGAAGATTAAGATATGTATCAGATATTTCAAGCAGATTGGGGATATTCTCAAAAGATCTCATGCATGCTGAGATCTTAATTACAAGTTAATTCAATTTTAGATATCTATTACCAAATGAACGACTGATGAATTGTATATGGTAAAACATCACTTTGTACTGACAATATCCTACAAAGTCAAAAATTGTTGACTGTATTGCGCAAAACCATATGATATTTGATTCCTTAGTTTTTCTCTGGAAGTTTGACTGTGTAAATCCATCCACGCCAGTGCATTATATACCAAAACTAAAACTACGACAACAACAGTAGCAAAATGGATATGCTTTATTATACAACTTGATACTGACTATAGTAGATTGATTTAATCATATTACCTGGCCTAACAAAATCAGATAGACCGAAATCAATAACTTTCATCACGGAATCCGCTTCTTTTGAGACAAAAAGAAAATTCTGTAAAGCAGGCAAAGCATTTAGGGTGATAAGTTATAGATTAGGCGGGTAATTAAACATAAAAACATAAATATGCTTATTGATTGGAAGGCATGACCAAATTATTCTAAGCAGTTCAAACATCGCAATGCCATACCTCTGGTTTTAGATCACGATGAACAACTCCATGAAGATGACAAAAGGCAACGACATTTAGAATTTGTAGAAGAATAGCTTTAGCGTCATCCTCTGGGTATCTTCCACCCCTTTAGCACACAACCGATATCAAAAGAATCCAATTATAATTATGTTATTCGAAATCAAACTTAAGAAAATTATACAGGTAGTAAAACTGAAAAAGCCTTTTGATTTACCTATCTAAAATTCTGTCCAGCAATTCTCCACCCTCACACAACCTGACAAGAACCAGAAGATCTCATTAGTTCAAAATAAATTTCTAACTCAACACTCGTGTGTAGGTGCTTATACTACCCAGCAACAAAATCTGCCCATATAATAAATATTATTGGACATATGAACTTATGATGAATTCCTTTATACCCAATAACTTTAAAAGACACATGCACACAAATCAACCAGTAAAGAAAAAATATGAATAAAATCCTAGCAGGCCTGAAAGCAATTTTCAGAAATAATTGTTTCTGTATACATACTCCATCACTATGTAGACATTATTGGTATCCTCAAATGCATCATAAAACTTGACCAAATTCTTATGTCCAGATAAGGCCTTCAGCATTTTCACCTCTCTCCGTACATCTTCAATTGATATTGCCGAAGTCATCTGACATATAAAAATCAGTTAATTACAATAACCATCATCAAGAAAAAATTATAAGGTGAGATATCTAAATCATAAAAAAACTACAGAAGCTAGAACCACAGCACAAAAATACATAAGTCCTCCACCCCATAGTAAATTTTACGCTCACTCTAATTTGATAGTGTTCAGACATATAATATAAAAACATTTATGTGTGTTCAGCAAATATCTTAGCTTTTAGAAATTAGAATAGTTGGTTCATGACATGCTATCAAAGCCTCTACAACCAAGTCTAATCCTTGGCATGTTATCCGGTGCTCGCGAGACTTGCAATAAAGGGACAATTTTTGAAATCTCCATCTGTTGTCTGTGCCCTTCCTCTACGATCTTAATTTCCCTCATATTCTTTTCTTTTCAACCAAGCAAATGTACTATACTTCAATTTAGCTCATAATTGAGGTTGACAAATTATTACCACCCAGGTCCAACATATGCATTCTTTAATCTACAACCAAACACTAACATGTTTACTAATGATCTAACAGGAGCATAAAGCAGCTTTTATCAAACAAGAAAGCAACTTAAATGGTCTCTGGAAAAGCTCTCACTCTTGTCCTTGTGTTTTGGCAACAAGATGATATAAACACTGAGCTTCACAACATAAACAACGGATAGAACACAACCAATTGGCCAATGATAGAACAAATTAAAACATCTCTTGCTAAAGCATAGCTCACACATATAGAGTAACTTCAACCAAAACCACATCTTCCAGCAACTTGGCCTTGCTACAAAGGCCGCAACTCTACCTTTTGCTGACTAGTCACATACAGAATAACAATTTCCGCAACCTATCTTCAACAATTTATTGTCATGCTCCCAAAAAACTAAGCACATATAAAGCAGTAGTTGCAGAGAAAATTGTTTGCGATAATAACTTTTTCCCAGATTTTCCCCCAAAATACAAGTGTTATCAAATCAAACATCTGTGTTGTCAAATATCCACCATGGCCTTGCTATGGCCGAATCTCACGGCGGAAGTCCAGCAAGCCGCCATGGCCGATATTCCGCCATTCATCATCATTATTGTCAAGTATGGCATGTTTTTTACTTTCCGCCATTAACAACATTGTCAGACATAATACTGCAATAATTGGCACTCTACTTATGAATTTCGTATATTCTTGTGAAAACAGGTCCCAATGGTCACGAGAGGACAATATAACTGGCTAGTTAAATATCGTACACCGGAAAACAACCTCTACCACTACCAAAAAAAATCATTTGAACTTCAGTTCAGACAGCCACCTTACAAGGTACAATATTGGTACAAGAATAGGACTAATGACGAAACAAACGCAAATTCAGTATCATAGATTTCCCAAGAAGGGACTTGGCTGCTAACAGTGTTGTCAAAGAGCAGATATCGCGGTGCGATAGTGTAGCACCGCTGTCCGTTATTTGCCGCTACTTTCCGCGGGGAGGGCTTGACATATCAGATTTTTGGCTTTCCGCTATTTTTCGCGATTAACAACACTAACAGCTAAATTGAGGTTCAAAATTCAAAAATGAGCAAACACTAGTCACACATTCTATTTACATTCATTCACCCCCTACAAATGAGTAACGGGCAACATAACATAAAACTCCAATGCCAAAACAATCATGGAAATCAGGAATCAATCCTGAATTGACCAAAGAGTCAACGCATACTATTTCCAGCTCCAATTGAAAGTTTATATCCAAATTGAAGCTCTGAATTGTAAGCGATCATGAATCAAATTTACAAAAACAAAAACAACATATGAAAATTTTCACCTTAGCTTTGGAAATGATTTTCACAGCCACCGATTGTCCCTTGAGCTCACCCTTCTTCCCTTTGGCCCAGCAAGTGTGACCAAAATGTCCACGACCCACTTCCTTCCCCAGCTCAAATTTCGCCCCAAAATTCTTCCCATACCCAAAGCTCTTATCCAGCGACCTCTCTCCCTCCGCACCACCACCACCACCACCACCCTCCCCTTGCTCCTCCGGTATAGGCCCATCCTTCGGCTTCGTCTTCCCCTGCCGCCGCAGCAACGCAGCCATGATCGGCTTCGCCGGCGAAGGCGGCGGCAGAGGCCACCTAAACTTCCTGCCAGGAGTCCTCGCCGGTGAAGGCGCCACACCAGCCGGCAGAGGACTAGTAAAGGGACTCGTAGAGAACGAGCTCGCCGGAGTGTACCTGCCGGGAGTCGCCGCATCACCGGGGACCGAGACGGATAGTCCAGGAGTAGCAGCCGGCGACGGCGCTGCCGCGTGATTGCTCGTCGGAGGTTTGACGACGTGATCGGCGTCGACGCTGTCGTGGTTGACAGCAATGTTTTTGCTGCAGCAATGGCCCATGGCGACGGCGCTGACAGTGATCGGAACAAGTCAAAGGTTCCGACAAGATAGAGAAAACGTCGCCGGAGAAATTGAGAAAAAAAAAACACTGTAGAGAGAAGAAGAGGAAAACGAAGAAGTAAAAGTATAAGAAGAAATTAAATAAAATAAAATGGAAAAGGGAAGCGTTAAATTTGGAAGGTCAGAGAGAGAGAAGATTATTATAAGCTTAATGCGACAGAGTCCAAGTCCAACTGTATACATTTATGTGTGAAACTAAATTGCTTACTCGTTGGTTGGGTATTTGATGCACACTTTCATGTCTAGTGTCTACACTGTCTTTTTCACATTTTGAATATTCTTCTTACATTTTGTTTTGTTTTTTACATAGGAAAATACATTTTGTTTTGTTAACATGTCTTGCCTTATTTTCATGTGTATTTATTCTTTAATATTTACTATCTCATTTTTTAAGGAGCGGGGAAAATTCAATAATAAAGCACTCCTGAACAAGTGGAGGTGGAGACTCTTACAAGACAAGGGTAGTCTTTGAAATAGGGTCCTTAAGTTAAAGTATAATTAGTGGATCCCCTCCGACCTCTGTTTGATGAGTGCATTGTTAAGAACATAAGGGTGGCGGAATGATGTCAAGTTATGGACTAAGAATTGGCTCAAGTCTAGAAAACTGAGAGAAACATTCAGCAGGTTATATAATGTATAATGTATCTACTAAAAAACAATGTTATGCGAAGGAAATGGAGCTACACAAATGGTACGTGGAGGATGGATCTACGAGATAGGGAATGGTGTATAAGCGATATATTATTGTATATTAACGTATCCAATCTAAGAAAAGGGATTGAGGATGACTGAAACTCAACAAAAAGCCAAGATGGCATTTACTCTGTTAAATCAGCATACTTTTTATTGCAAGATCGTGTTGAGGGAGTGTATTCATCTCTTTTAGAGCGTATTAAAGTTATAGTTGGTCTTGACTAATACGTAGACCTAAAGTGTTTGGTTTCTCTTTTGTCGATGGGTAGACACTTATTAATTTGCTACTTTAATTTGCTTAATAGATTAGTCTTGTATACAGGCTGTGGTACTTTTTCTACCCTCTCTTTGTTGAATTTTTGGCTTATAAAAAAATTCACATATTGAATTGTGGTTCTTTAATTTTAAAATAATAATGATGTATACAAAATTAAAGCATTAGATTTTTGAGTTATTGTTGGACTTGCAACAAGATGGTCTAGGGTAATCATCTCTACATTGGACTAAGAATATAAGCGATGTTGGCATTATCCACATACTTTGATCATAAAGCCTTAAGGTTGTCGGTTAGTGAAACAGTAATTACTTCAATATTATTCGGTTCTTTACTTTTTCATTTAAGGTGAGACTTTTATTATGCTCCAACATATACAATTTCGAGTATGATTTTTTTTGGTAGATTGGAATGGAAAAAGTAAATAGACAAAAGAAAAAAAAATAGAAGCAAAAAGAACTAGTCATTCTCCAACCGTTGGAGAACATCCATAGGAGGAGGTCTTCAACACTTCCCTCTCCCTAAGCCCCAATTTAGCAACAGAATTAGCCACTATGTTAAGGTCTTTAGAAACATGTCATGTTGGAAGATAACCCCTCAATCTTATTGCACTAAAATTCTCACTTCAACCAAATATGTTGGGATTGAGAGGGATGTCATTCACGACTTCCAAACAATCAAACTCATAAATAGTAATTTTTTGAGCACCATCACACCAAGCTAACATAAGACCTATGATCACGGCAAAAAGCTCTATTTTATAAATAATTGGATCAAATTTGTAAATTTGTATGAGCATTAAAATAAACAACTAGCTAGCGGTGAACTATGTTTTTGTTGTCAGAACTCAGAATCTGCCTTGGAGGAGAGAAGAATATACGAGGATTTTGCCAGGAAAGAAAATTCCGTTGCTTATGCTTGACTACAACTTCAATTATTATTTGGTGCCTGAAATTTTTTTCTTTGATCAAGGAATGACATCACAAATTAACATTGAGATTTGTGTCATAAGCTTTTGTGTTTGATTATTGGGGCCTACTATTTTTTTTTTCTTTCAATTCCGGTATATATCTACTCCCTCCGGTCCTATTTATAAGCATGAAAGAGAAGAAAAATCTTGGTCCTTTTTATAAGAACCAAATGAAAGTTTGAGCTATATTAATTAATTTTTTCCAATGATGCCCTTATTAATTCTAACTTGTAAAATGTGTCTCATTAATTATTCTCTCTCTTTTCCACTTTCCAACACTAATAACAAAGGGTAATTTTGGAAGTTCATTTTAATTTAAGACAAATTTAATGCATTTTATCTAGTTTAACTACATTTCTTAAACTATGTGAATTTTTTTTTGTTGCTTATAAATAGGACCGGAGGAAGTACTATCTAGTGACACACAATTAAAATACGTGTTTTACGACAATGCAAACCACCGCTAACACAAAATCTTAAAAAGAAATATAAAATTATTTTTAACGGTGTCAAACCATCTCAAATTTTGCATGTGTTTTCAAGTGTAAATTTTGTGGCAATTTAATTGAAAAAAACTACTTCTCCAGCTCCCTACCACTTAATGTTGTGGGGTGGGGATTAGTCTCACGACTGTCGGCTGTGAATATATCTTAGTCAAAATAAAAAAAACTGCATAAAAATTTTCTTCAATTTTTCATTAGTTGGTGGGATTCATGAATCCCATTACTCTATCATTTTTCTTTTCTTTTCGGGTCTCATTACAATTACCAAAAAATTGAGTTTCAGATGCCGTTGAGCTGCATTTATTATGGGATTGGAGGGGCAAAGTGGCAAACACTTGGCTTGGATACAGCAATTTTTTCGGATCGTGAAAATTACTGACATAGTATTATTTTATTGCACATAGATTTATATCCAAGCAAATTATGAACTGATTTTTTTATTAATGTTAGGAGTTAATTTAACATAGTAAGGGGTGTCTAAATAACTCATCCTAAAAATTGGGTTAAATAACCCATAATTTAGGTGGACCAATCAGATTTAAGATAATTAGTTGAATTTTTAATATTTCATTTATTAATTTATTTAGAGTTAAATATGTTTTTTGTCCATAATTTATATAGATTAATATAAATGGTACCTGGAAAGAAATATAAAAGTTTTAGTCCTTGAAAAATTTTACTTGATCTAAAATGGTTCCATGTGAATTTTTCATACCTATTTCGGTCCCTCTAAAATTTCTTCCATTAAAATTAAATCCTTCTCCCCTCACAGTTTTTTAAAAACCCATAAATTCATATCTTCATCTAAAAATTCATAAATTTATAAACCCTTTCATCTTCATCTTTAAACCCTAGAAATTTCCTTCATCTTCTTCCCTGAATCACAACCTTTCCCTCACACCTCCTTCAAAGAACAAGTTACCTACTTGGAAAACACCATCCCTGGAAATCTTTCCCTCAGAAAAGCCTCCATCATGCCATCGAAATCCTCCTCCTATTCAAGGCACGTTTTCACCGCCAGCAACGACCCTCCCCTGTTTTACTACAAAAACCATCCATACCCATGGAGATCTTTATTGACCCGTGTGGTCACCGAATGAATGACATGGATGGGGATTGGTACAGCACCATTCACTTACCCTTGGAAATAGATGGTTACAACTATGCAAGCTTCGAATGCACTGGATCCATTTCAATGAATGAAAACGTGGTTCACATGTTGAGGGATTGGGGCTTATGAGATTAATTTCTGGGTTTTGAAATTATTATGAGGAGAGAATGAGTTAATTTTTATGGAAGAAATTTTGGAGAGACCGAAATAGATGTAAAAAATACACATGGAACCATTTTAGATCAAATAAAATTTTTCAAGGACTAAAACTTTTATATTTCTTTCCAGGTACCATTTATATTAATCTATATAAATCATGGACAAAAAACATATTTAACTCTAAATAAATTAATAAATGAAATATTAAAAATTCAATTAATTATCTTAAATCTGATTGGTCCACCTAAATTATGGGTTATTTAACCCAATTTTTAGGATGGGTCATTTAGACAACCCCATATTAAAACTTATAAAAGAAACGATTCAAAATATTCAAATTGGCCCTTTCCGATGAAGCAAAAAAAAATATATTCAAATTGGTATCTTAATGCCATTAATTTTCTCAGTTTTAACCCTTTAAGTTAAATTAAGCAAATACTATATCACTAGATATTATACCCGTGCGTTGCACGGGTTTACTTACAATATTATTTTTTAACATTATATGAACTATTATAGTTTTAATAAATAAAACTAAAATATATTTTAATTATAAATATAAAAAAATTGTGTTAAGGCAGTTTAATAAATATAATTAGATTTTATTTTTGTGTAAATAATTAATATTACCACATTTAATTATTGATATATAGTTATTAGCATAGAAATAATTTTAACAGTTAGTTCAAAAAAAAATTAACAGTTTAAAACTTTATTGACTTAATAATAAAAAAATTATTAAGTTAATTTAAAATATTTAAATTAAGTAAAAAAAGGTTAAACAAATTATTAAGTAATAAGTGTTTAATATCATGAAATAAGTCTTAATATCATTTTTTATACTTTTTACCGGGAAAGTCATTTGGTGTGACCTTTCAAGACCAAGAATAAATTAATTTTAACTTTTAGAATTATAATAAGTTATAACTTAAATAGCGTTATTAAACTTATTTGGTTTCTAAATGTTCTCTCACAGCCGATAGCCGTGAGACTAATTCCTCGAAACACTACAATCGTGTTAAGTGGATTAGTCTATCAGAAAAAAATATTTATACAACTTTGATCATTATTATTTTTCTCTATTATGCTTCCTCGAGTAATTTGTAATAATATATCATAGTTTATATTAAATACCTTTAAGCGTTTTTTTTTTATTTTAAAACTATTTTATTTCAATTATTTATTAAAAAAATATTCTTTTATTATTAACTAATTTTAATTTTTAGTATTCCTCAAAGGCAAAGCTTAAGAAAATTTCATTTTTTAAAAAAAAATAAATCGTTGATGAATAGTTTTTAATAATACAATTTTTTCAGTTTTAATTAGTTTTTAATATATTTTTTACAAAGAAAATTTATTATTTCTTAATGTATTTTAATACAAAGGTATGAGAATTTTATGGTTTAATGCATTTAATATAATACTAAAGTTTCCTTACTCACGTTCAAAAAAAAAAGTCTCCTCACCCTTTGTAACCATAAAATTTGTAATTGTGTATATTTTTCATTATTTTAAAATTTTCTTGAATCTTTGTGCAATATTTTTCCCTATAGTAGCATGTATGTAGTTACTTTGAAAGAATTGTAACAATTAGAATCAATTAGAATTCAAGAGAAATAAGTTTGTGATAATAAAATGTTATTAGACAATATGAAATTAAAACATTTTCGTCGATTAGAACCATATCGGTACTAATTAATTCCTTGTTTCCATATATATTGAAAGTGTCTTATATCCGTGAAACTTACACTTTTATATTTTCCAATCATCTGTCGTGGAGGATAGATCACAAAGGAATGTGCGTTCTTTTTTGTTATTGATGATCTTTCTCCTGAAATTAAGAAAAAAGAAATGAGTAATTTGGAAAAAACAGTTTTTAAATTTGCTAATATGATAAAATATGACATACTTGTTGAAATGACTTGTAAAAGTTGTCATTCTTTTCTCATAGGCTTTTAGAGTCTAACATATGTATGATTTGAGTTGTTTATAAACTTTATATAGAGATGTGCAATAGTACATGATTTATTGTAATTGCATTTTTTCAATTTAATGTAGGTAGTTGAATAGACACTTGGCATTTTCACTTTTTCAGTTTTTGAAGGACTGTCATTGAATTTGTGATTGAAATATGAAGAGATGTAATTGTTGCTTTATTGCTTTGAAATGACAGGTTATGGGTTTGTGGAGAATTGATGAAGTGGGGGGGGGGGGGGTGTATAATCTCAGTTAATCACAATTCAGGTTGATATTTTTTCTTAATTAATCATATATATATATATATATATATATATTTTTTTTTTGTTAAGTTACTTTGAGCAGTCCTATGCCTTGATCCTATATATATATATTTTTTGGTCAATTGCCACTGATTATTGTGGACTGACCATTTTTCTTTTCTATGCAAGGCCTTATTCATTGTCTGATTATATTATTTGTTTTTGGATACATATTGATTGTTTGATTTGATCATTTGATGGCACTAAGTTACGTTTTCACATGATAGCAAGGAGTTTGCTTTGTTAAAGAGAAAGATTAATATAAACTCTGAACAAAATTGGTCTTGTATTTTTGCTCTGCATAAATCATATGACTATAATGTCAATTTAATGCTTAAATTCATATTTTTTCTGTTCTGGAAACGGTTACCAAGCTGTTCTTTTTTTCTATACGGGGAAATGAATAGGAAGTTGAGAATTAAGTTACAAAAATAAACTGAAGGTTAAAAAATTGAAACTCATGTTTGCTTATGTGTTTAATGATCTTGTTGCTAATGTGTTTAATACTTCAATGCTATATTTTCAAGTGTGCTTTACATATATACTAGAAATTAAACCCGTGCGGTGCACGGTTTTTTTTTAAATAGTAATTTTTAATTGTGATATTTAAATTTATATAGAGGTAAAAAAAAAATGTAAATGGAAGAAGCTTTGGAATATCAAAATACATATTAATTATAATTATATTGAAGAAGTTCATTAAAACTTTATTGTGCACTACATTTTTAGTATATTGTGCATATTTTTCATCTTTCTCAACAATAAGTATATTCAATTTGGTGGTGTTACTCTAGAAAACACAAGGTGATAACTTCACATAGTTAGTTATCACTGATATAATTTAGTTTTTCTTAATTATATTTATAATTACTATATTTATTAAATATTAAAATTTAAAATGCTTAACTATTGATTTTTTAACAAATCATTAAGTAAATGAAGCATTAGAAAAATACATAATAGAATTAGAAAACAACAGAAGCTCTAATCAAATAAAAAAGCGGAAAAATCCTCAATCCAGTGGTGGTGAGGCAGCCCATGTGAGGCATCCTGTAAAGCACGCAACTATTTGGAAGAAAAGTGTTACATGGAAGGAGAACTGAATTGCACAAGCACAATCGTTTGGAATCAAGGTGCGCATCATTTGCATCGAAGGATCCGTCTCCCACGATAGCACCCACGTCGTTATCATATCGCTCTGCTCCTCTTCATCGATTCCAAAAACCCTTCCAAACCCATCAACATGTACCTCAAATACCTTGGTGGCCCCATCATTGTCGGTTCCCTCTGCATCCATGTTAAGTTTCTCTATTCCTATTTTCCCCCAGTCTCATTTCTTACAACCCATTTTGCTGCATCCATGTTGAAAAAAGTGATTTAATAACTTCCCTTGTTAAAATGTGCCATTATTGTAACAATTTCTTTCACTCCATTGTCTTAAAAAAATAAACTCAACTAAAGTTTCTAGCTACGTTATCATTTTCTACTCTTAATTTTAGCAGGTGTAGTCAGTATAAGGATGCTACCTCTTTTCTTATTTTTTCCAGCTCCTATATTTTGGAAAGTTAAGAAAAACAACTCATATTTTAGGTGGTTGAAGAGGCATATTAAAAAGAAAAAGTAACTTGTTTGTTTCTGTTTTTCTAGTTTGCTAGGTGTGCTTGATGCCACCATCTGATGTACTGGATCTTCCTTTAATTTCTTTTATACAATTTGGATTTTTAAAAAAAAAAGTAACTACTTTTGGGTTTGGGGCGTTGAGACTGGTTTTCTAATTTTATGCCAGTGGCAATCCAAGCAAGTATCTTCAGTACTTATGTAATTGGAGCCAATTTGAAGTCATATTTTTCAATTGATTGAAATCTTTAAAATTTGTTTCCTATTCTCTATTATAATTGTTCATTCATTTTATGGTCATTGCAGTTATTTATAGATCCAGATTTGGTGCTAGGGAACATTTTGAGTGGTACGTACTTCCAAATTTGGCCAATGATGTGTTGGTGGCATGAAGATCGAAGTTCTTTTAAAGTCACTTGCACCAACTTCTAAAGTATATTTCTATGTTGTTGGACATTTGTTCTCTTTGATGGATTGAATTGGGTTGCTATTTTTTTGTCCTTTTTTTTTTGAAAGGAAAAATTCATATATAATAGCACAAGGGGTGCTATACCCAAGTACAAACAGTTTAAACAATAAAGAGTAACCAAGCCACTTAGCCATAATGACAAATATGTAGGACAATATTGAGGAGTGAAAGATTCCTATTCTTATGAAATCCTAAGTGAAGAGTACAGTGATGTATTATATTTTACACTTACAAATTCAGTGATCATAGAAATTTTAGTGGTTCACATTTTGTTGTTTGCTGGAAAGGTAACTTGGCAAAAGTTTGCTTTCTGTTAGGTGTTGTGTATTAGTTTTTTTTTTATGTTAATGAGTTGTGTCACATAGATACACAAATGATGATGTATTTGAATGATTCAATTGGATGAACAAAATAGTATAGAAAAGCATAAGAGAGACTATAAAGTAGTTAACTACCTGATGAAGCAGCAAACACAATTTTTTTTTCCAGCCCTTAGTCTTGCAATGATTGTCCTGTAGAGAAAGTTTTTTCTAGTACCTCCATGTCGTAAACAAAGTAGAGCCCTCCAGTATTGGTGGTTACCACGTGTATAACATGATTGTATATTTCTCTTTGCTGCTCATTTAGTAATGAGTGACACCTTTCGTGCTTCTCTTCTCTAATAAGTGTGTTGTCCAATGTTTCTATTGCTGAGTTCTGGCAATGGAATTCCATCAAAATCAATGAGATATTACTTACGATTCTTGATCAAAATCTTCTCAATTTCAATCAACTAATGTTATAAAAAATGACATACTTGTTGAAATAGCTAGTGACGGTATCCATTTTTTTCTCACTTTGATGGAGTCGATATGTATGACTTAAGTGTGTGAGTGATTTTTTTATATAGAGATACACAATAGATGCATAGTTTAATTTAATCCATTGTATTTTTTTTAATGTAGGTAGCTGAAAACTCTTTAATTTTTTTTATCAGTTTGGAAGTTGCAGTACTGCCATATAATTGTATAATGCAGGTTACGAAATCTGAGTGATTTCCTCAAGGAGGTAACTGTTAATATATGAATAGCCCGTCTCAGTTACAAAAATTGTTAAGAAATGGTTCACATCCTGTGTTCTAGAAATGTCCATCTTTTAATTAATAAGTTGAATAGCTTAGTTACTGAAGTAGTTACGAAATGGTTCACCATTCAAATCATGTGTTCTAGAAATGCATCCTTTTAATAGCATTTTATTACATAATGAAGGTTACGGCCTTTTAATAGCTTTTTTTTCATAATGCAAGTTATGGAAGCTGTTATGAAATACTAAGATGAATAGCCTTTTGTTCAACTTCATTTCTTAATGTAGCATAAAAACACTTTATTGCTTAATCTATTTAATACTAAGCTACTAAGCTCAAGTGAGCTTTACATATATACTAGATATTATACCCGTGCGTTGCACGAGTTTACTTACAATATTTTTTAACATTATATATAAATTATTATAGTTTAAATAAATAAAAAAATATTTTTTAATTATAATTGTAAATAAACTGTGTTAAGACATTTCAATAAATATTATTAGATTTTTTTGTATAAATAATTAATATTACTCAAATTTTATTATTGATATTTAATTATTAGCATAGAAATGATTTTCAGAAATAAAAAAATTTATGAAAAATTATTAAGTTAATTTGAAATATTTAAATTACGTAAAAAAATGTTAAGTGCTAGTGTCATGAAATAAATTTTAATATCATTTTTTATACTTTTGTTCTGGAAATGAACACTCAAGAATGGTATAAGCCTCAAACCCTAGTAAAGCATGGGTTTAGTAATAGCCTAATCCTTTAGAATAAATGCCGAATGATCCTTTGCAATGATCATAAAGTCCCCTTTTATAGAGGTTACATGAAACCCTAACTTTGCCACTAATGGGGCTTGTTGGGTCGTACCTCACTCGGCCCAACTCCCTTACATACATCAACCGCCCCTAGCGCTTGCCCTAAGGGGGTCTCTAATCTCATAAGTCCTTTCTCTCGCCCCTAGCGAGTTCCTCTCTTTTAGGTCTTGTTCGTCCCTGGGTAAGTTCCTCTAGGGTGTGGGGGGCTCGCCCAATCCAACTTTTTATCAAGAAAGTCATTTGTTGTGACTTGTCAAGGTCAAGAAGAATAAATTAATTTTAAATTTTAGAATTATGATACGTGATAACATAAATAGCTTAAAATATTATCAAGCGAATTTAAATTTATTTAACTTATTTGGTTTCCGAATGTTTTCTCAAAGCCGATAGCCAAGAGACTTATAATCTCTCGAGGTTTTACGATCACATTAAATGGATATGTCTCTCACAACGAACATTTATTCAACTTTGACCATTATTATTTTTGTCTATTATGCTTCCTTAAGTAATTTTTTTTTACAACAAAAGATGAATATTATTAATAGCAAATGATTCATGAGAACAACCATCTCATGGATAAGTAATTTTTACTAATATATCATAGATCAAAATTATTATTAGATATTTTTTCAATAATGCACATATATGTTATAGTTAACTTAAATTCATTTTAGCGGCGCTTTTTAATTTTAAAATTATTTATCTACATTATTTATTAAAAATATTATTTTATTATTAACTAATTTTAATTTTCAATATTTGTCAAATGCAAAACTAAAGAAAATTTCAGTTTTTTTTAACAAAATTAATTTTTAATATTGACAATAATTTTTTTTAGTTTTTAATTTGAGAATTAAATGATTTAATGCATTTAATACTCTTTGCTAATGAGTTTAATGCAAAAGCTCAAGTGAGCTTTACATATATATATATAGATATAGATATAGATTATATATTAATTCAATTTTGCTCATGGTTTCCAAGTGCTTACTTTTCCTATCTCTATGGTACATGCCTCCATGGACGAGAGACAGATTTTTGGAAAAGAAAAACAATAAATGTCCATGCATTGCATTTGCAACCACTTGACCAAAAAGAAAGGGAAATATTTGGTAGAAACTCAATGGATCGATTTACACATCTAGTGTGAGAAAGAAATAAAAGAATGAGTTAATGGATGTGACTCTTAAATTTTTTTCCTACTTGTCATGCTTTTGTCTTAAAACTTTAAGGAAGGGTTTGGTGGATATGATAAACATATAAGATATGATAGTATGATCATATCCACCTTGATCTGTTGCTTATTGCACCAGTAAAATAGGATAATAAAATTTTGTCCCTTATTTCATATCATGTCCATCATGTGTAAAAGTTATCCCAAGAGGAAGTGAGTTATAATTTTGCTAACAGAATAAGATAACAGTTTTCTAATTTTTTAGTATTTAATCCTAAATTCAATCATTTCAATATGTATATTGTATATAATTTATAATAATATTAATTAAGAAAATAAAAATGTTAATTTAAATAATATACTATTTTTTTTCAAAAGCAAAATATATTAATTGATGAGGAAATGATAAAGATATACAACCCTCCTCAAACGGGATAAAAAAACGGCATAGCCAACAACAACTCAACTTGCCCAAAGCACCCACGAGACCCACAAAGCACCTAAGAACAAACAAAAGCCTAAAAACCTATAAAACCCAAAGACAAGGGACAACCTAAAAGCCCGCAAGACCCCAAACCAAACCAAACACCTAAACTAAATTTATTATTTATCAATTTTTTATTGCTAAGTTAAATTTTTTTAGATACACATAAATATAATTAAAAGATGAGCTAATTTATTAATGGTGAAAATATTGAATTTAATAATATAAATTAATTAAATTATCACTATCACTTGCTACTACTTATTTAATGTTATTTTTTTGTTTATATTATAATAATAATAATAAATAAAGTAATTATTCACTATAAATAGTAAAATAAACTGCTCACTTATAAATATTGATTTATTAATAGTAAATATAGAATAATTTTTATTATTATTTTCTATTATTTGAAATTATTTCTCAAATTATATAATAATTTATAATTTAAATATAAATTACTTTTGAAAACTAATATTTCTAATAATATTTGATTAATTTTTATTGTTTGTCACTTACCACTACTAAACTAAAACCAATTGGTTAACTATAAAGTTTTAATTAAAATAGATTCTCTTCAAAAAAAATTATAATAGGCTCATTAATAAAAATTAATTTAACTTTAGTTAATTTTAAGACATAGGTTCATTTATTAAAATGTAAAAAAATCAAATTTAATAGAATAATCACTTTTAAATAAAACAATCTAGAAAATTAATTTTAAAAAATTATGTATTTTTTATTCACAGGAGAACTTAATTGATAGATTTTTTTTATTGTTTATATCATATCCTATCATTATTTTGTACACCTCAAACACATGATACTCTTGTCCTATTCTGTCCATATCCAACTCTGTATCACATCCTACTCTTATCATATTCTGACCATCAAACAAACTTTAAGATCGTACTCAAAGATATGTGACACTAATGACATTCAATGTCCTTACTCAAATTGTGAATCTCTCAAATTGATGGATTCACAATTGATTGTTTGATTGTATAAGAAAGTGAGAATAAATGAAAGCTAATAAAATGATGGAGAAACAACATGTGTGAGAATTGCTCAGATTAGATTTCATTGTTTGACTTTTGTGCATTCGAGTTATTCAAATATAAATCAAGCCTAAGCATATGATTCATCTACATAAGTTCAACCCTACTTTGTGGATTCCTCACATGAGTTGATATCAATAACTCTCTACTCCTAAACATAAATTCCCCACAGAATTAAGAAAAAAACATTATGTTGATGTTTAGGTGTTTTGTGACTAACAATTCTAATTCCATTCCTAGGCATTAGGTTTATTAGATGATTAACCCTATTTCATAGTCAAAAACATGTGAGTTCTCTACACAAAGTTCAAATCAATCAAAATGGTATAGGTGGGTTAATCCAAAACATAACATGAAGAACAAGAGCAATTTATTGAATCGTTGCGAAGGACATGACTTATATTAAGGAGAATCACATATAAAACATAAGTATTTAAACAATTACATCTAAACACAACAAGAGAGAAAGTAGTTATCCATTTACATGAATAACTTTACAAATAGAATTAAAAAACCAGAAGAATCTATGAGTGCAAAATACAATTTCATCATGGAATCCCTCAAACCAAATCACTTTTAAGCACATGTCAAGCAATTCTCACAATAGTCATGCAAGTATTGAAATAGTCAGAAAATCATGACACAAGATCTAGATTCAACACCTTAATATTAGAAAGAAAAATATATTGTTAACACTTTAAATTCAACGTCTCTACTCAAATTATCTACTACTCCTTAAAAGAAAGACAAGAAATCACTATTCATAAGAGAACTATGAATCTCAGCCATTCATCTCATGTTTACTCAAAATGTGCTATTTAATCTTGGCCATTCATATTTGAGCGTTTGTTTTCCATGTTCTCGAATTTTCTTTCTTTGAGCGTTTGTCAAATTTTGAGTTTTAAACTTTCAAAGCTTGTCAGTTGATTCAATTACATTAATTCATCATATGAAACATGTCTATGCCTTAAAAACCAACAATCAAGAACAATTTTCCAAAAAATCACAATTCTAAACTTTCAAAGACAAGTTCCATGCATTTTTCGTAACTCAATAGGCCAATTGGCCAAATATTGATATCTCACTTCTAGCACATGTTAATTGGTCTAGACATATTCAAATGTCATATGAAACTTGTGCCTGACTTAAAATTATCAATCCAAGCACATCCAGCATAAAATTCACTTAAAGTTCAAATTATGTCAAATTTTCACTATTTCACAACTCAATACCTTATATTTTTTAAATTTTCACATTTCCTTCTTGCTAGGCCTAAAAATGACATATACACGTCATTTGAAACTTGTTGAGATCCTTATAATACACAATTAAAGTTATTCATGTCAAGGGAACGATGACGTTGGCCAAGTCAAAACAGTGCCGAAAATTAGAGCTCTTGGGACCTAGTCGTCGTTTTGCATTCAAGTGAAGTTGTCTATTGCAATAAGTTTTCCCCCCTTTTATAGAGGTGAATATTATCAAATACATGAATCTGGGCCTAAGTGCAATATAGCTTATGCAAACATAACTTGCCTAACAATGAGGCAGGGGTCGGCTAAAATTGTCAATAATACACGAATCGTCAAAGAGGCAGTAAATATACAAACACAAGCAAGATCTCAAACATGAGAAAGAGGTTGCTGAAAGACAAAGAAGTGACTCACCAAGTAAATGAGTCACTCATTAGTTAGAGGGGTCACTCACTAAATAGTAGTGTCGCTTGCCCAGTAGATAAGTCGCTACAATGTGGCCACGTGGTCAGGTACTCATGACAAATCCACACGTATATATGCAAATGAAGACACCCTTATCTCATACACTCCATTAAGAGAAGGAGAATAACTTTATATTTCCCAAGGACTCTTAATATTGCTGCAATTTTTGGATAAGGGAATGTACTTCTCAAATGTGCACCTAATAGAATATTGCCACTAAATAAGATATTTCATATACATAATATTAGAGCTAATTTAGTATATGTGGTTCAAATAACAAATGTTGAGGTTCGTAAAGAAAGCATTGTAAAGAAAAGAAGAAGAATAGAGAAGAGAATAGGAAACAAAATGTACTCGAGTTTACATTGTGTATGATTGATTTATTAAAAGATAAAATACATGCCCATATTTATAGTAGTGAGCAGACTTCTAATTCTAACTAATTAAGGAAACAAAGAAACAAATCAATATAGGAAATTATCTAAATTACTTAAAATATGATATTATAAAGATATTATAATATATCTTTTTCACATTCCAGCATTCCCCTTCAAGTGTAAGCTAATTTAGCTTTAAGCTTGTTACATATATACCCTTTAAAAAACAGAAAAATCTAATGAGAGTGTGTCACCACTATCACTACCATTGTCATTTCTGTTGTCATAGATAAGAGGAGAAACCAAGAGAGACCATTGTCATTTTCAAAGAGAAGAAGAGAGGGAAGTAAACAACCTCATCCTTAAGGGTGCGATCTTTGTGCGGTACTGGTTTGACGAAGAAAAGATGCAGCCTCGTGCCACTAAAACTCTTTGGCTTAAGTAAGCTTTTGTTCAGAGTATATCTTATTTTTTGTTTTTAGTCCAAGCAAACTTTTTTGTTGTTGTATTTTCATCCATCCAGAATTACCATTCTCATTTTTCATCATTGTTGGTTCATAAAGAGTTTTGGGACTAGGCAGCCGTTTAGGTCGGTTGAGAAACCAACGTAATAATTTCCTAATCAAGCGATTACTTGAGGAAGAGATTTTGTTCCTCAATGCAGGTTTCTAAGACACTCCAAAAATCTCTTAGTAATTGCTATTGAAGAGTCTGTATCGAAGGGATGGCTACTAACTAAGGCTAGACGGAAATGGAGAAAGAAAGACTTGAATTAGCTGAAAGGAAATGACATAAAGTTGAATAAATAAAGTGCTTGAAAGGCAAATAGCTGAAAGACAGCAAATGAAACTTAAAGGCTGAAAAGTAAAGGCATTGAAATGTAAAGGAAAAGATAAATGCAATAAATTTGTAGTTTTAAATGATTGATGAGTTGTGTCTTGCAAATGAGCCTTAAACGATTATTTATAGAGACAAACCACACCTAATTAAATTATTTGCCTTCCATGAAGTCCGCTATGTTCTCTAGCCACTAAAGACTAATACAACCACTTAGGATCTTGGCATCCTCCCACAACCTTCAAAAACCATCATATCAACTAGTGAGTTTCCCTTCCCAAGTTGATCGATTGGCTACACTACTTCCATTTGACATGAAGCTCCTATATTTGTAGCAAGTGGATCCAATCTGACTTTATCCTCAAGTATTGGACGAAAACATCACTTAAAGATTAACTATTTATAGTAAAATTTCAAAAATCCATGCAGAATATTCCCTCCTTAAAAGTAGGGATGTATTGTTATCAACAAAAACTGCATTATCTCTTATATCACATGCTTTATCTTGAAATTTCACTAAAGTAACGAATTGGGCTAACAATCTTCCACATTTTAAGGCCCAAATCACCTAATGAAAGATTGTCAGCCGATCTAGATCGGCTATCAACCGACTAACAATCGATTCAGACTAGCTAACAACTGATTGACGCTTGATCCAGATCAACCAATGACTGACGGTCGATCCAGATCGTCTAATGACTGACGGTCGATCTAGATCGGCTAACGGCTGGCGGATAGTCGATCCACCAACTAACAACTAGCCCAACTGCCATATTTAGACAATTGAAATCAACATATCAATAGTCAACACATTTAGCCAAATTTTCCCTATTTTTGGGTGCCAACAACGTTAAATTTTTCATCCAATTTTCACAAAAGTCCATATAGACCTTCCACATGACATCTTTTTTATTACATTTTAATTACACATGTACCCACCACATCTCCTCCACCCTTCCCTTCACGATCACCCTTCTATACCCCCCACATCATCTCCCACTCCTCCCCCCACATGGTCCGACCCCCTTCCCACATGGCTCCCCATCTTCGTCGCCATACCTCACCATTTCCTAAACCCATTGCTCCCCTTACCCCCCCCCCCCACCTTATATTCCCAAAGCCTCTCACGCCTCTTATTCTCCCCACCTCCTAAGAAACAACCTTCGTCCAATCAGATTTGCATCTCATTCGTCATGGCGCTGAACTACACCACTCACAACGTTTTTGAGAGAGAGAGAGAGAGTTTCAACGGAGAAAAAGTCCCCCTGCTCTAGTAGTATCATTGTGATCCAACAACGATATTAGAAGCTTGGTCATGAAGGGTTTTCAATGAGGTGACGATCCAAAGTTCTTTCAATTCGCACCGATTGGTTGCAGGGAGAAGGTTTATGGATGTTTGTGGGACACATGGTGGCTGGAGTGTAGTGATTGATGGTTGGGACATAATGGGTGGACATTGGTTTCTTAGATCCTAGCATAACGCCTTTCCAATCTCGCAGTTTTCTGTTTGTGTACCTGCTTCGAGTGGCGGTTCCAATTATGTGTGTGGTGGTTGAGGTTGGATTCATAGTTGTTTATGTCACCGGGCTCTCAATCTTGGAAACTAGCTCGATCTGATGATGGGTCTCGATCTGGTTGGGCATGGGATGAATCTCAATCTGGTGGCTGAGGTTGGATTCATGGTTGGTGATGGTCTCGATCTGTTAGGGCCGAGGAAAAAAGTTCTATAAACCTATATTTTTTTTACAAAATATATTCAAATAAACTTTTTCTTTAATACAAGACACACTTCAAATGGGCCTTTGTCATATTTCATTTTCAAAGAATATTTGTAAATGCATTTTATTTTATTGTACAAAATGGGCTTTGGAGGCCCGTGTAATGTAATAGAAGAAACTCAAAAGAAAAGAAGGAAAGTATGATCCACGCGAAAGCGGGAAGCGTGAAGCTAGAGATGACATCTAAGTACAAAGCATGGAGTGATGATGCGAATGCCCTATAAATTCCCTTCCGTCCACGCCGTGCCCGTAGAAATTTGTCTCTCACGCCCCAATCCAATCACACACTCTCTCAGCTCCACCACCACCACCGTCCACCACCGCCACCACCACCGTTCCAAAACCCTTCTCCTCCACCCTAATCCCAATCCTCTTCACTTGCATTCGTTCCGTTAACCCCTTTCTCCGCGCAATTTCTTCAATTCTAGGGTTAGGGATTTCTTTCTCTTCTTCTTCTTTGTTTTCACTGAGGGTGTAGACGCGGTGGCCAGTTCTCGTTCAATGGAGGCCACCGCCACTCGCGGCGCCTCTCTCCAGCTCACGCCTCCCTCCCGCAAAGAACGCCGTGCTGTCTCTGACCATCTTCATTCCGCCAGAAACCCCAACGACGAGGTACTCATTCGCACTCCACATTGTTGAAGTTCAGAGAACATGATCGTTTTCAAATTGTTACAGAAAATAGAAAAACCTTTCGTTTCGTTTTTTTGTTCTCACATTACTTGCCTCACCCAAATTGGGATTAGGGTTCTAGTTTTTAACATTGTTGTTTGTTGCCAATGCTCGTTTTCCTTTTTGATGCTAAGCTTTGAGAAAACGGATAGTGTGGTCTTACTTGTGCGATTGTACTTACTTCATTCTGTGTCTGTGTGTGTTGAACAAACCATTTCAGTTGTGTTTTTTTCTCACTGGGGATCAATTTTGAAGTAGTTCAGCTTTGTTTATAGTTTTTGTGTCTACTTTGTTTTTCTTTGGTAGAGGCCTGTGTGGTTTTAAAATTTGGTTTGCGGGAAAATATTTGGTTGTTGTAAACCATAGGGCACATGGAATGTGCATTTATTTTGAAGTGGGCAGGTTTAGTTCTATCAATGATAGTTTAATATAGTTACTTTTATAAGCAGGTTGGGTTTTTCCAAACAGCATACCCTATAAGTCAATTTAGGTAGAATGTCCTTCATGTTCATGTTGAAGATTAAGGTAACAGTCTTAATGGGGTTGGAGTTTAGGTTTCATTAATGGGCTTAATGATGTTTGTATGTTAGTGTATTGAAGTTTTGGTTGCTTAACATTATGCCATTGGATGTGGTTTGATGTGGTTTGGGAAGCCTTTGAACTTTCATTTTTCTTTATTTGTTTGGTTGACAATGGACAAACGTTGATGTGCAGGAGTTGGCAAATGCAAAACTAGGGCAGTCAGATGAGAGAACCATATATGAGGTAAGGTGATAGCGTGAGAAGCTGTTTTTTATTTTAAGGAATTAAGATCCTGAAGATGATTTCTTCCTATTTTTCAAGGTGCAGCAAGGAAGAGAGCCTCTTGATGTTGATTTTTGTTCAATAACAGTGGACGGAACATTAGACAATGATATTTTACAGCAACAACTTCATAATGTTGTTAGACAAAGGCAGGAAATGCTGCAAGTGGAAATTGAACTAAAAGCTCAAATCATTGCCAGAAGTGAGATAATGGAAATGCGAAGCACCTTTGATGCTCAAGTCAAGGAACATGCTAATAATACCAGCAGGCTTCAGGTGTAAATTCCAACTTTTACATGTGTATTTGGACGTGAAAGACCGGGTTAATCTATCTCCAACTTTTGAAAAGAAAAGGGTTTGCTCAGATTTTACATGAAAAACATGCTTTTAGGCATTTAATTGTACCCTTTCATGGTAGAAGCTGATGGATTCTGTCAAGTGTCAATTACTATTGATATGATAGTTTGGTGCAGTAGATGAGATGCAACTGTTATATTTCTGATGTTTAAAAGGGGCATTTTATACTTAAGTATCTGGACTTTAAGTTACATGCTTTGCTTCCTAAAACTTGTTTACCTTCCTTTGCAGGAACAGCTTTGTGAAAGGGACCAGACAATTCTTGAGCTGGAAAGGAGAATGGAAGAGAAAGATAGGGAACTCCATACTATTAAACTAGACAATGAAGCGGTTTGTTAAACTGCTAGCATCTTTATATATTTATTTTTAAACATTAGTTTTGCTGTATTGTAATTTGGGTGGTATTGTTGTCATGTTAGGCATGGGCTAAACAAGACCTTCTGCGTGAGCAAAGCAAAGAACTAGCAACATTTAGGTTTTTTTTCATCTAAATGTATTTGAATGATGTTTAGCCTTTGCATCTAGACATCTCTCCATGCTTCAATGGGTAAATCATTTTGCAGAAGGGAGCGTGATCATGCAGAAGCTGAAAGAGCTCAACATATAAAACAAATACATGATCTGCAAGAGCATATCCAAGAAAAAGATAGGCAGCTCATTGAGTTGCAGGATCAAGTAGGCACCTTTTTTTATGTAATTTGTTTCTAAAAGAGTTTATTTGATGATATGTTGGTTTATGTGGTCGAATGTTGATTCTTTCTTTCAGAATAGGGTTGCTCAGGAGACCATTATGATTAAAGATGAGCAGGTCAGAGAGGCACAAGCATGGATAGCTCGTGTTCGAGAGATGGATGTTTTCCAATCAACTACAAACCAGACTTTACAGGCTGAATTGCGAGAGCGCACAGAGCAATATAATCAACTGTGGATGGGTTTCCAGAGACAGGTTGATCTGGCATCCCTTTTCTTCTTCAAGGATCAAATTTCATTTGTGTTTCTTTAATCCAGTAATTTAATTAATTTGTACTTATGCTCTAATAAAATGCACATCACCAGGTAACTTATTGATCTGATTTGTTTGTATAGATTCTTTGCAATATGTCTAGTGTTTAAGAATAATTTTAATTTTCTTAGTGAGCATTGTATGCATGTTCGGTTCTTTTCAGTTTGGTATTTTTATTTACTTATTTGAATTAATAGTTGATGTTGCTTCACTCTGTTTAATTTGTGGTTTGGTGGCTTTAGTATGCAGAGATGGAGAGACATCATTTGCATACTATTCAGCAACTACAGCTTGAGCTGGCTGATTCGAGAGAGAGGAGTGGAGCTTACAATGACGATTCACGAATGTCCCAAATAAATTCAAATAATAATGTAAATCAGTATGGACAGGAAAATGCAAGCCAATTTGACTTAAATGGAGGTAATGCTTCAGGTGGAAATAATGGTCTCCATCCAAATGAAAGCTCTGATAATGTTCCACCTTTTGCATCTACGAGCAATCCGCAAATTCAGGTTGGGTGCTTTAATTAATTGTTGGTAGATAAACAGCTAGTTGTATAGTTGGTTTTATACCATGCATTTGCCTTTTTTATTTTGTCAATTGAATTTGAAATTATAATGATTTAGCTAATGGATAACTGTTATATAGTGTCACATGGGTTTTCAACTGGTAAGCTACCAGCATGCTTAAACGAATTCCTATGATTACTGCAAAATTCCTGGCAGTATATTGGTAGATTTGTGTATGCAATGTGTTTCCCGATTTTTGGGTAATTTGCAATCTAAGCCTGTCTCACATATGCTTTATTTTAGTCATTTAGTGGTAGAACAGTGACCTTGTTCTGTTGAATCCAATCATCCTTTGTCATTTTTATTCGATGTGGAATTTGACAATATTTCACATGGATTATGTATCACGTAGAAATAAGAGGGTCGTTTGCGGTGTTTTTGTTTTTATTGAATGGTTTGAAGAATGAGAGTGGTCTCAAGGTTGCTAGGGATTAAGTTGTTGACGAACAAACTACAAAGTAGTGATGATGAACTGCATTTGCACAGTGCTTGGAAGTTGTGATACATATTAGTTCTTTTTCATGAATCCTGATGTTAATATCAGCCCTCATTATAAATGAGGAAGTAAATTTAAAAAAAATAATGTCTACTTTTTTATGAATGAGATGAACCATTTTCCCTTACTATCATATGGTTATACTTGTATCATACGACTTAGCTGTATGCCTAGTACTTTGTTGTATGATTTGATAGACACACTTGCTCACTGGATTGGGGAGTGATGTATCTCACCCTTTTACAATATACTTGTGGTTATTTCTAGGCTGATCATGTAGCTGGTGTCCCTATTGCTCCATCGTCTTTAATTGTCCCACCATCATACCTCCCACCTGGCCAAGTAACTGCATTACATCCATATGTTATGCATCAGCAAGGAGTGCCCAATTCAGTTGCATCGCATATTCCTCAATCACATATTGGACATTTTAACCCAGTGCCCACAATATCACCTGTGCAACAGTGGCAAAATCCGCAGGTATTGCCATATACCAATATTTAAGCTGTCTTTAATTTTTTTCAATTTTGTTTTTGTGATGTGTGAGATTTATACTTGTATCTTCAGGCTGTTTCAGAGGATTCACAGGTATCCATGCAGGATAATCCTTCATCGTCCCAAGCTGATCCAAATTTGACTAGATCTGATGCCATGTATAATTATGAAATATCTGTTAATGGCCAAACTCCTCATAGAGATTATTCAGATGCTCACATCCACCAACGCGAGGAGCCACTGACTGTAGTTTCTTCATCTTTAGGGGAAACACAGGTTATATAACTAATGACTCACTTATGTACTCATAATTTATTTTCCCTGAGAAGTGTAAAATACTAATGATATATGTCTGTTTTTTTTAAGGTTCTTCAGTCAGCTGATAAAGTTCAGCTCGTTGCTTCCCAACAAGATCAAAGCTTACAACAAATGTCTGCACAGTTCTCTGATGCATTGAGATTGAACTCTTTTGAACCAAATGGTGAAATGAAGGTTCGTTCCAAATATTCTTGCCTGTTTGCTCTTCTTGTTGTTTGGCTGATACTGCCAGGTTTGATTGGTGAAGTTTTTATTTTCTTTCCTGTGGGTTTTCTGCTGCATCTCAAAACTACTATGTAATGTTACAGTTTTTTGTATTTTAATGTAATTGTATGAAGATGTCCACGTATTTTGGGTGTATGAACCAACTAATAAAAGTATATCCTAGCATCTAAATACACGTTCAACAGGCACTGTAATTTTTTAGCCTTAATTGCACTTTTGGTTCTTGTGGGGTTGACTGAATTTGGCCACTGATTTTTTTTTTCTTTTTCGAGCTATATTCAATACCCTATGTTTAAAATTGAGCTATTTGGTTCACCTGTCAATTTT
This sequence comes from Lotus japonicus, assembly GCF_012489685.1. Lineage (NCBI taxonomy): Eukaryota > Viridiplantae > Streptophyta > Magnoliopsida > Fabales > Fabaceae > Lotus > Lotus japonicus. Next base: position 71,393,027 of record NC_080041.1, read on the forward strand.
TATCAACCTGAAATCTTCACTTTCCATTATAATGTTTTGGTATTCATGATTGGATTTGGGATATGAAATAATTATAGAAGTTTAGAACTCAGAAATTTAGTCAAAGTTTCATAAAATTTGAAGGATTTTATAATGGAGGTTAGGATTTATGGAGGATTTTTTAACGTTTTGGTGAAACTTTATTATTTTGGTTGGTGAGTTTTTGATTATTTAATCGATTCAATTTATTTAAAAAAAATTAGAATTTGATTGTTCTAATTAGAATAAAAGTGATGGGGGGCCTTAACTGTGACGTTTAAAAAAAATTATTGAGGGAGGAAATTCACATATCCTAAGGGACTAAAAGTGTAATTAAGCTCATCTTTAAAAGTATAAGGCTCCTCTAAAGTAACTTAGGCAAGAGGATCCTCTCAGTTGTACGTTTTCACTGCATTTGGTGCCAGTTGATAATCTAGCAAATTTTTAAAATTTTAATTATTATAGTTGTCTTATTTATATACAATAAATTACTCAATGGTTGGGATCCTGTCCAGTGAAGAAGTCACTAGAGAGAATCCTTTCCCAAGAAAGGGCATCTCCAGGCTTGGCTTAACTTCTGGAATGATTTATGATCTTAACTCTAACTTTGAAGACAAAATCACTTTGAGGGGCCCTTTTTCCCCCTTTTTTTTGAGGAATTCACAAGTGCTTCTGTTTGCTTATGTTCAAAGCAAGGTGCCTCGTGAAAAGTATTTAGAGAAAGCAACCCAAGAATTGGCTTTGGTCTATTTACATCTGAGAAGATGAAAGCTAACAATTTTTCCTTCTGCAGGATCAGAATTCGGGGACATTATCTATTGATGGAGATGAAGACCATATTTTGTTAGCTGAGCAAACAAGTTCTGGTGCAAATGCATCGTCTGTCACAAACCATTCAATTAATCATGATGAAATGATACAGAATAATTCTAACGATTCAGTCTTGTCTGAAGCATTTACCTCTACTGGGCAGACAAATTCAACATTTGCAAAGACCTCAGAGACTTCCTTCCTTGATGAAAGGTCACTGTTAGCTTGTATTGTTCGCACTATTCCAGCTGGTGGTCGAATTCGAATTAGTTCAACGGTTAGTCAGCTTTTAAGTGGGAACCTTCGTGCTTTTCATGAAAGATATAGCCCCCCACCCCAACACACCAGAAAAAAATTGATATAATTTGTTATCTGTTATGTTTAAAAAACAGCTCCCTAACAGACTGGGCAAGATGCTTGCACCCCTACATTGGCATGATTACAAAAGAAAGTATGGAAAGCTCGAAGACTTTGTGGCTAGCCATCCTGAAGTAAGTTTTTAAGTGAGAGTTTGGATGGACAGAATTTATAGTACTGCTATATAACTACATATTTAGCCACAAAGTGGTGGAACCATCCATCTATCCTTGCCTCAAAATATGACAAATCATTTGTCAAAATTTCTGGCTGCCTTGCTGTTTTATTTCAATTATCTTCTTTGCTTCATATAATTTGCAATCTTTTTTAACAATTTCAGAAGTCTGATTTTATCCCCTCCTGATCATTGCAGTTATTTTTTATCGAGGGTGACTATATTCAGCTCCGTGAAGGAGCACAAAAAATGATAGCTGCAACTGCCGCCGTTGCCAAAGTTGCTGCAGCAGCTGCAGCATCATCTCCTTACTCTACATACATGCCCACTGTAGCTGTCACGCCAATGGCTCAATCTCATCGCATGAAGAGATCTCCAATTGATTCCAAAAGTATCAAAACTGAAAAGTCACTGCAGGAATATGCGGCCATATCTTCAAATATTATGAATCCTCTAAACTTTTCAGCAGTCCAGCATCAGCAACCAAATGGTGTGTTCGGTATTCCTGGGGGTGTTTCAAATGTTAAAATTTTGAGTAAATCTAAGGATTCCCGTGAATTGAATGGCCTTGAAGGTAGGAATATCCAGTCTTCTGCACAGTTAGCTATTGGTAATGGGGGAAGCCTTGACAGAAGTATGGGCGGTGCCCCAATTTCAGGCTCTGCAAATGGGAGGCTAGTCTCAAGCCTTGCTTCTAAGCAGCAGGCGAGGTATGACTGTACATTGGCCGATAAATGAGAATGTTTTCATGCTTTCATGTCTTCTTATTGATAATGATATTTGCTGCAATAAAAGGAAATCGTGCTTACTGTTTTTTATGACAGGTCAACTGGTGCTGTGTTGTACCCTCCTCGAAGATAGTAAGTCTTCTTACTCTCTTAAAAATGCTATATGTGTTTGCTTTGAATTTCCATTGACGTGTCAAATATGTATGCCAGTATGTACTTTAGTTTAGCATGAATTGAGAGCTAATATACTCTTTCTCCCTTATTTATCCTTTATTGTTCTTAGTTTTTGACTTGTTGGAATATAAACTCATCCATACATTTTCTGTTAGCCATAACCTTGGGCCTATTGTAACATCTCCTCCCATTTTTCTAGTAATTAGTCATATTTCAATCTATTGAACCCTAATGATTAATAGCAGTGTAGAATTTGTTATTTGGATACATGTGTCTGCCCCTTGACAGATTGCATTGAGTTTTTCCATTGCAATTGTCCCTAGGTTCCTACACACACATGTACTTTTGCCCGGGAATAATAATCATGCAATTTTCAAGATTCTATATAATATTTTGAAAGTACAACACGATTGCTTATTACAGAACTCATGTATGTGTGAGCTATGTATTATTAATATTGCAATGTGTTCAAATTTTCAATTGCTGTTTGTATTGACAGGAAACATGCAGGTATAGACTGTCATGCGTGGATGATAATATGTATGGTCGATGTTTACCGTTTGAGGGGAAGAATTTTTTTGAAGCATTGACAAAGTAATCTTGTGTCGTGGGCAAATTATGATCTGAATTGTCGATGCTGTCTCCATTTCCTGTAGTAATTTATTTCTCCTTCCTTTTTCATTTTGGTGTGCTTTCATTAATTTGGGCCTCCTCGTGCTTTTGTTGTTCATGCGTACATTGCATGTTATAACTCATCAATATCCTTTTTTTGTGAATGCTTGAAAGATTAACCAACTTAGTAAACATTTTCAGTTTGCCAACTCCTTATTTATCTGTTTAATATTAGTAATTGAAACCACATTACCTACAGCTTCTATAATTTAGCTGGTTCGAAATCTGATAGTATTTGTTCAATTTAATGAATTGGTGTTCTATTTTGAACGTGTTTTAATTTTGTTGTTACATGTACTGCGAAGTTTAGATTTGGGTCTTGCGCTTTGTCAATGCGTTTGGCCGTTTGGCCATTTTGGTTTGTTCGCTCTTGTCTACTCCACTACTCATATTGGGTTGTGTTTGAGTGATAGAATAAATTCTCCACAGCTTTTTGCGAGTGGGTGGTTCTAGTTCTAAAATCAATTCTTGGATGGACCTATTATAGATTCTGATGTGCATACAATCAATTCTGGAATTTTATAATGTTCCATTAAAATTACTGATATATTTTTTAATTAATGTTTTAAAATAGGCTTAAATGCATTTGTTGCCCCTGATGTATCGCCAATGTGCAAAAGACAACCTTACTCTTTTTTTGTCGACGTTTGTACCCTCAGTGTTTTGAGAAAGTATAGCGAATGCCCCTCCGTCAGATTGACGTTAAAAAACTAACGGAGGGGCTGATGTGGATTTTCTTTTTTTATTTTTCTTTTATTTCTTCAGATGCCACGTCATTAAATGAAAATAAAAACCTTGAAAATTTGTTGGAGAGGTTCGAACCCAGGACCTCGTAGTGGCAAAACACACACATTGCCAATTGAGCTACATGGACAATTGATATATTTCACAATAGAATTTTATTTATTTCATATATCTTCTTCATCTTCTTCCTCATCATTCATCTTCTTCCCTTACCAATCCCTAACCCCAACAGCCCAACCCAGATTGAAACTCCTTCCTCCGCAGCCCCACCAGCCACCGTCGTCGCCACTATCACGACACGGCGACACCATGGTGGCGAAGACCCTTCACGCCCCAGCGATTTCCCTAACACTGTTTAGTGGTGCTACAATCCATCCCAATTGGGGACCCCCTAATGGAAAAGGCACTTTCAAGCTGACCTAACAATGGCTTCTTAGCATCCAATGATGACAAAATCTGAGAACTACCCTTCTTCCAATAAACACTACCATGCTGTTGTCCACTCCCAAAAACACCTGCAACCTTGGAAAAATCGAAATTTGATTTTGAAAGCTTCTGAAAGATGAGGTCAAGAGCTTCTACCCACATCAATATGGGTGAAACGATTCTGCCATTGCCAGAAGGATCTCTGCACACCCCATCTTTGGTTTTGTAATGGGGCAAGTCAGAATCGAAGTGCACAAGCTCAGATGCAACAATGGTGAGGTTAGAGTTTGATTGGTAAGGGAAGAAGAAAGAAGATGAAGAAGATATATGAAATAAATAAAATCCGGTTGTTAAATTAAATAATTCCATGTAGCTCAACTGGTAATGTGTGTGTTTTGCCACTACGAGGTCTTGGGCTCGAACCTCTCCAACCAATTTTCAAGGTTTTTATTTTCATTTAATGACGTGGCATCTGAGGAAATAAAAGAAAAATAAAAAAAGAAAATCCACGTCAGCCCCTCCGTCAGTTTTTTAACGTCAATCTGACGGAGGGGCATTCGCTATACTTTCTCAAAACATTATGGTACAAACGTCGACAAAAAAAGAGTCGGATTGTCATTTGCACATTGACGATACATCAGGGGCAACAAATGCATTTAAGCCTTTAAAATATAATCACCCTAAACCCTAAACCTAGAAAATGTAGTTGCAAAATTTAACTTTTTTCGTGTCCAAGTTTAATTTAACATGAGAATAATCAACTTGTGTTTGTCGACTGAACTTCAACAAAAGTTTATTGCCTTGTAACTTAAGAATACTCATTACCAAGCTAACAAATGTCGGTTTGTGGAAAATCAAACAAGCACTTACTGTTCTTGGGTAGGTTTTTTTTATAAGCAAAAAAAAAAACTATCTAAGAACTATTCTTAGGTAGTTGTTACAAAGTTTTTGCCGAATCTTGCTGAGAGTATTTGACTGCTAGTCGAAGGTATAGTTAATGATCACATTACTCCCTTCATTCCTAATTATAAGATTTTTTAAGACAATTATTATTATTAAGATAACATGTGATTATGTTATGTTAGTAGTTTTAGTTTTTCTAAAAAATTTCCCATTTTCCCTTAATTTGTGTAAGGTAGCATTGAAGAAATACTCCATGTCTTCCTCCGTTCTAAAATATAAGTTATTTAAGGTTATACATGGGTATTAATAACTCGTCCTTTTTAACTATGTTGATTGAAATGCTCCTATTTAAGTTGAGTTATATTAAGGGGAGATAAATGTGATTTTTGGTCAAGTGCATAGTGAGAGTTGTGGTAGATGAAAATTAAATGTAGCAGGTAAGATATACTACATTTGTTCCTATATAACTTTCAGAGAGAAAATAAACAAATATTTAGGAGCGCAATTAATATTGTTAATTTTCAGAAAAGTATTGTTTATTTTCCTATTTTACCCTTCTGTAATGTATTTTACATTTCCTCAATTATTTACTCTAACAAGGGTATTATTTGGGAAAAAAATTATCTAATGCTCTCTTGAAATGCTAAGTGGACAGTTAATAAGCAACAGAGATAGTATAATATTAAATGAGGGCATAGAAGGAATACGAGTGGGAAAATGCTTTTGATTTGTAAAATAACTTCTATTTTGGAACATGGTACAAATGCTAAAACAACTTATATTTTGGATGAGCGGAAGTAATTGTTAGTAGTAAGTCTTGGAATTTCAAAAGTTCAATAAATGCAAGAGGGGTATATATGTAAAATGATAATAAATATTTTTGAAACAAAGTTTTTATTGAATGTTGTTGAGAGTATTTGACTGCTAGTCAAAGATATGGTTTAGTGATCGTATTGTTGCATTCATTCTTAATTATAAGATTTTCTTAACACAATTACGCTTATTAAGAAAACACGGGATGACGTTATGTTAGTAGTTTTCGTTTTTCTAAATTTTTTTGTTGTCTTCTCATTTGCCCTTAATTTGTACTCCCTCCGTTCCTGATCTTTTGTTGTTTTAAGTTTTGGTCTAAATTCCAAAACATTTGTTGTTTTACAAACCCAATGCATTTTTTCTCAATTTATTTCATGTATACCCTCATTTAATACTATATCTCTCACCTACCACCTTTTATTTTCACCAATCAAAATCATAACAAGTTTTTTAACCAATAATTACTATTCTCTCTTCACTCTAACTCAACATTAAATAAGGGTGTTTATGTCAACAAATATTTCAATGATTGCACTCTTAAACAATGTGCATAACCTTAAACAACAAAAGATCAGGAACGGAGGGAGTATTAGGTAGCATTGAAGAATTAATTATTAGTGGTAATTAAAGTCTTGGAATTAGTAAAGTTCAATAAATGTGAGTTTTATATGTAAAATGATAATAAATATTTCTAAGATTTAGTGGAAGGTCTTATATAAAAGGATGAATGCGTATTAAGTGAGAGTAATGTTTATTGTGAGAGTTGAGAGTATAAAATTGTGACTATTAAATCTAACATGAATGGTCAAGATTAAAACATAAAGTCACATGATTTTTTTAAAAAGTCACATGATCATTAAATGACATTAAATCACAACCGTCCATTTATAATTGTATGGTCACGATTTGATTCTCTCATATCTTACAATAAATTTTACTCTCACTTGATACACCCCCTATAAAAGGACATCAAACATATCTCTAAATGGTCTAAAATTAGAAGAGATTAATTTCTATGCACCGACGGTGTAAAAAGTTTTACACCATCATTCAATCACAACCTTCCATTTTCTATTTTTAGATATTCTTAAATTCAAAATTAATTGTAAGCTAACAAAATGGAGGGATGTGATTGAATGATGGTGTTAAACTTATTTACACCGTCGGTGCATAGAAATTAATCTCAAATTAGAAACATATGGAGTATTAATAATGTCTACATGTTGTTACTTAGTAAATGTGGGTATTCTTTTTTCTTTGGTTGCACCAATGTATCCTACATTAGACAGATATGAGACTAATCTCTTTGAGGGTCTGAGAACACATTAAGCGGGTAGATCTCTTTTAACAAATCATTCTACATACACACCGACTAAGAATTAAATCCTATACTAGATGCTTGATGAGGCAAACTATCTACAAATTATGTTAAACCTTGTTGGTAGGATAGTTATTCTTTAGAGGATTGCTAAATAGTACGGAAACAAAACAGACAACCCTATACATTAATGCAATAGCAAAGGAAGTCACAAATTGAAACAGGACAAAATCAGGAAAAGCCAATAGCAGGGGAAGTGATCCATTAGTAGTTTCAAAAAGGTTTCTTCGATTCCAACTATCTTCCGGTATTCTTTAACATTATTATTTGCGGTCCTTTTCATTAATTATTTCATAAATATTTAGGCTCAATGCGTAAAATTATTCTAATTATGTTCAAAAAGTTAAAAGTAAAATTAGCAGCTGGAGTCCTTATTTTCAGAAATATAAAAAACTCCTTAATCCATAGGTGGAAATCGAAATTTTGGAGTCAGGTAAATGACTATTTACTTCTTCCATTCCTATTTATTACTCACTTTTAAGTTTTAACTAAATGGACTTTTACCTAAATGGAGGTTCACTTAGGGGTCTAGATTTGGGACCAATGCATATTCTTAGAAACATGCTCGTTCTCCCTTGTATGATTCTACAAGGATTCTGAGTTGTGAATGAACCCAAAGGCTAAGCTATCCCAACATCTTATGAATCTCAGAGGTAGAGATTGGAACCATCTCAAGGCTAACTTCTGTAGGCTTAAGGTAAACATTTTTGCATATGGCGGCGCCTACTACCCCCAGCGTCATCAGATTTAAAGGGAACTCAGATTGAGCAGTAGCAATAAAATTAGGTAACAAAATAACAGCTAATCCGATAAAAAAGTAGTATTTTTCACTTTTATATCTATTCAGTTACTGTTGAAAAAAAAAGATATCAGTTGAGCTGAAAACATCTTTATGGTGTTTGTATTTCCAGTTCTTCACCAGAACATAATGATGATGACTTCTCTAAGACCAACTAGGACCCATGCCTGAGCCAAAATGGTTGCTTGGTGGGGCATCAGTCATGCTACCGAGTCTGGTTTGAGAGGCCTGATACATGCTTTCACTGGTTCTGGGGACATGTTGAAGCTGCTGCCGGAAGAAAGCTTGGAGATTATGCTGCTGCTCATTCATCTGGAAAGGCTGATTTGAAGTCGAGAGACCCGATTTTTGTAGAGGAATTGGCAGATGCTGTTTCTCTTGCTGCTGCTGCTCATCATTCATACCCACCATAGGCAAGGTTAAGGAGGCATGATCTGGTTGTTGCTGGGACATTGCTACATGAGGTTGAGGCTGCGTGCCTTGCCCTTGTTGTTGCCAGGACATTGCTACATGAGATTGAGGCTGCATGCCTTGTCCTTGTTGTTTCTGGGACATTGCTACATGAGGTTGAGACTGCATGCCTTGCCATTGTTGTTGCTGGGACATTGCTACATGAGATTGTTGTCGGTCTTGCTCCTGTTACACAATTCTCAAGTGAGGAAAAGTTGCAATTCAAAACTAGGTTTCGCTGAATTAGCTAATGATGTTAAGAACCTGGGAAAGCGTCTTTGCTTGAGGATCATTATCAGCAAGCTTTGCTAGAAATATCAAGTTATTCTGAAGCCTGATCTGATACCTGTGCCAGGTAATTCGGATAAAATGTCATAGGTCAGTGTAAAACAAAGGGCAAACTTGGTTCTGTAAAGCTCCCTCTATGCGCGAGGTACAAAGAGGGGCCAGATCCACTTTGTGGATCTAATGTAGGCAAACCTTACTTTGCATTGCTGCAAGAGGCTAATCTACGGCCCGGACCTGTGACCGCAAAGTCACATGGCAGCAACCTTATCGTTGCTCTGAGGCTCGCCTTTTTCATAGGTCAATGTACAAGCTTAAATATTATGAAATAAATATCACAAACTATAGTTAACAATTGAGAAGGCAACAAAAACATAAGGCTAAAACATGATACTTGCAATACAAAAGAATTCAAATATGAGAACACCTTGCAATGACTTACATTCATCAAATGGAAAGAGAAAGAGATAATTAGAGTCAACATATAGAATGTTCTGACTTATGATATAACTTCACTAAATATACCTCAATGTGACATGTCATAAAAGTATGAAAATCTAAAGCATTTACTGCAATGTTTTATTTGTTACAAATTTGAGATGTGCAGAATCATTTTTCAACATCTGAAAATTATGGGGCATAATCCTAGAGGTATGCGTACAAGGACTAAAAGAAAAATCCAGCCCCAATAACTTATGATCAGATAACAGACATGTCCTTTAACTCTTCTTAAGTGATGATGAGTGCATTGAAGAGAGTAAAACATAGAGTTAAATCATTGATTGGATAATCAATAACTGAGATTGTAATTAAATTCATGCACTTATATAACAAAGAAGTCATAAAATCCACTCTGCTATTTTCTAAATCCATCATTGTAATTCTGCATTTTAGACTATAAAGTGCACTCTGCAGTTAGAGCCAAATTCACCATCCCAATTGACTCAGATCTATTCAGTTTCTACTCAAAGCAACCTAGTTTAAGTATTTTACTCTCTTTTTACAAATAAACTCTATTTTAGCAGCAAAATGGGGGTACTTTACATCTAAAATATGCCTTCTCTAGTCCTCTCTTCTTCTAAACTAACATATATTTAACCAGAGAGAACAAATATCTGCATGAATGAACAAGGTACAGAAGATAGAATACTTCAAACAAGCAACGCCATTTCTACAATGTGTTTCATGAGCAAGTAATTTCACAATTGCAACATTCTGTAATAAAACTATTCTATGGAGTAATGATACAACCAAATATTAGCTGATTATGGAAATTGAAAAATATATTTGTAACATAGTTTTTAATTAATCCCTGTCTGCATCTTAATTGAGTTCAACTTATCAGATTATATGTGCTTTGATATTTAAGACATACACAACTTTTTATAATCCTGGTTTTTCAAGAGTAAGCATAAATTGTATTTTGTAAACTGAAGCACAACTTCACTAGTGGATGTATTGTCCCTGTTTGTCTTCAGGGATGATATGTTCATGAAAGTAGAGAGTAAGTGAAGCTGTGTTTTAGTTGACACAATACAATGTATTGGAGAAGATAGAAACAAACTAAGCACAAATAGGCACAATATGTTAATGTGAAGTATAGAGTTCCCAAGCTAACTTCCATGGAGTGCTAATTTGAATTCAACAAAATAATGAAGCACAAATAAAATTATTCAGAGGACCAAGACAGAAACAAGAAAGGGAACTGAAACCACTTGGTAACCTAGAAACAATTAAAAGCAACAACAAAATCCAAATGAAAAATAATTGACTACTTACTGGGTGATTTCAATGAATCTTCCCTGGTTTTGTAATTCCATTATTGCCAAGAACAGCTCATTGTTCTCCTCCAATAACTGCACCAAGAGCAAGAACTTGTCAATATGAGACAAGCAAACACAGAGATTCTACTAATCATTGTTTCAACAAAGATCCAAACTTGATACCAAAATGCATTATTCATACCATTGTTTCAACCAAAGGTCCAAACTTGATACCAAAATGCATTATTCATACCATTATTTCAATCAAAGGTCCAACCTTTTTACCAAAGTGCTTTATGGATAGTGGATACCACTTGTTCAATCAAAGGTCCAAACTTTTTACCAAAATGCATTATGCATACCATTGTTCCAATCAAAGGTCCAAACTTTATACCAAAATGCATCATGCATTTATCTTTTCGAAACCGAAAACACACACACACACCCAAAAGAACCATACTCCATTAGTCCATTGCAAAAGCTGATGCCCCCTGTTATGAATGGAGATCATGAACACATAGCACCAAATGAATTCAACAAAGCAAGTTTACACAATGAAATGATCCCAAATGCAAAACCAAATTAATAACTTAGGGTACAAGGAAAGAGAAAGAGATGAGCACCATACACATTTGGTGAACAGAACACGATTATGACAAGAACAATGGAAAGGTGACATTTTTATGAAACCCCAATAGGAACATAGCGTAGCCACAAATCTAGAGATGACAAACAACAACGTAAGAGTATGAATGCGGGGTAATGGAATGAGTTGAAGTAAAAAGTTTGCACCTTTTGAATCTTCTCGGTGGGTAAGATGGGGAGAGGAGGAGGATCACCGTTCCACATTCTCTTGGTTCTTCTTCACAATGACAGAGCAGAACACAAAACCCTAGCGCTGCTGCTACTTCTTCTTCTCCACAGGACAAGATTATGATCACCTTTCAAAAATCATATATGTGCACTTGGGGTGTCTAATGTACATTTGTTTTTAAAGGCCATAGCGGACACGTTTTTTTTCACCGGTGATAACCGATCTTAACAAGTAAGTTCGAGGTAAATTCCGTAAATTAAAAAAGGGGGTCAATCGAAGAAATGTGAAGTTTTAGAGTAATTTAGAATATTATTCAATTTTTGAAAACCTAAGAATGGGGAGGCGGATTCGTTGACGCCATTGTTCATTTTTGCAAATCTCTTTTCGTTTGTGTGCGGTTGAAGTTGTTGTTGATTGGGTCTGATCGTAATTTGTTTTAAGTGTATTTGGGTCGAATCGTAATTTCCATTTCGTTTTATTTAAATATATGAGCAAGTTTTCCCTTTCCATGGTTTTCTTCGCTACTTATAGCAGTTTAATCATTTACATTATTTTTTTCAAGCATGAGGGTGCAAAACCTCACACTAAGTAATAGGACTTGGAGCACTTCGTTCATAGGTTGGTTTAAGTGAGCCTTGTCGTTGGAGGGTAGATAATCAATGACATAATCAAGTAGTTTCAAAATGGGGTGACCGCCCTTCAAGTGAAAAAAATCCTTAATAGAATATTATGCAAATGGGGTGGCCACCCTTATGCAAGGAGTATCATATATGCCCAAGTTAAATATTCAAATTAGTCATTGTTAATGTACTAAGTCCAGTAGATCCTGAACATATGAAGTGAAAGAGCTTGGAATATTTGGTTCATGGATGATGGATTAGCCTTGAAGAAACATTTTAGATATATAATTTTTTTTTTTGAAATAACATCCATATAATTGGAGAATAATAAAAACTGCACTTAAGTTTGTCCATTTATTTACCAGTTGGGTTTCCAATTAAATTTTCAAACCAAGAATAAAGTGGGAAAAGTTTATTGTGGCTAAAACGACGTCGCTGAGTCATAGTCCAGCGTGGCTTGCACGAGGCCTCTAAAGACAAAACGGCGACGTTTTCGCAGCATCGAGAGAGGGTTAAGATTCTTCTCTGCAATTGAGGAAGAAGAAGAAGAAGAAGAAAAGGGGGAAAATGGGGTACGTGCTGAGAGTTCGATTGGCGTCGTTCTTCATCGGTGCTGCTACGGCGTCGTTCGCCGGTCTCTACATCCTGCACCGGGATTACAAGCTCGCTCACCAATCCTTCACTCAACAGGTACCTTCTTCATCCATCCAATATTCCAATCCAATGCAAAAATCACCATTTCCCCCTTTTTTCTTTCGCTAAATTTTTGCTTTTTTCATCTTTTATTGTAATCATTTCGTTAATTGAAAGAACCTGTAGGAAGCAATTAGATTACCCTGTTGGTTAGAAAGAGGGAAAAAACTGATATCATGATGATTATGGTGTTTGTTGTTGAGTTGAATAGCTTTTTATTTGGATTTAAAATCTGAGTTTTTGTTGATGTGGCTTGGTTTAATGTCTTATGCAATGTGCCAATTGTCAATGGTTATCGCGATGCTGTGTTTTAAAGCTTTTCTAATGATTTAGGTTTAGGGCTAGGGAGGGTAGCTTTTTTCTTTTTATTTACTATTCAAGTTTAGATGGTAAATGTGTATTTGTTGTTGTCTTTTGATTTGTGAAGTGAGGACTGCGCCGCAGATGCAGGGGCAGACTGTTTCATCTTCTTATCCTTGTTTGGTTGATATAATATATTTTGTGTGAATGAGTTGGAAAAGACAGTCTCTAATTGGTTTAATGGTTCCTTTTTTGGGCTGGGGGTAGGGGGGAGCATGCTCTTGAAGGCCATACTAAGTTTGGAAAATTGAGAGGTAGTCATAAGTTGCGGTTGAAAAAAAGTTAACTTTCCGTTATGTATAGTGAGTGACATGTACAAACTAAACTATCTGAAGGTCATTTTCCTGGTGCAATAGTCTAAGCAACACAGGGAAGATGGTGGGGGGGGTGGGGATTCTGATAGAGCGGATAGATTTTAATCCTTTTCATGTTTGGTTAAGAGGTGAGGAGAAATAGCCCCTTTTTCATGTTTGGTTCATGAGAGGAGGGGATGGATTTTAAAACAAGTTTCAAACACAGTTCTTTTGTCATACCAAATGTTTCCCCTCCAAACTATCTGAAGGTCATTTTCCTGGTGCAATAACCTATTACATAAGGATGTGTTTGGTTCAACGGAAGGAAGGGGAGGGGGGATTTCGATGGACGGGATGAGAGGGGAGAGATTTTAATTCTTATCATGTTCGGTTAAGAGGAGGTGAGGAGAAATCCCTTTCGTGTTTGGTTCATGAGAGGAGTGGTAGGATTCTAAAACAGATTTACTTTAATTGTCCTTACTTTTAAAATACAGTTTCAAGTTTTATAACGTAATAATAGATACTTTTGTCATACATAATATTTCCCCTCCAAAACCCTCCACTTCTGGAGCGGAGATAAAATTGAGTTATAGGGGTTTTGGCCCCCTCCATCCAATCCCTTCCCCTCCAGCCAAACAGTACTTAGTCTTACCTGTTAACAGCTGCTGTGTTGAACCCATATTTGATAGAACTGATTCCTACTTGACCCTCTCAACACATACTTGTGATCTGTTGTTTGTTGAGCTTGTCTTTAGTTTGCACAACATGCTCCAGGCTGTTATTTCTGTTGCCTGGTTTGTTGTTGCTTATATTTTGCTCCTTGCCTTGGCTTGTTTCTCCATTACCTTTCTATACATATTTCTTGGTCTCATAATATTCCTTGTCTTGCATCCTAAATCTGTAAACAGATTTTTTGAATGTGTTTTTCATTGCAAGACCTCCTCATAACCTCTAGCAGATTTATTTTATTCCCTTAATTTGGATCTAGCATTCTCCTATTTCCCTTTCTTTAGTTTTATGCAGAGTGGTCTGAATCTTTAGTGACTTTTTCTTGTTAGTTGGACAAGCATAACAGAACAGGCAAACTTTTCGTTAACTGTGTTTCTTCGGGACTTGAAATTGAGGATGAATCTAGTTAAATAATTTGTATATCGTTATGTTATATTCTTGGGGTGTGAGTATATCAGTTGTTGTTATCAATATACTATTGTATATCTATTAAGATTTAGTTTATTATTAGTCTTATCTCATAGAGATATAGTTAAGATTTGTTTATGTATTTTAGATTAGTATCTATTTAAATAGAGATGATATCTATTTAAATAGAGATAGGATTAGATAGATTTAGTTTCTCTTTATCTCTTTGTTAGTCTATATATATTGTAGTCAAGTCAAGTATTATCAATGAAATATAGATATATTTTATCAAATTCAAGTTGGTATCAGAGCGCAAGTTTCGATCCTACCGCTGTGAGGGGGCTCCTCCCCCGTGAGCCCCCTCATGGTGACTTTCCAAATCTTTCTGGATTTATTTTTCGTACTTTGCTTCCGCTTGTTAGTTCTAGCCGTTTTCTTACGGCCTCGTTTCTTTCTGATTATGGTCCCCTTTGTCTTGGAACCCTAGTAATGTTCAGCCACTATCAATGTCCTTCCACGCGCCGTCTTCTTCTCAGCGAGTGAGTTACACTCGCGCCACCCTCCAAGCATCCTTTCGCCGTCGCAATTGCACAGACAAGGTCGTCTACCCCTCCTGGTGCTGTTTCAGGGGTCCTTTTGCCCAGATCCAGAGTATTGTTTGTTGTTCTTGGATGCCTACTTCAGATTTTTCTATTTATGTGCATGTGTGAACTTACTTTATCGTTATGTGGTGGTAAAGCTTCAGAAGAGGTTTTTGTTGGAGCTTTCCTTTCTATTTCATCAACAGCAGTGGTATTGAAGTTTTGATGGAAAAGAACACTACTAATGCCCTTCATCTTGTGATTCTCCTATGATTTCTTCGTCAATTTCCTTCTTTGCCAATTCATATACTGAATTTTCAGTATAGAAATCACAAAAAGATCATTACATTTGTGGCGATCAAAATCAGTTTTTCATAAATTAATGTGTTCACAGTGATGAAGTGTTCGACCAACATCATTACAATTCTGGTTCATGACAAGGTTGAGATTTCCTTGATGCAACAGTTTGAGCAATTTCAGATTTCGCAGATTCACTAACATTGTGTTTGGCAGCAGTAGCTTTTCTCCGCAAGTTAATTATATTTGTTGCAAGCTATGCATATGACATATATGCTCTAGCTTGAGGGGAAGATCTGGAAATATCTTAATTATATTTGTTACAAGCTATGCATATGACATATATGCTCTAGCTTGAGGGGAAGTGTTGGATATTGCTAAATATCCTAATAAAGACCACAATCAACACCTTCGACAATCGTTACCCTTTGTTGCTGGTTTGGTGGAGGTTGTAATGAAGAAGTGTTTGGTTGGATCTAATTGTATTGCGCTGCTACACTATTGATAGTCTTTGAATGTTGCATGTGATTGCAAGAATTGAAATTCTTCTCCTTGGCAATTGGCAATGGTAATTCGTTTGTTTGGTGAAGGGTTGCATTGTTTAGATCTCCGGTGTAAAGGATTTTATTGTTTGGCTCTGTTTTGAGGTGTTGTGCCGCCACCGTGGTGATCGTCCGGTCCAACTCTTCTAGTTTGGTTCGTGAGTCTGCTGTGTTTACTCATCTGCGATGTTTCTCGCTGTTTGAGATCTTAGTTTGCGTCTCATGGTTCGAGATGCTCTTATTACAATGATCTTGGCTGACTTTATGCAATTTGGTTTGGTTTGGTTTTGGAGGTGACAGTGTCACCTTCGTTTGTTTTGTCTCGATTGTTTGGTTTTCTGGTTTTAGGGCTTCAGCTGCAGGTTGCGCTGACCCTGTTTGGTTTTCTGGTTTTAGGGCTTCAGCTGCGAGTTGCGTTGGCCCACTCTCTAATGTTTGAGAGTTGTCTGTGTCAAAGTTGACACCATTGTTTGTCTTATAAGCCATCAATCGATTGACTTCAAGTATGTTTTATTTCTGTTTGGTTGTTGTTGGTGAGTTGTTGCTTCAGCTTTGTTTTGTTTTCGGGCGTATTGTTGCTGGTTTTTCGCCCTTGTTTGCTGGCTCAGCTACCCTACGACACTCCAGAAGAATTGGTTTTTGTCTTGCATCAATTTCAGCCATATCAAGTATGAGAAGTTGTCTTTATCGTGCCCATGGATTTAGCAGAAGTTCGAAAGATTATTCAATTTCAAGTATGAGAAGTTGTCTCTTGCCGCCATGGATTTACTAAAAGTTTGAAAGGTTATTCAATTCAGAGATTTGCCAAGCCCGTCATTAATAAGGGATATCTATTAAGATAATTTTCTTCTTGGGTTCGATTTGTTACAAGCTTAAAGCTAAGTAAGCTTTAGCTTGAGAGGGAGTGTTGAATATCTATTAAGATTTAGTTTATTATTAGTCTTATCTCATAGAGATATAGTTAAGATTTGTTTATGTATTTTAGATTAGTATCTATTTAAATAGAGATGATATCTATTTAAATAGAGATAGGATTAGATAGATTTAGTTTCTCTTTATCTCTTTGTTAGTCTATATATATTGTAGTCAAGTCAAGTATTATCAATGAAATATAGATATATTTTATCAAATTCAAGTGTTATCAATATACTATTGTATAGCTTGACTGCTTGATTGATTTATGCCATAGGAGCTGCAGACCAGCAGTATAATTTTTGTTGTTCCTAATCAATGTGGTTTTTGAACTCTCTCTCTCTCATGGTTTAAACATTGAATTTATTCATCATCATATTAAGAAATTGCAGTTGGTTTTTTTTTTCTAATTGTTTGTAGCACAAGAAGTTGTGTTTTGCTGCCGAATTTTTGGGATTTCTCTATTTGAGTCATTAATCCAAATTACTTAAAAAGTCTACACATTGTATTGTACCATATTGTTCATTTCAATCTTGTTTGGAGATAATACATTCTTCACACATTTGTTATAATCTTTTTTCCCTTCTCGCTTATGTGGCTGGCATTCATGTCTCACAATCAGAACTAGTTGCTGATTTAGAAATTTATTTTTTCGCTTTAATTGACATTACTATGTAGAGAACGACAGCTAAACTCCTTACGAATGTTGTGCATTATTTTGATTAAACTCCATGTTGCTAAGGCAGTTGTGTATGGGTAATTGATTTGTAAGCATGAGTATAGATTCTAGGAATGATATTTCATTGCATGGATCAATGACAAAGTTTGCTGAGTATTTGTTTTAGCAATCATTGAATATACTATTTGATCCACAGAATGAAGCTTTTTCTCCCTTCTCCTATGAATTAAGCATGTATCAGCATCACACATATGTAGTCCATACTCCATTTTTCTAACACTATTCTTACGAATTCTTGGCTATAAGCTTTCCTGCATAGTGTCTGTCTATTAAATGCGCATTTGTATTAACAATTCTTGCATGAGCATAGTATAAACTAAAAATGTATTTTGAACCCCTAGATTGTAAGGTCAATCCTTAGTTGCACTCTTACCACCACCCGAGTCGAATTTGAAAGAGCGATTTACAACACCAAAATAGCTAAAGTTGGATTAAAATAATAGTAACAATTATACTGGAGGTATAAAAACTCTAGTGTTGAAGTTATTTAAATTTTATTTTAAGCTTTTAATTGATTTTTCCTAGTATACACGTTGTTTATGCAAATATTGTTCCTCATGTGCTGCTTTAATTAATATCTATACTTTCCTTGCTTTTCCAGATGAATGGTCTCTACGAATCACTAGACAGTCGAATTTCTTCCTTGGAAAAACTGAAGCAACCTGAAACTTCACAACAAGTGGAAGCAACAGAATAATTGTACGGACTGAATCATCCATTGTAGTTAATTGTTGTGGAAAAAAAACTGATTGGATGTATTCGCTTTGACAAGTGACTTTACACTGTTTACTCTCTCCTCTGGAATAAGTTCAATTTCCCTCATTTTATGGCACCTCACATGGCTGAACTTTCATACCTGAAGAGATCAGTTCTGTATTCAGATGCAATTTGGATTATTCTTTTGGCCTAGAGTATTTAGCTTTTATCACTTTAATGTGATGATTAATGAACATTTGCGAGAAGTTGTGTTTTCTTTTTCCACTATTGGAAGTTTTGTTTTCTATTTTGTCTTTATTTACTTGACAATAAAATCATTCCTCTAAAGCAGAAAATATAGGGTGTGTTTGATTATGGTTCTATAAAACAAGTTATAATATCATCTAGTGGTTGGTGTTGGTTGGTTCAAGTGTTACATGCTTGATTCCCTTTAAGCAAAGTCTTGGGTTTGAGTTTTGTGTGGATGGAAAAATCCCCACTCCCCCACTAGGAGAGTTAGCCATATTATAATATGTATCTTTCCGGCTTGAACAATATTGGCTCCTGAGAACACGATACTTGTAAGCCAAAAAAAAATGTATAGTTTTAAAAAACTGAAGAGAAAACTCTATTAAATAGGAATTGCTTTAAAAAATTATTTTTTAAAAATAGTTCTAAAATTAAAATACAAAAACATCTTAGGAATGTTTGGAGAGGGCGCTGCTCCGATACCTGCAGAAAATAAGAGAGTATGGTACCATTTAGTTCATCTTTTACCATACAAATGACTAATTTGTAAATTTAAGAAAATTATTATGGAGAAAACCCGACCAAAGGTATGGAATCCTTTACTTTTTAAGGAGTACCAAAAAAGTTGCCGGAAGTTTTGGTTTTTGTTCAATAATGATATGTACACACATAATTTTTTAAAAATTATATTTCCATCTATTTTTATTTCTATCTCTCTTCTCTTACTATCACATCTCATATTTTTTCTCTCTTACTTTTTATTTTCTTCCTATCTCTCTCTCATTCTACCTCTTTCCACCTCAAAGAGAGGTGTGAAAGAAACATTATTCGTTTTCGTTTTCAAGTCATGTCTATTGACTTTGTAAAACATCTTTTTTAAATAATTTTATTTTCTTCTTTTGGAAAGTAAGTTTTAAAATTGATTTTAAATTAAAAAATTTGAAGAAGGCTCTTAGTATTTTATACTGATTTGTTTATTTTTTGATGTACCAAAAAAGTATTTTATACTGAAGTTCAGTGGGATTTGGGTTTGGCACCCCACCCTTTAGGCTACGCGCCCCAGCATTTTTTTTTTATTCCAAAACTACCCATCGGTAAATGATTTGCCGATGTCAAAATACCAATCGGTAAATCATTTACCGTTATTGTTCCTCAGTATGAACACCTTCATCCCATTACCCAGAACACGAAGAACAATATCGGTTAATAATTAACCGATTCTAATATTGTATCGGTATATCATTTACCGATTTGTAATCTGGAAGTTTGATCACCTTTTCACCATTACTCCTCCCTCCACCAACCCCTCCACCATTACTCCTCCCTCCAACAACCCCCCACCAGCCCCCCATAACTCGCCCAAACTACCTTATTCTCCATTACTCCACTCCTCCCTCACATTTCACCTTCCCACCACCACCACCATCTCCACATTTCCACCACCACCACCACCAACACCACCACCACCAAGGGAAAGCTTTTAACTTCTGGTAAGTGTTGTTAGCTTTGGTACTTTATTTATAGTTAGTTTAAGTAGTTAGTTGTTAGTTTAAGTAGTTAGTTTAGTTAGTTAAGTTGGTAATTTAGGCTGCTAAATCGTGAACTGAATCGGTAAATGATTTACCGTTATAGTACCGGAATTTGATTTACCGTTATGGGGTCGGAATTTGATTTACCGTTATATGGTCGGTTATTGATTTACCGTTTTTGTTCCAGGGATGACAGAGTCATTTTTCTTTGGTGAATCACAATTGATACATGCTGCTGGATTGGAAAATGATAATCCAGAGGAGCGACCATCACTAGCTGAACCTCCGATTATATCTATAGATGTCTCTCATTTGTATCATACTGATCAGGTACTCATTGCACAAATTTTTGCATGCTTTGTTTGCTTTGTTTATGCCTTGTTTTATGCCTTATGCCTTGTTTATCCTGAAACAGCGTTTCCCTTTGAAAGATGATCTTATGAAATGGGTTTGCGACATTTCTATGGCAAATAATTTTGTTTTGGTGACAACAAAGTCTGATAGTGGTGCGAAGGGGAGAAAAGAATATGTCATTCTGGGGTGTGAGAAGCATGGTGCGTATATTCCCTACAGAGAACCGGATCTTGTTGAAGGAACGTCAACACAAAAGACAGGTTGTCCTTTTAGGCTAAAAGGACGACGTACGAAAGATGATAAAGGTTGGTGGTTGAAGGTGATGGACGGTAGACACATCCATCTCGCAGCTGAGTCACTAGTTGGCCACAATTACGCTGGTAGACTGAATAGTGAGGCGAAGGAGGACGTGATAAATCAGGCTAAGACTTGGGTTCCACCTAGAAAGATGTTGGCGTCCTTGAAGGAAAAAGATCCTTCAAACTTGACTACCATCCAACAAATTTATGGTGTTTGCAAGCGGTTCAGACAATCCGTTCGTGGGTCACTGACAGAGATACAATACTTGTTGAAGAAGTTGGACGGTGAGAAGTATGTTCACTTCGAACGAAATGAACCCGGATCGGAAGTGATTAGAGATATATTTTGGGCTCATCCGAATGCCGTCAAACTTTTCAACACATTCCCATATGTAGTGATCATGGATTGCACATACAAGACCAGCAAATACAAACTACCCTTGCTCGAGATTGTTGGCCTGACCTCCACGGATAAAACATACTCAATAGCATTCTGTTACATTGGCAGTGAGACCACAGAGGACTACATTTGGGCATTGGAGTGTATGAAGTCTCTGATTTCCGACCAATCCAGGTTGCCTAGAGTGATTGTGACGGACAGAGATCTTGCTTTATTGAGTGCTGCTTCACAAAGCCTTCCCACCACCACCCATTTACTATGCTTGTGGCACATCAACAAGTGTGTTTTGGCAAAGTGCAAAGAGTATGTTGGCACGGATGATTTTGCTCAAGAGGTTATGGACAAGTGGGCCGAATTGGTAGATGCTCCAACAGTTCCAGAATTTGAAGCTCATTGGATTGAATTGTTTAACATGTGCAAGCATAAACACAAGTTGAAATTTGCCACTTATTGTTCTACTACATGGTTGGTCCACAAGCAGAAATTTGCCAAGGCATGGACAAATCATGTGATGCATTTTGGAACAACAACAAGTAACAGGTACAAAAATTATGTTATGACTTGTTATATGTATTTCATTTCATAGATTATTACAGTATTAATTCTTACATGTGCGTTGTTGGTTTGCAGGGCTGAAGGTGCACATGCCAGCTTGAAGTTGATGTTGCGGAACAGTAAGGGTGACCTGGCCACATCATGGGATGCGTCGCATAGTTTGACCACCAATCGCCACACTGAGATAGTAGCATCGTTTGAGCGCAGTATGAATAAAATTGATCACCTTTTCAAGACCCCTTTCTACACAAATATTAGGGGATTTGTGTCAATCAAATGCCTGAAACTCATTGATGCTGAACTGACAAGAATGCGAGCCTCCGGCGGCAGATGCGATTGCTTATTGAGAGAGACTCATGGACTACCTTGCGGTTGTCAACTTGCAGGTTACCGGTCAACCACTCTCCTCTCAACTACTTCCAATTATTTATATTTGTGATTCAATGTAACATGTCTGTGAACTTGCAGATTATGAGAGGATTCCGTACGAGGCCATTCATCCATTCTGGAAGAGCCTAAGTTGGGAGCATGTACCTGTTGTAGATACTGGCAGCTCAGATATTTGCGGACTAAACCATGGAGAGATGCACCCAGAAGTTGAGGCACTGACACGTTATTTCCATTCTTTGGATACTGGAGGGCAGAGTATGGTAAGGAGGAAGCTTCAAGCGATATATTGTCCTGAAAGGAGACGGAGGTGTAGCAGACGGACACGGAGACGGAGCCCCGGCCGGAGTAGCAGACGGAGACGGAGACGGGGCCGAAGCCTCAACCGCCTGACTAGCTGCTCGATGGTCGCCGCGCCGCGTAGAAGCATGCAAGCGCTCGTGGCGATCCTCTGCATCATCGACTGTAGAAGATCGAGACCTCTTCCTCCCGCCCTTCATTCTCCTATGAAAAGCAAACAAATTTAACATCAAATTACAACTTGAACAACTTTAACAGTTACAACTTGTACAAACATCTCTCATATAGCAACAAACATCTCTCATATAGAAACAAACATCTCTCATATAGCATCAACACCCTTTCTAATTTGTCAATCTAGATAACTAAAATGCAACATTAAGGAAGTTCCCTAGTTCTAATAAGCCGATACCATCAACACCCTTTCCCAGTGTCATGACACTAAAATATTTGAAAATTTGTACAAAATATTCAGCCCAATAGATGGAGGAAAACTAAAAAAAACTGGCTTAAAAAAACTGGCTTAAAAAAACTGCCTTAAACTGGTTTAGAATCGGGAAATGTTTTCCCATTACAGAATCGGAAAAACATTTTCCATTACAGAATCGGAAAATGTTTTTCCGATTTTACAGTAACCCAGAAACCAGAACTGGAAACGACCCACTCGTGCCCATGACCGTTTCATGCCATTTCAGTCAATAAAACCTACCTCTAATCAATAATCAACTACCCTAGTGTTCAACATTCACCTAATAATCCATCAACTACCTCTAATCATCAATCAATGTGAGAGAATCAATAAAAATGGAACTTACCTTTTGAATGTAATGGAATGGGAGTTCCGGAGCTTTGAGGAAGCTTTGATGATGATGGGACCGAACGCAAGTTTGGGAGAGATTTGAAGAGGGAGTGATTTGGGGAGGGAAATGGGTTTTGAAAATTATGTTTCAAAACCTATCTGATGCTGTTATATCAATACGAATCGGTAAATGATAAACCGATACGTATCGGAAAATCATTTACCGATATTAATCCTGAGGGTTTCCGGTAATTTCCCCACTTTAAGTGGGGCGGGAAGCCTAAGGGCTGGGGTGTTAAACCCAATTCCCAAGTTCAGTTGGGAAAAATCTTTAACTCTCCCTCCCGTAGAAGTTAAAATTTGACATTGCTTAATATTTTTTTTTTGGTCTGGGAATTAAGGATTATATTGAAAGTGGGCCAAGAGCCCGAAAACAACCAGGTCTGCATGGCACAAAAGAGGTCAATAAAGAACCGCCAGCTGGTTGGTGACTGGTACAACATAACAGTTAAAACAGCAATAATTGCAGAGTGGAAATAAACTAACATACAAGGGAGGAAAGCAGAGGGAATATATTGGACTATTACACACAAGCTTTATAGAGAGGCTTGTCATTTTGTATTGGAAGATGCTTCAGCCTATGCCTGTGGGTGGTTCTCTCGAAATTGGACAGGGGATTGTGCCAATTATGATGGTGAGTATGCTTGATTGAGCTTCCTGTCCTGAATTATGAAGACCGTGACCAGTAGTATGATGGTTATGAGTAGGGGGTGCTGTAACAGAGCCAGATCTGTCTTTGGAGAGAGCTCTTTGAAGCTGTTGGGGCTGGACCCAGATCCAGTTTGGTTGGAGGTTACCTTGGTGGCTCAATTCAGCTACGCAATGGGCTACTTGGTTAAACTTTCTGCTTGTCCAGGTGAAACTCCAATTTTGATTGTGTCTGCTCCAGCTTTGAATATCATGAATTATGTGTTTTATTTCTCCTATTTGTAGGATCCCCTGGCAGGCTTGGATGAGCTTCAAGTTGTCTGATTCGAAAATAGCATTGTCCCAGTTCATATTATTTGCAGTAACAACAACATCTCTTAGGATCAAGGCTTCCGCAACTAGAGCAGAGGGGGCAAAAGCTTTCCTAGTCAATCCCCCTGTAAGGAAACCTTCTTCATCTCTGACTATAATAGCCCCTGAAGTTTTCTTATTGTGCAAAGTAAATGCTGCATCAGTACTGATTTTAATGTAGCCTCTTGGAGGTTTTCTCCACTAGGAGATAGAGTTTCTGTTTTGCAGGTTAGGAGCATTGTCTGCTTGAGGAAGAGAAGGTTGGGCATCTAGGAATTCCCTGATAGCTAGTTGAATTTTCCTCATTGTGATAAGTGGTTCTGGCTTTGTTCCTTTGAATACAAATTCATTTCTGGATTTCCAAATCTCCCATAGAGTGTATCCCAGAATAGTTAAGAGAATGTCAGCATCCTGGGAGCTAGAGATTGCTGTTACAGTATCATTCAACCATGAGGAAAACAGGGCATCTCTTGGCACAGTGAGATTGAGGTGAAGTTGGCCTCCAAACCATACAGCTCTAACCCAGTCGCATCGGAGGAAGGTGTGAGTGGTTGACTCCTCTTCTTTGGAACAGATAGGACATTCAAACTCTCTTGAGATTATCCTCCTCCATAGGTTCTCTTTGACAGCAATTGCGTTTTGACTTAGTCTCCAGAGGAAGGATTTGATTTTGTGGGGCATGTTAGCTGACCAGATGCTGTTCCAGAGACCTGTGAGTGGTTGAGAGGAGGTTGAGGGGATTTGAGTGATAGAACCAGATTTATTTTTGATCTGTCTATACCCGGATTTCACTATGTAAGTTCCTGATTCCCTGAAAGGCCATATAAGCTCGTCTTCTCCGTCTATCAATTTCACAGAAGTTTGTAGTATTTTCCCTACATCCACTGGGGACAGGGTCTCTCTGATTTTGATTGTATTCCATCTGTGGTTGGTCTCATCCAGTAAACTGCTCACTGTGGTTCCTTCTTGTACTGTGTCACTGATGATGTTTTCTCCTGAGGCCAACCAGTTGTGTGAAAGGATATTTATTGATTTCCCATCACCTACGAGCCATCTTCCTTCCTTGATAAGAGCTTCTCGACCATGTAGGATGCTGTTCCAGGCCCAAGAGGGTGATCTACCTTTTATTGCTTGATAGAAGGAGCAGTTTGGGAAATAGATACCTTTAAGCACCTGTGCCCATAGTGAATTGGGTTGTTGAGTCATTCTCCAAGCTTGCTTTGCTAGAAGGGCTTGGTTTAAAATCTCGAAGTCCTTGAAGCCCATGCCACCTTCTTTCTTGTTGAGTGTTAGGATATCCCACTTTCGCCAATGTACACCTCTATCTCCTTTGGACCTCCACCAGAAGTTGGCTACCTTTGCACAAAGCTCTGTACAGAATCCTTTGGGGAATTTAAGGAGGGACATAGAGTAGGTTGGGATGGCTTGAAGTACTGATTTGATTAGGACTTCTTTGCCCGCTTGGTTGAGAAGTAGACTCTTCCATCCCTGAATTTTATTGAGT
Source organism: Lotus japonicus (assembly GCF_012489685.1). Lineage (NCBI taxonomy): Eukaryota > Viridiplantae > Streptophyta > Magnoliopsida > Fabales > Fabaceae > Lotus > Lotus japonicus. The sequence continues at coordinate 71,418,641 of NC_080041.1, forward strand.
AGTTTTTCTTTGATCCATGCTAGTGATTGGTTCTTTGATCTTCCCCATTCGGCAGGAATGCCTAGATATAGCCTCGGATTGTCCCAAATCTGGATACTTAGGATGCTTGCAAGTTCAGCTTTCTTGTTATTTGGTAGATGTTTCCCCCCTATAAGTCCAGATTTAGCAATGTTGATTCTTTGGCCGGAAGCTTCTGAAAAGCTGTTGAGGATTTGTTGTAGCTGGAAAAACTCTTGGGTGGTAGCTTTGGTGAAGAGAATGGCATCGTCCGCGAAGAAGAGATGTGTGAGGGGGGGAGAAGAAGGGGTTAGAGACATACCTTGCAATGATCCGTTGATTCTGCTGTTGGAGAGCATATGTGATAAGACATCCATACAAATGATGAAAAGGTAAGGAGATAAAGGATCTCCTTGCCTTATGCCACGCTGGGGAATTAATCTGTCTCCTATGGCACCATTTAGCTTGAATCTATATGAGACCCCTTGGATTAATTTCATGATAAGGCAGACCCATGATTCATTGAACCCAAAAGCCAGGAGAGCTTTTCTTAAGAATTCCCATTCAATACGATCAAAGGCTTTGTTGAGATCAAGTTTGATTGCTGCATTGTTTCTGCTACAAGGGCCTGGTCTTTTAAGCTTGTGGAAAGCTTCCTCGACAATTATGAGATTGTCTTGAATTTGTCGGCCTCCCACAAAGGCGCTTTGGTGGGGAGTAATCAGTTGTTCCATAAAAGGTTTCATCCTGATGACTATGATGCGGGTGATGATTTTGTAACTAAAGTTCACACAGCTAAAGGGTCTGTATTGATTGAGGGACTCAGGGTTGGGTACCTTAGGAGTTAGCACAACCAGTGTTTCATTGATAGAGTCAGGCATAGTACCTGTTTCAAAGAAGTTTTTTACAGCAGCAATTACATCCTCCTTGATAGTAGCCCATTGCTTTTGATAGAATAAACCGTTCATGCCATCAATACCTGGCGCTTTCATGTTCCCTAGATTGTAGACCGCAGCTTTTATCTCCTCTTCTTGGATAGGCTCCATGAGACTGTCATTGAGTTCAATTGGGACTTTGGGATGGACATGTGAGAGGCAGCTATCAATGTTTTGGCTAGTAGGGTTAGAGGACTGGTATATCTCATGGTAGAAGTTTAAGATTTCAGTCTCAATATTTGCTTGGCCTTCCACCCAAAGACTTGAGGTATTTTTGATTCTTGTGATATTGTTTCTTTCCCTCCTTTGTACAGTAGAGGCGTGGAAAAAACGCGTGTTTTTGTCTCCCCATTGTAGCCATTTGATCCTAGATCGTTGGCTCCAATAAATTTCTTCTTGTTGCCATAGCTGTTTGATTCTTTGCTGAATGTGATGAAGTTCTTCCCAGTTCATGTTGGTGTGGTGTGCACTTTGCATCTCCCGTAGCCTATTTTTCAAAGTTCTAATCTCCTCATCTGCACGGGAAGAATTGTCCTTGTGCCATGCTTGTAGATGGTTCTTGCAGCTGTTGCTCTTATTAATTAAGGAATCCCAGGGGTTGCTTGTGTCAGAGGAATTGAGCCAGCCATCTTTGACAATTTTAGGACATTCAGGATGCTCCTCCCAAAAGGCTTCATATCTAAAGTATCTCTTGGCCTTGATGTGGGGTTGGAGGAGGATGTTGATGGGAGCATGATCAGAACTAACAATTGGGAGGGCAGAAACAGTTGCATTTGGGTAGAGCATTTTCCAAGGCCAATTTCCCATTGCCCTGTCTATTCTCTCTTTTGTAGTCTGGCCATTTCTTGGGTTGCTAATCCATGTGAACTTACAGCCTTTAAGGTCCATGTCCAGGAGTCCATTTTGATCTAGGAAGCTTCTAAAGAGATTCATTCTGTATTGCTTTGTGGCCTGATTCCCACCTTCTCGTGTTGGTCTAGGATTTCATTAAAATCCCCCATGATGATCCAGGGTTCATTCTGATTTGGGTGAAGAGTGGAGAGGAAGTCCCAGAAGTTCCTTCTTTGCTCATAGTTGGGGTGGGCATAAATGAAAGTGCAGGACCATTGTGAATTGTTGGTAGTGTCATTGATGGAGGTGTGGATGTGGTTTAGAGAGCTTGAGAGGATGGTGATTTGTAGCTGCGATTTCCAATAGAGGGCTAAGCCTCCTGCAGTGCCTCGAGCCTCGACACAGTGCATATTGGGGAATTTCAGAGCTGATCTAGACCTTTCAACTCTTCCTAATGGGGCCCTGGTTTCCATGAGGAAGAGGACAACAGGGTAGAGTTTAAGGTTGAGGTCCCTTAACTCCCTAACTGTTGCGGCAGCTGCCATGCCGCAACAGTTCCAACAGAGGAAACTCATGGCGAGGTAGGGGCATGGGCAGGCCCGCCTCCTCAGCCATGAGAGTAGTGGTAGTTGGTGCTGTAATAGATAGACTTTGTGGTGATTGTTGTTTCCTTCTCTTGACATTGCTTTTTACTTCTTCACCCAGGTTGTCAAAGGTTCTTTTCAAGGAGACTCCTGAGGCAAATCCAGATGCTAGGAGGGATTCACACTCATAGGTAACCTTACAAAGTTGCAGGTCCTGTTGCTCATCATCATCAGGGGGAGTTCCACAAAGTAGATTTGTTATGGTTTTGGTGTACTAGTCATTTCCTCAACAGGATGTTGTTTTGTAGCCATTGTTATGTGCTGATTTTTTTTATTCAAATAGGAATGAGACATCTTTAAACTAATTTGAACATTTTTAGAGCCCATCACACTTTTTTTCTTGATATTGGCATCAGTCCATCTATTTAATTTAAGTTATGTACATTATTATTCACCTTTTTTGTTTTTTTTGAAAAATCCATAGAAATTATTATTCACCTTATTAACCTAATAATATTTTTTATACATTGAAAAATTAACAGGAAAAGAAACCAACACTAGCCAATCCAGTGAGAGTTCTTCAGTAGAAGAACTTCAAGCTCTAGTGGGGGAACCTCAACCATCCTATTACCAATCATGGGGAGAAGAAAGCCCTGTTTTACCATCCAATTAGCCACTACATTCCCATCCCGACAACACCAAAAAAACTCTACTCGCTTGCTTCTTGCTAGCATGTTGCGAATCTCTCGAAGCACAAGAGCATGAATATGAAAACTAACACGAACAGGGTCTGCAACTATTGTTACGAGCTCTTGACAGTCAGAATCACATACAAGCCTACGCACACCTCGATCCCAAGCAAACTGGAGCCCATCACACAAGGCAAGAGCATTTTCCAGGAAAGGACTTCCCTCCAAATAATGGGTCATGAAACCCATGACCCAGTTTCCAGCATGATTCCGAAGCAAACCACCACCCCCCATCGCGTTATTCTCCTCCCATAAGCTCCGAACAACGTTCAACTTCAAGAACTCAGCAGAGAGGGGCCTCCACCCAACATTCAATAAACCATTCCCGTCATGTGTCAAGTCAAGTTGTAGGAATCGAAGAAAGTCATCGTGCTCGCGGGGGGGGGGGGGGGGCTCCACCCAACATTCAATAAACCATTCCCGTCATGCATCAAGTCAAGTTGTAGGAATCGAAGAAAGTCATCGTGCTCATGGCAGAGCTTTCTCCAAGCACTTTCTAACGTCCAAGGCTGAGAATCCAGGACCATGTTACCCATTAATAATATTAATTTCACAACCAACTAGCGAGAAAAATAAAATTTTAATTAAAAATGATAAATTTAATTATTGTGAAAATTATAGAATAACTTATAAGTACACCAAAAAAAGTCTTGCATTGAGATATACTTAAGGGCGATTAACTGAATAATTATATCTTCTCACTTCACTTTTGAGGTGTGGAGAGGTGAAAGAAGAGAGATATATGAAGAAAGGAGAGAGAAAATAAAGATGTGATAGATGATTTGATTGATAAAGAAGAGATAAATAGATAAAGAATGAGGTGGAAAAGGAGTGGAGAAGTGTGTATGTATCATAACTCCGATTAACCCAATGAGACTCAAGATATTTGCCCAAATCTTGATTTTTGTTTGTGTACAATACATTATTTGGAATAATCTAAATGAGAAAATTCCAATCACATGAAATCAAGGAAAATGGGCCTGACTTTGACTACTTGTAGAATTGAATGATAGGAGTAACATCTGTGGGGCCTAGATGATGTTATGTTACAATAAATTGTTTTGTCGAGCCCATTTCAAATAAGGTATTATTGGAGGGAAAATCAAAATAAATACTTTAAGTAATTGAACAGCTGCTTTATTTTTAGACCTTTCTTTTGGGTTAAAAATCACAATTACATACGATCTGTTAAAATCATAAGTACATTGCCAATTATATAATGAATTAAGCTAATCAATCTACTTCAAAATGGACTTATTATCTATTTTAACACAAACTAAAATCCACTTTTCAAAGGTTAAAATAAAATCTCCTCATGTCTTAATCTCATATATGATATAACCATGTCATGTGAGAAATCATGACCATTAATTATTTTTTATGCTAAATATTATTTTCCACATCATTTTAATTTTCTCTCCATATATCCATTAAGGGCACAAATTTCATTAAAATAGAATTAAAGACTCAGATCTTCACATGACCATGTCATGTGGGAATTAACACATGAGGGGATCCAAATCCAGAAAAAAGAATTAGAAGAAAGTATTAATAATAAAAGATTAAAAACTATTTTAAAGTAAACCATGACATTCAACATAAGAGTTGTTAAATTAATACTCAAACAGTCAAACTTTACAGGAAACAAGATCCACAAATTATTTTTGTCAGGCAACATTAGTCATTTACCCATTTGTAAGGGAAAATAGTCACAAAAAGTTTAAAGTCATGAAAAATAGGAGAATAAAATTGTGAAAAATAAAACCAAAGAAACTTAAATAGGGTTGTTTAAATGAATCTAGACAAAATTTGAGTTAAATAATCTTACTCTTAGTGAATCACTAAATTAATAAATTAAAATATTATTTTAAACTTCTAAATAAATAGATGTAACTTTATATTTTACACTATTTTTTTCTCCCATCAATTTCCACCTATTTTTTTTTTATCTCTATTATTTTTTATCACACCACTAATTATATCTCTCATTTATTTTTGTTCCAATCTCTTTCAACATGAGTGCAGGTGAAATGATGGCAAAATCATCATTTTTCAAATAGGTATGTCTAGTTTTTTTTTTTCTTTTATGGTTAAGGAAAGTAGAATTATATATGTAGTCCATTTGACTATAAATAAAAATGATTATATAATACATGGGGAAGCATCGAATATAGTCCATTTTCCTAGGAAAAGGAACAAAAAAAAGGTATGTGGATGGGATGGGACCATATGGAGTTAGATGTACTTGGAGATAGAACATAGAAGTGGCCATCCATATCGCATCTTGAGAAAATGAGAAGATATATATAAATAAATAAAAAATCAAATTAGAACGTGGTCCTTCCTTCCCCTAATGGGAAGGCAAGTTCTCAATTATTAATTATATGAAATCAGAAAAGGAAAAAAAAGATTAAAAGTTGTAAGAAAAATCAAATTGGGAGAAAGAATCAATGCAAGATGGTGTTTCCTTGGCGGTGGTAGCCTCGGAACCAGCAACGGACAAAACAAACCGCATAGTACTACTATAGTAGTAGATGAGATGAGATGATGATGTGACGACAACACATACACGTCCCATGCCGTCGTTACTCTTTTGTTTCTCACTCTCAAACATCTATCATTACTTGTTTCCTACTCTCATCTCATTTTGTTTTTATGTGATTAGAGAAATTTTAATAAGGGTTAAACATATTTTTTTATTACCTAACTTCTACCCTAGAATTTAAAATTATCTACAATCTACAATCTTTATAAATGGAAACTAGTAGCATATAAAAAGAATATGGATAGCAACAACAACAACTCGAGTTGGACCGATAAGAATCGAGCGATTGAACCGGAAAACCAAACCTTTGTAGCATGAAAGGAAAAAAATTTCAACAATGAACCCTACTGGAATCGAACACAGAACATATGGCACATAAAAAAGTAACCTTACCACTAGGTCACCTACTATTAAATAACAAATTACGCACATTATTCAAATCATTGGAGATACTTTTATAAGTAGAGAAACTCAGATAAATATACGCATAAAAAATTGCTCCCATTAGGATTTCAACCTATATTAAAGGTTTAGAAAACTTGTGTCCTATGCGTTGTTTTATACATAGAAGTATAATCATATCAACAAAAAATATGTGAAATGTTAGCTTATGAGTTGTATTGATAATTTATTTTAATATACATCGAGTCAAACAGTCCGCTCAATGATCCACTAACTAATCAGTGAGTCAGTAACTCAATATCTCAGCTAAATCGATAACTGGGTCGAGTTTTAAAACACTAACTGACCTTAATTCAGCAATTACAATCAATTGTTGCTGGCCATAAACAACTCAAATTCTTGATGCAAAATAAAAACTTAGATTTTGTAAGATTTCTTAAAGTAAAGTTACAAATTGCATTATTACTTTATTAATTACTTGGCAGGCCTTTGCCTAACATAAACACTAATGTAGATATTGGGATACAAGGTAGAAAATAAGCCAAAATTATTGTTCTTGACAAAAACAACTTCTTTTAATTATTGCTTCTACTTCACTATTTTTTACCATGTATATCTATCCAAAGAAACACTAATTCAGTTTTGACTTGTTTCTTCTTTTTTAGGTAATACTGTCTATTAGTTCAATGAGGGAAGTGCAATAAAAAGGGACTCATTGCTGTGATAGAGACACCGCGCTTGCATTCTACAGCTGTCAACCCTTTTGTCCTCTCCTTTTTTCTTGGGTAAGATTTTGACATTTTGTCTTCTCCCTTTATTTACAGTTGTTGGCTATTCTTCAATCTTTTCACAACTCACCTGTTTGTTCCTTATCTTAGGATTAGTCATTGGTATTTTGACTATTTTCAAATATAAATTATAATTAAATACTAAACATCTTCATATCTATAAGTCATTTTCAACTAAATTATACTGATTTGATTAAGAAAATTGATTGTTAGACTGGCCCATCGGGGGATAATATGATATTGGGGCAAACAATCCCGCCGACTGTGGCTATGGCTGACAAGGAGCCTAGCCCCGGAACTCTTAGAAAAGAACAGATGCGCGAGCCGCTCGATTATATACGATCTTGGAATAAAGGTTTTAAGAACAACTGCTTTGGCGAACAACTGTTTTTTATACGATCTATAAAAAATAAAGTGTTTTTTTTATTACTTTCTATTGGAAAATTTATGTTTTGATTATCACACTTGTTAGTCTCCATCATAAACACTTATGCTATATGACATATAAACATGCGGGCGAGACACAACAGCTCTTACCGACATATAAAATGCGGCATGCGGTCAGAACATAACCCTGTCTCACTCATTGATAAATAAATATGAAGTCGAGACATAAAACAACTTTTATTGATATACAAGGCCATTGCAAAAACAAAGCTATTGGCACCGCGACATACAAGGCCAACTACCGAGATATATATAGCTGCGATTGTCGACCTACTAGGCCATTGCTGAGATATAACCACTTCTAACGGCCTAAGGCCTCATGCTCGAGAATCGAGGTGCAAATCGAAACATGATACACGATCACTCGACTAACAGAGTCTTGCAACCATGAAACCTTAGACGACACAAAATTAGCCTGAAAGACTCCATCTTCCTGGTTAGGCGGAGGCTTAGACGACCAAACTACCCCGCTCGAAAATTCATGAATCAACATTTATGCAAAACCTAGCTATGAGCTTTGAGAAAGTCAAGAGATTCCTAAATGTGTTTCCTACATGCCTAAATCACCATTAGCACATTCCCCCACACTTGGCACATGACCCTAGGAGACGAAGCAAAAGCAGAGAGCCTATTCATCACTCATGCTCTGAGTGATGGGACAACTCCTCCAATGCATCGAAGGGTTGACCCAAAAACACATGTTGGACCTTTGATTGACAATGATGTAGACGTTACCTCCGATTCCTTGACCTCATATCTATATAGAGGACAGCAGAAGAACATTGTTCTCTAATACTCATACTCTTCAAGCTCTAACTTAAGTATTGGAGTGTCTTCATAGATACTACAACCGGCGTACTCAAGGCGGTTAGAGAAGAAGTTGAGACTTTGTCGTGATCAAGAGAAACACCACCCAAATTAAGTATTCACGATAGAGTTCCTGTAAATTAAACTTAAACATCTCGTTTGGGATGATTGATTGGATCCTTTCGATCATAACTACTATTTAAACTATAGTACACGATCTTTCCACCTACGTATTTTTCCATAGAAAATATCTCTGAAATTGAATCAACAACATATATAAATTGTGATTAGACGGTGAAGAACAAGTTGGAAGGGTTGGTTGGTGTGGGTGGACCTTGTTTGATGAAATGCCACTGGCATTAATATTCAAGATTTACTTTCGAAAATTGATGCTGATCTTATCTTAGAAAGACCGTGCATTCATCATAAAGGTTTTGGTTGGTGAATGGGGTGACATTCTCTCAGATCCTCCCTCGTATGTATATTTATCCTTCATTTGTAACCAAGTATGGATAGACAACTCCCTCAAGAAGTCAAGAGATTTAACAAAACTTGGAACAAGTACTTCGAATTTTAAAGATGAAGAAAGCGAAGGGCACGTGGGTTTCCTTCAGTGTTTCTCATACCTACCTCAATGGAGTCACCCACCGTCAATATTCCTCTCAATGACCCGCCTCTGAAGCAAAACATGTAAGCACACAGCTGGTGGGATGGGGTTAAAAGTTTGGTGGTGAATGTGTCACACAATTTTTTCTTTAAGCTCCATTACTACTACTAAGAAAAATCTGGTTCACAATTTAATAGGTTTTTTGTTTAAAATTAAATTTTAGTATGTTAAAAGTATATTATAAATAATATGTACTAATAAATATGGTTCATTGAACTAACTAATTGCAAAAGAAAAGCTTTTTGGGTGGAATTTTCTTATAACATAACTTTAATTGGATCTAATTAACTCTATTTCGAAAGTTAGTTATAAGTGATGATTGTTATACGTTTTACAAGAACTTATTTAGTCATATATATATCTGATCAATGTGAGACTTTAACATCCTCACATGAATTAAGATGATCTCGATAGAGATATACACAATTTTCACTTAAGGGAGCATGATAGAAGTTTTACATAAAAGGATCATGATGACCAAAGGGTTAAGTTGTAGGAATTTGTAGTGTGAAATTTGTAGGACTGAACATCTACATATAATTAAATTTTATGAGTGAATAATAAATGGATCTAAGATAAGATAGACTATAACACCATCTTAAAAATCAATTTAAGCATAACCTTGCTTCAAAAGCAGTTCTAAAATGAGAATTGTGTCCTACCTTTTATACAATTTTTTTTGATACATCAGAAAAATAAATTACATCTTTTAGAGATTGATTCCTAGATCTTACCTTCCCAACTCATATGTCTATAGTTACCATTTGAGCTATCAATTGAGGACTATAAGAAAATTATTTCAACACTAATAATACTCAGACATATAAAGTTATAAATAATGCAGACACTCAGCAGACACATTATGTCTCTATGTCTTTCTATCTATATGACCTCCATTACTTATTTCAATTTTTTTTCACTCTAGATATTTGTTGAATGCCACACACCATTTTCCTTATTTCAATGAATTAAGCTTTTTTTTGTTGTATATTTATTCACACAATCTTTATCCTTAAAATATCGTAGTATAAATTTTAGTTGAGGTATCACAATTTAATTTCGGGACAGAGATAGGGACACATATGTGACAAGTGATTTGAATCCACATATATCATAATTAACATGGACTTTAGGAGTTTGATGTACATATAGGGTTTTCATATTTGAAATACCAACTACTCATATGTTGATATTTATGGCTTTGAACCGGTCACGCCCTGCAATAATCATAATAACATGTTCATTACTCATAGAATGTTTAATTCTTTGATGCTGTGCCTTCACGTCTCCATCACACACCCCATTCCTTGTTTTACACACTGAACACACATCATTGAGTTTATAGGAATCCATGTGACATTCACATGTCACCATGCCAGCAAGCTGCAGCAGCTAGATGCCAACAGCAATATTATTCACAAGTCAAACCTTATAATATAGGACCTATCAATATTGCGTACCAGAATGTTTATTTGACATTGGCGCTAACAACATTAATCAACAGAAATGCTCATCACTAAGCACATTGAATTCTTCAATTGTGAAAATTTGGAAATTTTAAATGTTAAGGAGAACTGCGACTTTGGAATTTACTCGTGTCTTGCTCATACAGCACTGAATCATATATATGGTTACGACTTCCGTAAGAACTTTGGTTGCTAAGTGTGCTTTTTTCTAGCTGGTCTTCGTTGGGTAGCGTGTTATTTTGTCATTAGTTGCAGTGACAAAAGCAGCATGATTCGTACTTCCTTTGGTGAAGCTGGACACTACAAAGCATATCACCGGAAAAGAGGTGGAGGAGTACTCCATCACGAGTGAAAATGAACTCGAACTTCCTAAGGTGATTGTCAAGTTGGTCGGCCATGACGTCTGAATTCAAAACTTTCACTTTTTAATTAACTGACCTAACAAAATGCTAAGTTGATAAAATTGATGGTCAAGTTTGCATGAACAAATATGACACCTCAAATATCAGATACACATCAACCACTTGGCTTCAATATATAAAGTTTGATCGTATTGTAAGCTAAGCTAAGCATAATTCATTTACTTTTTTTAATACTCTTCTAGACTTGAGATTTTTTTCTCTGACCCAAGCTAGTGTTGGAGTACTGTCTCTTCCATCCATGTACCTCCCACATTATGGAGTCTCCTAGTACTGCTCCACCATGTCCTTGGTCATACACACTATTGTGCACCACCACATCGAATTGGAGAATCTCCCTACTTAGTTTATGGAAGAACAATTGGCGCCTTTGTAGGAAACTTCAGAAAATTAATTCCCATGACCATCGTGGAGTCTCACTTCTCCTCCCTCTCCTCCTTCGTATAAATTATGAATAGTGATAGTTTTTATGGCCACCAAATCCTCATTTCTGATAAAAATGTCACATTTATGAATGAAACTTTCATGAAAGTGAAATTCTCATATGCATTAGGAGTTTTCTTTTTTTTAGTGCAGACCAAGTCAATTACCGACGGAAGTGGTCGTTAATAATTACCATCAACTTTTGGATAAACCGTCGAAAAAATACCGACGAGCAAGGGTGCATCAAGGATTTCCTTGTTGGAAGAGCCGAAATAAAATAATAATAAAAAACTATCAATGAATATTATATATATTTTAAATAATAAAAAATTATTTTAATATAACTTCATTTTTTCATTGTATCAAATTTATCTATTATTGTATTAACGATGATCTTTTAAACAATTTCTCTCTCAATATATAAATTAGTAAATTTTTGATAGAGTTTTATTGTGAAGCCAAGTCTTAACAACTATCATTACAGAAAAAGCTCGCTCTTTAGATGATGTTAAAACAAAAAACGTTAAAACAAGATGTATCAATCTATCAACAAGTGAAAACGCTACTGCTTTTCCAGTTTCAACCAACCCATAGTATAAATTAAAATCTCGAGAAACATCTGAATGATAATGTCTTAACAAAAACGAAAAAATCTCTTTTCCCAGCTCAAACTAGATGAGATTGGAAAATATAGTTTGTCGTTTCAGCTAAGACATTATTAAAGACAAAAATATGATGAAAGAGAAAATAATTGTAAATATATCAAACATCAACCTAAATAGTTAATTACATATCGTGGTGTAACACTTATTTTGTTATAAATAGCAAAAACGGTGGGTGTTGTAGGGAATGGAGGTTCCAAATCCTGTCTGCATGTTCCGTTCTGTTTATCTATGTACTATCATCACTTCACTACCTTCCCAATCAATTACATTACATGACAAGATAAAGAGTATCTCGACTGGGGTTTAGCCTTACATACATGCAGCCAGAAAGTGATAGATACCCTAATAATTACTCATCTTCCTCTATAAGAGATAAGAAAACCAACATCACTTTGACACTCTTTTTTTTTTTTTTGGTACATCGAAAAGATAAATTACATCCATCAAAAATCAATCTATGGACCTCCCCTTATCCAACCTATATGTCTCTAAACTCCAACCACTTAAAAATATTAATAGAAAAAAGAAAAAAAAAGTGACCCACACCCACCTCACCTTTTCACTAATTTGTCTGGTAGTGCAGTGTCGTGGGTGGTGCGAATGTTGGAAGCATGGAAGCAAACCAAAGGCCGAGTATCGCGGCAACCCATAACTCAATCATCATCATAAAAATACCTCACTTCCCTTCTCTCTCTCTTCATTCATTCCAACAACACCTGTCAACCAAGATAGTGAGAGAAACTGAAAAGAAAGCTTTGTTTGCATTTCATCATCACTATCCAATTTCTATAAACAGCAATTTCTTCCCTTAACCTCAAAACCAAGAGTTTGGTAGCTCATTCTTTTATGGGAAACTGCTTTCATTATTTCTCTCCATCAAAAACCAGGCTCAAATTAATTTAGCTAGTGTGTCTTGTGACTGAGTGAGTTATTATTATGGGTGAAGAACCATTCTCTAACAACAAGATGACCATGATGCTGCTGCATCAGCATCAAAATCATCACCACCGTCCATTTTCATCACCCTTTGATTCTGTTCATGGTGGTTGTGGTCCCACTTTCTCTTCTTCCTGTGTTCTTTCCCCTGCTCCCATTGAGGGTGCTGTAATAAGACCACCTTTGCAGCAGCCTTTTGAAACCCCCACATTCAAATCCCCAGGTTTGTGTTTTTCTTTTCATTTTGTTCCATTATTCAATGCCTGTTTTTTACTAGAAAAAATGAAACTTAAGGTTTTGGTCAGAACTCAGAAGAGAGAAGAACTGTTCTGTTTCTGATTCTGATTCTGACTGAGTTTCTGAACATGCTTTGCTTGTGTTTGTGGTCACAGGTTGTGGAGGAATGGCTACTTTGGGGTTTCCTTTCACAAGTTCTCAATGGAGGGAGCTGCAAAGACAAGCCATGATTTACAAGTACATGATGGCTTCTGTTCCTGTTCCTTCTGATCTCCTCATCTCAACTACTTCACTCATGCCCACCACCTGTATGACACTTTTCCTCAATCAACTCTTGTAGCTATTGCATTTGCTAGTTAATTTCTCACTTTCACAGTTCACACTCAAAAACACAAGACAAAAACCCCCTATGCCTTTTTTCCTTACCTTTTTAGTCCATTTTCCATCAACTCTTTGGCCCTTTGTCTCTCAAAGATTATACCTTGTCATTCCAATCAGTCTTCACCCTTTTTTCCTTGATGGGTTGCTTTCTATCACTGTTTTCTTGAAATTTGCTTATTTTTTGTTGGTTTTTTCCTTGTGAAAAGTGGATGGTGGTTTCAACCTGAGGTTGTCAAATGGCACTGATCCGGAGCCAGGAAGGTGCAGGAGAACAGATGGGAAGAAATGGAGATGCTCTAGAGATGTGGCACCTAATCACAAGTACTGTGAGCGCCATATGCATAGAGGTCGTCCCCGTTCAAGAAAGCCTGTGGAAGTTCACACCAACAACACCATGAACAACAATAGTAGCCTTCCAATCAAAAGGGCTCGCCATGATTGCAACCCTTTTTCTTCTGCTGGTGATGTTACAGTTGCTGTTTCTAACAGAAAAAATGGATCTCAGTCTCATTTTCTAGCTAACAGTCAACCATACATTGAAAAGTCTTCCTTTTCTCTTGATAACTTTGGCCTTAAAGCTGCAAACTTTGGCTCCCTGGCTTCTGTTTCTTCAAATAGGGAACCCAGGTTGGTCTTGTTAAAGTTTCTGATTTACTATTTGTCTCTCTTTCGGTTCAGGTTCTCTGATTTAACATCATGGTTCTCTGTTCTGTTAACTAGAAAAAAAGATACTAAGGCTGGAAAATGTTTCTCCTTTTGGAGTGGTACAAGGAATTTTTCAGATTGGTGTAGATTTTTGATAATCTAGTATTCTTCATCAGGGGAAATGAAATGCTTTGTTTTATGTTGTTATGTTTTCATAATAGACTTCTTGACTACTCTGTTACTGATTTGGTGTTTTGGGTGTGAAGAGGCTTGGAGTGGATGTTGAATGGAGACCCAATTTCTCTGGGTGCTTCTGACTCAGGATGGCACTCTTTGATGCATGACAAAAAAGTTGGTGGTTCCTGCAATAACACTGAGCCTCAGTATCTGAATTCATTTGCACTGTATAGTTCTGGACTGGATCATCATGACAGAAGCCTCCCTCCTTTCCTGAATCCTCTGGTTGTTCCCATGGAGCATCTTCAATCTGAGAAACCAAGGGGATTCATTGATGCTTGGTCCAACACAGAAACAAGGGAAATCAATGCCAACAAGAACTCTACTTCATCAATTGGTAAATTAACCCTTTCATCTCTGGATCTGTCAATGGGAGGTGCTGTGCATGATGAAATGGGAACTATTGGAATGGGGTTAGGCCTAATGGAGCATGATGGAAACACACGCGAAGATACTAAGATCTCTCTCTCAAATTGGCTCAACCCATCACCTTGGGTGGCTTCTTCAACACCTGGGGGTCCACTAGCTGAAGTTCTCAGGCCAAGCACCATCACCAGTGATGCTGCAACTTCCGGTCCATCCTCGCCGGCGGTAACACATGTTGAATCTAGCAGAACAATGGTATCATCTCCATCTGGGGTTCTGCAGAAAGCACTTGCTTCATTTTCTGATAGCAGTAGCAATAGCAGCCCAACTATTGCATCATCAAGGGCTAGTTCTGAGATTACCTTGCTCAAGTTCAATTAAGTGTATATTAATTAGCATCCTCTGTTATTAGTTAATTTTAATAGCAGTTTGTTCTGTAATGTTATTTGGGGTGCATCCTCTATTGTTATATACTATGAGAAACTCTTAAGAACAACCTGTGCTTCTGTTTGTGTGAAGAAGATTCCTTGCTGCTTTGAATTCCACCGCCATGGAAATGTGAAGATGTAACTTATATCTAACTCTGAAGTGTAGTAATGAATGCAATAACCATGGGGTTGTGAGTTGTCGGAAAAGGCATAGATCAACCTTTGACTATGTCAACAAGGTACCTGTTCAGTGTTCTCTCTCTCCCAACATTATCAAGTATCAACTACTTGCATATCTAATTTTTGTTTGGTTCTTCTATACTGATATCCATCTCTACCAAAGTATGTTGCAAAATTATTTCTTTCCATACTATCTTTATTGATTCTGTTTTCAACAATTAAGGGTACTTTCTGTTTTAATGTTGAGTAAAAAATTTGTCTGGTAGGATTAAATTAGACAAAATGCATTTTGGTTGAATATTGTTTTGTTAATTTTAAAAAGAATTGTTTTTTCTGAACGTAGAATTATTTTTATTTAATAGTAAGATAAACATACTTTTAAAATGTAAATAATTAAATATAATTATACTATTTCATGGTTGCTCTTTTAAGAATTGTTTAATTCACATTTGGATCCCATTGCCATTGGTGTTGTACCTCACCTTTTTTCTGTTTCAAAGGAAGAAACACATTGCAAATATATATTGACTCATGATGCCAAATAAAATGCTGCATATTATCTTTTGTGCGGCTAGTTTCTGGACAGCGTCTAATGCAATTAAAATGGGTCGTAGTTTGGTTGAGCCTAGCAGATTTTTTTTTGGGTCGTAGTTTGGTTGAGCCTAGCAGATTTCTTTTTGAGGTCAGATTGAATAGAACAAGGGAGAAAAACAGAACAAAGAGATCAATGCTTTTATTGAAAGAATAAAACACCGGATCGGATCATACATCCTTTAAGATCCTAATAAGAATGTAAATATATATTTCATAAATTATATATATATATATATATTCACACACAATGACATAAGAATCATAATTCAAGTGTCATAACATATAAGGCACAATTTCATATCATATGACATATTCATAAAAAACATAAATTCATAATCATAATATAAAATAAACTAAATAATGAAGTTAGGGTTTGTTGTTTAGGGATTCTCACTTTTATATTTTTTTATTAAAAAATCTTTATCACTTTATGAATTTTGGTGAAATTGGACTTTTTTTGATTTTTTTTTGAAATTGGACATTAAAATGAGCCAAAAATAAAAATAGAAAAGCTCAAGTGTGAAACTCCTTCTCTCCAGGATCGCAAGATCGGGATTCGAGGGATCCTTTCTTCACGGATCGGGATCCCAGTGAGATCCAAACCATTCTCCGATCCTATAATAGATTCAGATCGTCGGGGCTCTCTCAGATTCTAAAATCGTAAGATCTTAGGATCCAAATCGGGATTTTAACAACATTGCAATAGAGGTTTTCCTTCTGCTTTTTAGAGCTTTCTTCCCACATCAGGTGAGTTTCTTCCACATTAGGTGAATTTATTACCCAAATAAGTGAGTTTTGTTTCTCTTGTTTTAGCTTGAGTTTCTACCTTCCTTGGCCATCTATACCCTCCTCCCCCCGCTGCCACCCTCTCCTCTACCGGCCAACTCATCGCCGCTGCCACCTCCAGATTCGCCTCCCTTGCCTCCGCCGCCACCTTCAGAGTGCCAAAGCTCCGGATCTAGAGCTTTTATGTCTTTTTCAGAGGAACCAGGTCTATGGTAAAGCCTCAGTGATCCAGAAGCTCGACCTGCTAAGCTACGCTACTTAAGCTTGAACAATCATGTCCAAGTTAATTTACATGCTTGAAGCTTATCAATTTTTTTTACATGCTTAAAATATTTCAAAAAGCTTGAAATAAGATTATTTCGAAAAACTAATTTAATGAGCAAATGAAAAATACCTATGGCGAGAAAAAACGAAAAAAGAAGAATTTCCAACACATAAATATCCTTACAAAATATAACATGACAAGTACTACACAAATAATTTTTGAAAAAAATATCCATCAGCTTATATTTTTTTATAAAATCTCTACAAAATTAATCTCTTTTTTAGACATGCATGTAAAAATCTTTTTTGTTTAATCTTAAACGAATTAACTCATAATTGGTAAAAATAATTTAAAATTTTAGAGGCTATCGCCTATCAGCCTCTCTTTTGGTAATATTTATGTTATTTCTTAATGTAATCTCAACCACCTAATTTCCAATATTTTATTTTTATTTATTATACGCTATGCGAAATCACAATATAATTATTAATTAGATAATAGTGAAAACAAAGTGTATCTGATTTTCCATATATAGAAAAAAAGTGTATCTGAGTTTTATTCTAATCCAAATTAGTTGCTCTCAAGAATATTAAACTAAAAAGAAAAATAATAATTCAGACACTGTTTTTAGCGAAGGTTCCTGTTTTCTCTTTAGCGGCCAAAGTAGGGTATTCCACAAACCAACTAGCTGTCACGCTTGCAAACTCTTTCATTCCCCCAATTCTTTAAATAAATCTATGGCTTCTCCAATACCTGATGATGTTGCTTTCACTATTTTGTCAAAACTGTCTTTGAAATCTCTTAAGCGATTTACTTGCGTTCACAAATCATGGGCTTATTTACTTGAAAACTCCTATTTCATGACCATGTTTGGCACCAATTTCGTAACAAAACATCATTCTTATTACGATGATACATCTCTTCTCTTAGTGCAGAAATCAGAATATCTCATGGATCGTCACAGACCGCCATATTTGCTTTCGGGTGACGAGTTTGAGAATAGCATCAAATTAGACTGGTCTCCATTTCCTGATGATGAGTTTCGAGAGAGTTACAGATTCATGGCAATTTTTGGTTCTTGTATTCATGGCACTCTTTTTCTCCATAACCACGAATCAATTTTTAGATTATGGAACCAAGCCACTCAGGAATTCAGAGATCTTCCTTTCAGCCCTTTACTGCGTAAGCTATATTATAGTCTGAATGTTGAAATTACTCCTCTTGGATTTGGTTATGACAGTGTTAGAGATGACTTTAAGGTGATTTGGGAATTAAATGGTTTTTCAGATGACGATGGTTATCATCTCCAAGGTGTTAGAATTTTGGGTCACAAATGTAACTTTTAATTGTGTTAGGGCCATTATTTAATTAGCCAAAACTAAAGTGGTCTGTTTAATATTGATCTTATGGCTAAGGGCATATGTGTTATGAAAAGGTATTGTGCGGATACCATAAGACAATATTCTAATTTGATGAGGGGCCAAATTAGAAATATTGGAAACAGAATTGTAACTGATGCAGTTACTAATAGGGTTATGGTCCCCAATTGTAGACACAACGTAACAACGTAAAAGGTTTCTCCTCATCCCCATCAGAGGAGAACATCAGGAAACCCTAAGGGTGATCTACAATTGGAAGATCACAACCCCAGATCCTTCAGCGATTCCCATGGCTCATTCAGGTACGCTTCCGCTCTAGATCTTCATCATGTTTTTCGGGTATGGGTTAATCAAGTGTGGTTTAGGATTATGCTCCTATTTTCTATATGGGTAGAAAAGCATGTGGTTAGGAACAAATCCTTATTTGTTAGAAACCTACAAGTGGTATCAGAGCCACCCATGCCTGATTCATGTATGACTTTGGTAATTCTTAAAATTAGGGTTTCAATGTTCGGTTATTGGGAATTGTTATTCATCATTCAGTTTTGGATTATAAGTTTCGTTAATATTATATACTTGGTTCAGTGTTTAAATGAATGTATATGGGTTTTGTAATTTCGATCATGTCTATGCTGATATGGAATTGTGATTTCGGTTTTGATTATTGATTATGAACCATGATCATTCAGTTTCGTTGGTGAATTATTGGGTTGTTTTTTTTTAATTGTTGATCAAATTCATTCAGATGTCGTAACAGAAAGCACCTTGGTGGTGCGGTTTTATGATATTCACGTATTATATATAAGCTAATTACTTTTTGGATCATATAATATGCAAGTGGTATTATTTTTGTATGTATGAATTCAATTTGGTTTTTGAATCCAAAACTTTGTTTATAAGACCAGTAAGCTTTGGAATATATATTTACTGTTTTGGATTCAACAACATTCAGGTGTATATGAATTTCATATAAAGATTGAGTTTCAGTGCTTGAGTTATTCAGTGTGATCAAATTTTGGCTATAGATTGTATTTTTATACAATTGTTTAATATTTTAAATGAGTTGATTAAAATAAGAAAGTCACAAAAGTGACATCTTTTTATGGAGATTACTCATAAGAAATATTAAAAGTTTGTGCGTGTGTATGTTTATCCATGCGAGTATTAATGGACCCCAAAGGAAAAGTTAATGCTTGACCGAATTTCATACACACCTGTGATGATAAACATGTGATAATTTTAAGGGTTTACATGTGAATGATAAATCAATCCAAAGAAGGGTTTGTTATTTGACATGATTTATTATCAATGTTTGATCATTACAACAAGAGTACCACTAGCAATTAGTATTACTGTCAAAAGACATGATATTGATGGTGCACTAGGTATCTTGAGATGGGTTATGCCATTATTTGAACATATTGATAATTCAATTTTTCTTAATGTGAGTATATTTATAGCATTTGTTTTTGTTCTATTTTCAGCTACTATCGGTTCGATATCTGCTAATCTGAATTCGGTTCCGATCCTTGATGGAACAAATTTTAAGGATTGGAAAGAGAACATGGAAATTGTTCTTGGCTGCATGGATCTTGACCTTGCACTAAGGGTGGAGAAACCCGCTTCTCCTACGGAATCTAGTACCTCTGAACAGAGGAAAGATTATGAGAAGTGGGATCGCTCCAATCGCATGAGTCTTATGATCATTAAGCGCGGCATTCCTGAGGTCTTTAGGGGTACTATCTCGGAAGAGATAAAAGGTGCCAAAGATTTCCTTGCTGAGATTGAAAAGCGCTTTGCAAAAAGTGATAAGGCGGAAACAAGTACTCTTCTTCAGAACTTGATTTCCATGAAATATCAAGGCAAAGGAAATATAAGGGAATACATTATGGGCATGTCAAATATTGCTTCAAAACTTAAGGCGCTAAAGCTTGAGCTGTCGGATGACTTGCTCATTCATTTAGTATTGCTTTCTCTTCCTGCACAATTCAGTCAGTTTAAGATATCTTATAACTTTCAAAAGGAGAAATGGTCTCTTAACGAGCTCATTTCATTTTGTGTGCAAGAAGAGGAAAGGTTGAAGCAAGAAAGGAAAGAAAGTGCTCATTTTGTTAGCACCTCTAAAGACAAGGGCAAAAGAAAGAAAACTGTTGAGCTCAAGAATGAAGCTGCAGATGCTCCAGCACAAAAGAAACAGAAAGAGGATGATACCTGTTACTTTTGCAATGTGTCTGGGCATATGAAAAAGAAATGTACTAAATATCACGCTTGGCGTGCAAGGAAAGGTACATTTTTTGCTTTGGTCTGTTCTGAGGTCAATTTAGCTTCAGTACCTAGAAACACTTGGTGGTTAGACTCTGGTGCAACTACTAACATCAGTGTTTCAATGCAGGGTTGCCTAAGCTACCGGAAGCCAAATGATGTTGAAAGATACATCTATGTTGGAGATGGCAAGACGGTGGAGGTGGAAGCTATAGGGCATTTTAGATTATTATTGTGTACTGGATTTTATTTGGATTTGAAAGACACTTTTGTGGTACCGTCATTTAGACGGAATTTAATTTCAGTTTCTAATTTGGACAAATCAGGTTATTCATGTTCATTTGGAAACAGTAAAGCCGAGTTGTCTTTTAATTCAAATATTGTTGGAACCGGTTCACTTATTGGATATGATAATCTGTATTTGCTGAGCACTGTAGCCACCTATAGTGAATCCCTGAATGTGGAATCACATGGTACTAAGCGTAAAATTGATAATAACAATTCAGGAGCATTATGGCACAAGCGCCTAGGTCACATCTCTAAAAATAGAGTTGAGCGGCTAGTGTCAGATGGAATTTTGGATTCCATTGACTTCACAAACTTTGATGTTTGTGTTGAATGCGTTAAAGGTAAACAGACCAAAACAAAGAAATTTGGTGCATATAGAGCTACATGCGTCTTGGAATTGATACATATGGATATTTGTGGACCATTTCCAACACCTTCTTGGAATGGTCAACAATATTTTATATCATTCATAGATGATTATTCGAGATATGCATACTTATTTCGTATACATGAAAAGTCTCAATCATTGGATGTGTTCAAATCATTTAAGGCTGAAGTTGAGAACCAACTCAACAAAAAAATTAAGAGTATCAAATCTGACCGTGGTGGTGAATATTACGGTAGATATGATGGTTCAGGTGAACAACGTCCAGGGCCTTTTGCCAAATACCTAGAGGAATGTGGAATAGTCCCACAGTACACCATGCCAGGGTCACCTAGCATGAATGGCTGAAAGACGAAACCGGACTCTTAAGGATATGGTAAGGAGTATGATTTGTCATTCTACTTTGCCAGAGTCACTCTGGGGAGAGGCACTAAAGACTGCAGCTTACATTCTAAATAGAGTGCCAACTAAAGCAGCTGCCAAAACACCTTATGAGCTTTGGACTGGACGAAAGCCTAGTTTGAAACATTTTCATGTATGGGGATGTCCAGCTGAGGCAAGGCCTTATAGGCCAAATGAAAAGAAATTGGAATCCCGAACAGTGAGCAGCTACTTTATTGGTTATTCTGAAAGATCCAGGGGCTATAAATTTTATGATCCCAAATTAAAGACAATTTTTGAGACGGGAACAGCCATGTTCTTTGAGGAAATTGAGTTTGGAGGGGAGAACAAGATTAGGGGCTTTGCTTTAGAGGAAGAGTCGGTAACAATTCAAAAACTGATTCATACAGTTGCTTCTGATGAAGCAAGTACGGAACCTCTACAAGACATTGTTGTTGAATCTCCTCCTACTCAAGATGATATGGTGGTTCATGAAGAACAAACTCAAGATCCTCAAGAACAAGTGTTACAAGAACCAATACCTTTGTGGAGATCCACTAGAGAAAAGAGAAATGCTATTCCAGATGATTACATAGTCTTTCTCCAAGAACATGAGGAAAATAATGGTATGATGGAAGCTGATCCAATCAACTTCCAGCAAGCCATGCAGGATTCCAACTCTGAAAAGTGGATTGAAGCAATGAAGGAAGAGTATAAGTCCATGCAAGACAATAAGGTTTGGGAACTTGTCCCATTACCGGAAGGTGTGAAACCCATTGGTTGCAAATGGATATTTAAGACCAAGCGGGATTCTAATGGTAATGTGGAGAGGTATAAGGCTCGTCTTGTGGCTAAGGGTTATACTCAAAAGGAAGGGATTGACTTTAAAGAGACTTTCTCTCCGGTTTCATCGAAAGACTCTTTTAGGACAATCATGGCTCTTGTTGCACATTATGATTTGGAACTCCATCAAATGGATGTCAAGACAGCGTTTCTCAATGGAAACATTGATGAGACAATCTATATGGTGCAACCAGAAAACTTTGTGTCAGGAGACCCAAAGAATACGGTTTGCAAATTGACAAAATCCATTTATGGACTAAAGCAGGCATCTCGTCAGTGGTACCACAAATTTCATGAAGTAATTCTCTCATTCGGTTTTGAGGTGAATGTTGTTGAAGATTGTGTGTATCACAAATTCAGTGGGAGCAAATATATTTTCCTGGTTCTGTATGTTGATGACATACTGCTTGCCACTAATGATATAGGCATGTTGCACGAAACCAAGAGATTTCTATCAAGAAAATTTGAAATGAAAGATCTTGGTGACGCTTCCTTTGTATTAGGAATTCAGATACACCGAGACCGATCTCGGGGTATTCTGGGATTGTCACAAAGGAGCTATATCGAAAAGGTACTTAAAAGGTTTGGCATGCAGAATTGTACATCAGGGGATACTCCAGTTGCTAAGGGAGACAAATTTAGTCTCAGTCAATGCCCAAAAGGAAACTTAGAAATTCAGGAAATGCAAAAGATTCCTTATGCATCAGCTGTAGGGAGTCTTATGTATGCCCAAGTTTGTACGCGTCCAGATATAGCGTTCATAGTTGGGATGTTAGGCAGATATTTGAGCAATCCAGGAATGGATCATTGGAAAGCAGCCAAAAGAGTTATGAGGTATTTACAGAGAACAAAAGATTATATGCTCACATATAGGAGGTCAGACCAATTGGAGATCATTGGATATTCTGACTCTGATTTTGCTGGATGCCAAGATAGTAAGAGATCCACTTCAGGCTATATCTACATGTTGGCTGGTGGTGCAGTTTCTTGGCGTAGTGCCAAGCAAACTCTCATAGCTTCATCCACCATGGCAGCAGAATTTGTAGCATGTTTTGAGGCATCTAACCATGGGATTTGGCTGAGGAATCTTGTCACTGGGCTGCGAATTGTGGAAGGAATTGAAAGACCGCTTAAGTTATACTGTGACAATAAATCAGCCGTCTTATTTTCCAACAATAATAGGAGCTCGACCAAGTCAAAACATATTGACATCAAGTTCCTAGTTGTTAAGGAAAGGGTACAAAGTGGACAGATTTCTATAGAACACATAGGGATAAACTCCATGATAGCGGATCCTCTTACAAAAGGTCTTCCGCCTAAGGTCTTTCATGAGCACACTGCTCACATGGGTGTTTTGCAGTGTGAGGAATGCTTAGTTTAGTGGGAGTTACTCATATATAAATTTTGTGTTCTATGTTTGGTATTATGCATGCATACTCTAGTATTTGGATATTTTTTTTTGGTTAATTATAAAGTTTGATATTCTGTTATTTATGCTTTGTACAATAAGGTTATTGAATGATCTCACTAAAGTAAAGTAGGACCAGTTGAAAATTGACAAGTACAGGCCACCTTCTTGTGATTTTCATGCTGCACATTTCATAATGAATCTGTGTCATTTAGTTATGTCAGTACTAGTAATCATTGATGGGTTTAGTTATGATTGATATAACGAAAATCACTTTGGTTCTATGTACTGGCATGACTAATGGACGAGATTATTTGGATATGCCTAAGGTATATAATGGCATTTTTGAGCTCATAAAGTCTAACACATGTGTAGAGTTACATATGTGACCAGTGGGAGATTGTTAGAATTTTGGGTCACAAATGTAACTTTTAATTGTGTTAGGGCCATTATTTAATTAGCCAAAACTAAAGTGGTCTATTTAATATTGATCTTATGGCTAAGGGCATATGTGTTATGAAAAGGTATTGTGCGGATACCATAAGGCAATATTCTAATTTGATGAGGGGCCAAATTAGAAATATTGGAAACAGAATTGTAACTGATGCAGTTACTAATAGGGTTATGGTCCCCAATTGTAGACACAACGTAACAACGTAAAAGGTTTCTCCTCATTCCCATCAGAGGAGAACATCAGGAAACCCTAAGGGTGATCTACAATTGGAAGATCACAACCCCAGATCCTTCAGCGATTCCCATGGCTCATTCAGGTACGCTTCCGCTCTAGATCTTCATCATGTTTTTCGGGTATGGGTTAATCAAGTGTGGTTTAGGATTATGCTCCTATTTTCTATATGGGTAGAAAAGCATGTGGTTAGGAACAAATCCTTATTTGTTAGAAACCTACACAAGGCCCCTTTTGGGAGATATATAGCTTAAGAAGCAACTCTTGGAAAGAGCTTGAGAATCTTAATGATCATATGCCTATTGATGCAGAGATTCCTAGCATTGGTCATGACCTGTACCTCAATGGAGTGTGTCATTGGTTGGTTATTTTATAGGCTTAAATACTCTGGAAGTCCTTGAAATTGTCTCCTGTATGAAAATAAGTCCCTGAAATTTTTTTTTTCCGATTCCGAATCCCTGAAATTATTTTTTTAATCAGAATAGGTCCCTACTCGTGTTTCCGGCCTATGTGGCTTAATTTTTGCTGAGTCAATTATTCCACGTGGCTTTTATATATTTTTTTAAAATACACATGGATTAAAAAATAACATTAAACATTTAAAAAAATAAAATTTTTATGTAATTAACCCTAAATCCCTAAATCTAATTAAACTTAAATGTTTAATTTTATTTTTTTTAATCTATGTGTATTTAAAAAAAATATAAAAGCCACGTGGAATAATTGACTCAGCAAAAATTAAGCCACATAGGCTGGAAACACGAGTAGGGACCTATTCTGATTAAAAAAAAACTTTCAGGGATTGGGAATCGGAATTTTTTTTCAGGGACTTATTTTCGTACGGGAGACAATTTCAGGGACCTCTAGAGTATTTAAGCCTTATTTTATATTACTATGGTGGTGAAAAAACACATTTGGCATCATTTAACTTGAGTAATGAGGAATACATTAAAACGCCCTTACCCTTAGATCCAGAAGATAGATGGGTGCATAAATATTTGGTGGCCTAAAATGGGTCCATTGCATTGATATCAAAATACGCACAAACAAAAGCTTTTCACATATGGATTTTAGGTGAAATCGATGTGAAGAAATCATGGACTAAACTTTTTATTGTTGGACCATGGCCTAGGGTTGAGTTTCCTATTAGAGTGGGGAAAAAGGGTGATATTTTCTTCCGAAAAACAAATGGTAGTCTGGTCATGTTTAATTTACATACCCAGGCGTTCAAAGAGATTGTTGCTAACGAGCGGTTAGATTGTGATCGGATAATAATTTATAAGGAAAGCATTCTCTCGATTGGTAAAATAGATAATTGATAGTTTTTCCACTCTCTTAAAGCTTTACTCATTAGATTTATGATGATGGCTACATAGGGCACCCGTGCAGGGATTTCAGGTGGAAAGAAAGCCCTCCTCTCTTGTTGGCAGAGAAACGAATTTATTTGAAAGGTGTTTGGTAACTTTGCAGTTTATGCAATTGTTTGTGTAATTTAGGCTTATTGATGAAATTCATACCCCAAATGTTCTATCTAGGTGTTGAGCCAAAATCATCAACGCCACGATTCTCGACATCAATGTTGGAAAGGCGGTTGCTTGACAGAAAGGACTATGGTAAGACTCGTGGCTCAGCACGCGGCGTCCCCCAAATGCAAGTTAGTGAAGGCCACATCTCGACAAACTCAGCAGATGAAGGAACTTCGACAAGCTCAACGGAAGAGGCAGTTACCGAGTGAGGGGCAATTATGAGCACGTGCGTGTACCCACGATGCCACGAATGGCAACGGTTACCCACGACTCAAAACCACCCACGTTGCAATTAAAATCACGTGCTCAGAATCCCCGGTTGAACGTGGGGTAAGGCGCCAAAATTCAAACCCATAAAGCCCACACACACTGAAGAAAAACCGCCAAGAACGTGGAGGAAGAGAAAACACTATAAATAGAAGAAGTAGCATCAGAAAAGGGTTTCCCAACTCAACTCTGAAAAACTCACCAAAAAGCTCTAATGTCCGCATCAATGAGACTCAAGGAGCAAGACGTGATGATGGAGGAGTACGTTGCAGAACCAGATTTTTAGTTTTCTTGCACATTAAGCTTGTCAATTTCCAGTTCTTTTGTGTAGTTTCCTGTCGAAATCTACGTTTCCTACCGCTTTCATTCTAGTTTGTTTTTACTTGACTCTCTTGTAATTGATCTGTGTTTAATGAAATCCAGTTTTCCTGAATTACTCGTTGTTGTCGACAAACGCCCACTCATACACTACACTTTGGCAAAGCGTTTTCTCAAAAGGACCCTGAATCTAAACTTCCT
Organism: Lotus japonicus; assembly: GCF_012489685.1. Lineage (NCBI taxonomy): Eukaryota > Viridiplantae > Streptophyta > Magnoliopsida > Fabales > Fabaceae > Lotus > Lotus japonicus. The sequence goes on from NC_080041.1 coordinate 71,445,364, forward strand.
TTAGTCGAACTAAGAGGATATTTGTTTACCAAAAATCAGTGTAAACAAATTGGCACACCCAGTGGGACCGTTTTTGTGAAAACTAAGTTTTACAGAAGCGTTTTGTGTGTTTGGTTTATTGCATGATATCTGGTATTTGTTACTTGCCTTGCTTGTGATTTACGTTTTATATGCACCTGAGAAGTGGTAAGACCGTAAGTATGGCAAGCAATCGAGGAAGAACCTCTCCCCAAGGGTCTAACGTGGGCAATCAGAACAGCCCCGGGGGAAGTAGCGGTAACAATAATGAAGAAGTGTCTACTGGGATGGGGCCTGACACCACTATGCCAACCCAGAACGTGGCAATTTCTGCAGTTGCAGAAATGCCTGTATCTACATCAGTGCAGGCACAAATTGTTCCAACGGTTACAAGAGGAGACATGCCTTATGGTATGCCCACATCTGTAATGCAGGGCATACAAGGCACGTATTCGACGTTCCCTGAGAATGTTCCCCCATTTAGCATACCCCCTTTGGGGCAAATGGGACAATGCTAAACTTAGGGAGTCGAGTTAGTCCTCCTGGCCCTATTCCTCGGTCCAGTTCACAAATTTATTTGTCTACAGGTATGAACACTGGTTCACTTCAAGCCATTAGGCAGCAAGTAGATGATAGTAACCATGAAATGGTTAACATGCTATCTCGTCAGATAGGTGAAATAATTAACCCTGTGCTCCAAAATAATAATGCCAATAATCAACATTTGGCACGTCAGATGGATCGTTTGGCTACAGCCCTGGGGGCACCAGTCGAAATTCAACCAGCACCAGGGGTTAACCAAATCCCATTGCCTAACCATGTCCCTGCTCCTGTGCGCTATCAAGCGCCACAACACCAAGATATGGGGGCAAACCCTTTGTTTAGGGGAAACGAGGCAGCGCAACCACCATTGCAAAATGTGTATATGGTGAACAGGGAAGAACACGCTGATGGTGTGCTAGAAAGAATTCGACACCAGAATGCTGGGGGGCAACAAAATGTTGCTGCTGTAGTGGAACAATTGTTGAACCAACATGGTTTCAACGTGGGTTTCGCGAATAGACCCCATTTTGTGTCGGCCTTTACAGAAGAGGTTCTCGAATCAGAACTTCCTCGAGGCTGGAAGGTCCCCAAATTCACTAAGTTCTCTGGGGATTCAGGAGAGTCTACCGTAGAACACATAGCCAGGTACCAAATCGAAGCAGGGGACTTAGCCATCAATGAAAATTTAAAAATGAAATACTTCCCGAGTTCTTTAACTAAGAATGCGTTTACCTGGTTCACCACCCTCGCCCCGAGGTCAGTCCATACATGGGCCCAATTGGAAAGAATTTTCCATGAACAATTCTTTAGGGGAGAGTGCAAGGTGAGTTTGAAAGATTTGGCTAGTGTCAAAAGAAAGTCAGCAGAGTCCATTGATGATTATCTAAACAGGTTTAGGATGCTTAAATCTCGATGTTTCACTCATGTCCCTGAACACGAGCTAGTTGTCTTAGCCGCTGGTGGTCTAGAGTATTCTATTAGGAAGAAAATCGATACTCAATATATTCGAGATATGTCCCTACTCGCAGACAGAGTGAGGCACATCGAATTACTAAAGGCTGAAAAGTCTGAAGAAAAGGCCAAGACTACTAAGTGGCCAAAGAAGGAAAAAGTAGCGTACATAGACACTGACCCAATGTGTCAAAGTCCGTGTATTTATCGAGAAGTCCCTGCAGACGTCGACATGAACGATGTCAATCTGGCTGAACTCCAGCCAGGCGATCCTTATGTTTGTAAAGCACTGAAACCATATGAAAACAAACTTGGGGAAGAAAGCCCCAAGAACACCATTCCTGCTGTGAAAACTTATACTTTTGATATGACCAAATGTGATGCAATTTATGATATACTTGTATCTGATGGTTTGCTTGTGGTCCCTAAAGACCAAAAGCTTCCTTCTCCTGAACAAAGGAAAGGGAAGAAATATTGTAAGTATCATAACTTTTTTGGTCATTGGACCTCACAATGTGTTCGTTTCAGGGATCTTGTGCAGGGGGCATTGGATTCAGGAAGACTCAAGTATGATGAAAAAGCTAAAGGCCAAATGAAGATTGACTCTGATCCGTTGCAGGTAGCTGAGGCCAACTATGTGGAACCTTTCTACATTGGCATGGTCGACATTTCTGAAAAGCTAGATCTGGGCCTGACACTCGGGGAAGCAAAGGAGGAAAACACGGCTGTCGAGGAACCAGAGGTCGAGAAAGAGGTGAGCTTGGATGAAGTCTACCCCAAGGCTGGAGAAACCCTGGTCGAATTTCTATGCCGAAGCAAAGACGGTGAGAAAGAAGTCATGCTGTGCCCTCGATGCAGCGCCGTCTTCGACAAGTCTGCAGCCAAAGCCTACCAAGATTCTGAAATGAAAAGACATTATCAGAAGAAAGTGCCTGTATCTAGAAGGCTGAAATATCCCCACGAGGAGTGGGTTGAGAGAGGCCAGGAACTCGATGGCCATAAAGGCCAGAAGTCAAGAGGCAAGGACAAAACTTACGTCCCTGATGCTGGATTGCCAAAAAACCAATGGTTCAGGCCAGCACCTCCAAGGCCAAAACAACACCAAAAGTGGCAGAAAATCTACTTGGGCCAGGGATCCTCTTACATCAACAATTCCCGTGTGTCGCGAAGCTACTCCTATGGCTCTGGGAACTACTATACCCTGAACAAATGACCAGAACTCAGTTCAGACGTTTCCTGAGGAAAAGGAAAGCGGAAAGGGAAAGAGGTGGCAAGTTCCGTTCACTATGGGACATAAAGCCAGAAGACAACCCTAGCAATGAACCTAGTGTGGCGTCGATTATCAATCAGCTGGACCACGCCATCAAACAAGGAACAACTGTGCCCCCAAACCCGGCCAAGGAAAAAGGGAAAGATGTTGCTGAAGATGAGGATGAAGACATGCTCGAAGATTTCGATGATAGTGATGGAGAAGACCTCAACATCATCTGCATAGTGTCGATCTTTCCTGCTGAATTCGATAGAATCTCGGAGGTTACAGAAAGCGAGGAAGACTACTATGTCGAAGAAGAGCCAGATGATAACCCTTTGTGTTACTACGTGATGCAAAAGGGGTCTGTCGAAGATGAGAGAGCTATTTTCCAGAAGCCAACAGAACAGATGAAGAGCCACTTGAAGCCACTATTCGTTTGGGCCAAAGTCGAAGAGAAAGGAGTTAACAAAGTCCTTGTCGACGGAGGAGCTGCAATCAATCTGATGCCTAAGTTTATGCTCAAAAAGTTGGGCAAAACTGAAGCAGACCTAATTCCCCATGATATGGTACTTTCCGATTATGAAGGAAAGACGGGCTCTTCCTTGGGGGCAATCATGCTGAACATAACCGTAGGAACGGTAGCCCGTTCCACATTGTTCATTGTGGTCCCTTTAAAGGCCAATTACAATTTGCTGCTGGGAAGAGAATGGATTCACGGCGTGGGGGCAGTGTCCTCGACTTTGCACCAACGTATATCCATTTGGAAATCTGATGGGGTCGTCGAAAATGTGCAAGCAGATCAAAACTATTATTTAACAGAGACGGTTTACGTTGGCAAGAAGGATTTCGAGAAGAGCTTAGCCACAATTGCTCCTTTGGACACAGTGGCCAACCAATATTTCAATCCATACTCAGAGTATTCAGTGACATTGGATCCCATTCAGGGGTTGAACCTCAATGAAGCTTGCAAACCTGATGCCATGAGCGGATGGCACAACGATGAAGAAAAGGATGCCACTACTGAGTGGCAAAATAACGGTAAAGATGATTAATTCGAGCATAGCTCGAATTTCGGCTTACGCAGCCGAAAACAAAATAAGAACGGCCTTAGAGGCCGAGAGAATGGCCAAAGAAATGTCTATTGATGAAGCTAATGTCTCAATTTTGCCTGTTGAAGTGATACCTCAGGAGGAGGCAACAACAAATAAGGATAACGCGCGCTTGGAAGAAGACGAGCAGAGTGTCGAAGAATTCGAAGATCTCCGCAATTTGAGGCTCGATTGCATCTATGATGGTAGTCCATTGGGTTTCGAGAAGCCCGCGATCGACATTTCCAAGAAAATGGAAGCACAGGACCCTTTGGAGAAGTGGACTTGGGCGATGGCTCAGAGAAGAAGCCAACATACATCAGTGCTCTTATTGACCCAGAGTTAAAGGATAGGATGGTGAAATTACTCAAAGAATTCAAAGACTGTTTCGCTTGGGATTATGATGAAATGCCAGGACTTAGTCGAGAACTGGTGGAATTGCAGTTACTCATCAAGGAAGACAAGAAACCAGTCAAGCAATTCCCCAGGAGGTTCCATCCAGATGTGTTGGTAAAAATCAAGGAAGAAATCGAAAGGCTTCTTAAGTGCAGATTCATCAGAACGGCTCGATACGTGGATTGGTTAGCCAATGTGGTCCCAGTGATCAAGAAGAATGGAAAAATGAGAGTTTGCATTGACTTTCGAGACCTTAATGCTGCCACTCCAAAAGATGAATATCACATGCCTATTGCTGAGATGATGGTGGATTCAGCTGCTGGTCACGAATACTTAAGCTTGTTGGATGGTTATTCAGGCTACAACCAAATCTTCATAGCAGAAGAGGATGTGTCGAAGACGACTTTTCGATGTCCTGGTGCCTTGGGGACATATGAGTGGGTGGTCATGCCATTCGGGTTGAAAAACGCTGGCGCGACCTACCAAAGGGTAATGAATACCATTTTTCATGATTTTATTGAAACTTTTATGCAGGTGTACATCGATGATATTGTGGTAAAATCCCCATCAAGGGATGACCATTTATTGCATCTAAGGAAATCCTTTGAGAGGATGAGAAAATATGGCTTGAAAATGAACCCCCTTAAATGTGCCTTTGGTGTTATTGCAGGTGATTTTTTGGGTTTTGTGGTGCATAAAAAGGGCATCGAGATCAACAAAAACAAAGCTAAATCCATTCTCGACACAAGTCCACCAACCAGCAAGAAGCAACTGCAATCGTTACTGGGAAAGATTAACTTCCTGAGGAGATTCATTGCCAACCTCAGTGAAAAGACCAAGTCATTTTCCTCGCTTCTTCGATTAAAGAAGGAAGATGTATTCCGCTGGGAGGCAGAACACCAGAAGGCATTTGACGAGCTCAAAGAGTACCTGTCCAACCCACCTGTGATGGCACCACCCATAGGAGGGAGGCCAATGAAGCTGTATATCTCTGCCACAGATGAAACCATTGGAAGTATGTTAGCTCAAGAAGATGAAGGTGGCAAAGAAAGAGCCATATTTTACTTAAGTAGGGTGTTGAATGATGCAGAAACTTGATACACCATGATCGAGAAACTGTGCTTATGCTTGTACTTCTCTTGTGTAAAGCTGAAATATTATATAAAGCCAATTGATGTAATGGTTTTTTCTCATTATGATATAATAAAGCACATGTTATCCAAACCTATCTTGCACAGTCGAATTGGTAAATAGGCTTGGGCCCTAACCGAATATTCACTAACTTATGCCCCATTAAAAGCAATTAAGGGGCAAGCAGTTGCCGATTTCTTGGCGGATCACACTTTGCCTAAAGAAATCGTAACTTATGTGGGCATCCAACCTTGGAAGCTATTTTTTGACGGTTCCAGCCATAAAAATGGAACCGGAATCAGAATGTTCATAATGTCCCCAGGGGGCATCCCCACTAAATTCAAATTTCGGATTAAGAGTAATTGCTCGAATAATGAGGCTGAGTATGAGGCGTTGATATCAGGCCTCGAGATCTTGATAGCCTTTGGGGCAAAGAATGTTGTCATAAAAGGAGATTCTGAGTTGGTGATAAAGCAACTTACCAAGGAATACAAATGTGTTAGTGAAAACTTAGCTAGATATTACGTGAAAGCGAATAACTTGTTGGCTAAATTCGACGAGGCCGGAATAGGCCACGTTCCCAGAATAGACAATCAAGAGGCCAATGAATTGGCACAGATTGCGTTAGGGTACATGGTTGATAAATTTAGGCTGAAAGAACTCACTGAAGTCAAAGAAAAATTAAACCCCTCTGATCTCGACATCTTGGTCATTAACAATATAGCACCTAATGATTGAAGAAAGCCAATTGTCGATTATTTGCAAAATCCTGTGGGCACCACCGACAGAAAAACAAAGTACAGGGCGATGAACTATGTCGTCATGGGAAACGAGCTATTCAAGAAGAATGTCGACGGAACACTACTGAAGTGTTTAAGCAAAGACGAAGCGTTCATAGCAATCTCGGCTGTTCACGATGGGTTATGTGGTTCCCATCAGGCAGGAATCAAGATGAAGTGGATCCTATTTCGTCAAGGGATGTATTGGCCTACTATCATGAAGGATTGCATGGAGTATGCAAAGGGATGCCAAGATTGCCAGAAACATGCAGGGATACAACATGTGCCAGCAAGTGAACTGCATTCGATCATTAAACCATGGCCATTCAGGGGGTGGGCTTTAGACCTAATCGGCGAGATTAACCCATCTTCTTCTAGGCAGCATAAGTATATAATAGTGGCCATAGACTACTTTACCAAGTGGGTAGAGGCAATTCCTCTACAAAACGTTACCCAAGACACGGTGATCGATTTCATTCAGAATCACATAGTATACCGTTTCGGGTTACCTGAATCACTCACTACAGACCAAGGCACAATATTTGTAGGTCAAAAAGTGGCATCATTCGCGAAATCTTAGGGTATAAAACTCCTAACCTCGACTCCTTATTATGCTCAGGCGAATGGCCAGGTAGAAGCGGTCAACAAAACATTAATCTCCTTGATTAATAAACACGTTGGTCGAAAACCTAAAAGCTGGCATCAAACTTTAGGCCAAGTGCTTTGGGCTTACAGGAATTCACCTAAGGAAGCTACCGGGGCAACACCATTTCGACTAGCGTATGGCCAAGAAGCGGTGCTGCCAGTAGAAGTGTATTTGCAGTCATGTAGAATCCAAAGGCAAGAAGAAATTCCAAGTGAAGACTATTGGAATATGATGCTTGATGAGTTAGTCAATCTCGACGAAGAAAGATTATTGGCATTGGATACCCTAACCAGGCAAAAGGATCGCATTGCTAGAGCTTACAATAAAAAGGTTAGAGTTAAATCTTTTATGCCCGGTGATTACGTATGGAAGGTTGTTTTACCAGTCGATAAAAAAGATAAACGTTACGGAAAATGGGCTCCAAACTGGGAAGGCCCTTTCACAGTCGAGAAATTGCTTTTAAGTAACGCTTATTTGATCAAGGAATTAGGAGGCCGGAATCGACAAATGACAATAAATGGCAAATACTTAAAAGCGTATAAGCCAATGTTGCATGAAATAAACATCGAATAAGGAGAATAAAAAAAAATTGCCAAAATCGAATGTTTTATTAATTGAAGTGAAACATTACAAATATGGCAGAAAACTCTAAAAGGGAGGGTTGGCCCTATAACTATTATATCTAGCCCTTAGAGGCTCCAAGCGCCTCAGTACATCCTCTTGTTGGGCTTCCAATCGCGCTTTCTCCTGTCGAAGATCCAGTTCTTCGCGGGCAGTAGTGGAAAGCTTGTCAACCAAGACTTTCAGAGCCCCCACACTCCCCTCAGGGTCCACTTGATTCAGAGCAGCCCTCAACTCGTCGAACTCCTCCATCTTCTCAGTGATTTGGTATTCAGCAAAGAACACTTGAGCGGAGAAGTCCCGGTGTTCTTCATACAGAGGCATTGCCTCATTCAGAAGCCCCAGAAACTCCTGAAGAGGAATTCTCACAGAAGCAATGATGTTCCGCTGCAGAAGTTGATTTATGAGCCCTGCAAGCTCCCCAGCCAGGGGAATAAAGGAATGCAGTTCCCAGAACAAATCTTGATCAAACGCTAAGCTCCGGATTTGGTTGAGAAGACGACGACTGGCCATAGTTAAAGGAGTTAGGAAGGAAAAAACTCTGAAAGAGTTACAGTGATAGGAAATTCTGGAGAAGTTACTGAAAAGAAGTAAGGAGGAGTTTGAAGAAGTTACAAAAGAGAAGTAACAAAGAACGCTCTATTTATAGTATAACAACAAAGGATTGCATTAATTAATGGCAATCAGTTGCCAACTCTTCATCTTATGGTTACAGGCCACATAGATTACCACTACCATCGTAAATAACTTTGACCTTTAATGGACAAAGACTTTCATCGAATCAAGAAAACGTGGTATAAGACTTCAATAAATTGGCCTATTTCCCAGAAACCAAGCGACGACTACATAAAGGGTGCGAGGGAGTTTGAACGGCGCAACGATAGTAAGTAGCCGACAGAAAATGAAATATAAATGCATAGTGGAAACTGAAAAGACTTGGCAAATTAAATGTCAAATTATATGGCCTAAGTGCCAAAAACATTGTCGAAAAATCACATGAAGCTCGTTTGTCGAGATGATCACCAAAAACATTGTCGAAAAACATTGTCGAAAAACATTGTCGAGATGATCAGAGCCTTGGATTCCTTAGTGAGCGCATCTAACTGAGTCTTCACAGCAGGGCCTTCCTCGACCAAATTAGCTCGTTTCTTCTCCAACTTGGCAATCTCTCGACGCAGCTCCTCGAGTTTGGTGTCGACATCAGAAAGCTCATCTGCAATTAGAACCTTCCTGGCGGTAAGCCTCTTGAAGTCCTCTTTCATCGTTGCAACCTGAGCTTTACCAGAAGAGACTTTGGCTTCCTTGAGGCTAACAACTTGACCCACGTCCTTGGCATGATGAAAAGTGGCTAAGGCATCCATCAAAAAGGATTGAAGGTTGGCCAAAGTAGCAGTTTGGCGAGAATCAAGCTTTTGACCAAGCAGGAAGACAAGCAATTCCTTAGCAGCATGACTCGTTTGAGAATCAGCTCGAATCTGGTCGAGGAATCCACTATCGAAGATGATAGCCTTCAGCCGACCCATGCTCTCTTCAATTTGCTGAAGATTGGCAATTCCACTGGATTGAGCAGTCTCAGTAGTAACATCAGCTTGATGGGGCGGAGAATCCCATTCCAAAGTGCCATCGAGAAAGCCATCCAAAGCCGCCAGTGGGTCTTCCTCAAATAAAGTATCAAGCTTCTCACTAGACACATGAGATGAAGAGCCACCCTTGGCTTGAGGCGAAAGTTGCACAATAGCAGTCAACTTTGGAGGAGGCATTGGGGCTAGCATCCTTGTCAGGAAGAGTTTCTGTTTCACGAATGGGAGAAGTTGCACCTTGAGTTTCCTACAAGAGAAAATCAGAAAACCCGTTGGTAAAATAAGATGCACATCCAAGGAACCACCAGAACGTGGAAAAGTTATAAGGGTGGATGATTGCCTGGCGGGTAGACCCTTTGGAAGGGCTTGAGTTGGTAGAGCTCTTGGAACGGTGAGGAGATTTGTGACCAGATTTGCTCCTAATCTTCCTCCTTCCCTCAGATGTCGAGGTCTTTTTAACTGAGGATGCAGCCTTAGGAGGCTTCTCGACGCCCTCGACTTTGGATTTTGCAGGGTTGGGAACTGGAGAATTTTCACGAGATGGAGGATTGGAAGTGGAATGTTCATGGACATCAGCCTGAGGAAAAAAGCAAAACTCGATCTGACTGAGAAATCACAAATTAAATGTCACAAGGTACTATTGAAAAACAAGAAGCATACCTGAATAGCGGCGTCGCCACCACCTTCTTTGCCATCGATTTCAGGCTGGGCATCAGACACCAGTTTAGAAGCCTTGCTGGTTGTGGAAGCACCAACCCCCTTGGCCTTCTTCTGGCTAACCGAAGCAGCAGGCCTAGCTTTCCTTTTTCGACCCTGTCGAAGAAAATGTTAGTCAATATTCCAAAGAAGTCGAAAGGAAAAGGAAAAGCCGCGAAGAAAATACCTTGAGTTTGTCAGCAAGGCTAACATTATCGTCCTCATCATCATCATCATCATCCTCAATCACAACTGGCTTGTCTTTAGAGGAATGGGCCACCGGGGAAATAACTTGAGGAGCCGGCTTAGTAATGACTTCAGCTGCAAATGGAAAGAAAAGTTAAGAAGTAAAACAGCAAAGGCAAGGCCAAGTCGAAATATTACCTTGACCAATACGCATGTTCAGCGATATGTGGTTGAAGATTTCGACGGGCACATGATACGGAAAGTTCCATAAGTGGTACTTAGTCCAAGTCACTCGCTTCCGAGGAGGAAGAGCTTGATTGGCTAACACATTTATATTTACATGGTCAACTCATTTGGGCAAGACCGGTGGAAAGGCCAATGCAAACCTACTCGTAGGCAAAGATGGGAACCTAAAGCCAGTTTTTCGAATAACAAAAGATAGATCTTCCTCACCAGGAGGAATAACTAACTTGGATTTTTTGGCTTTGGATTCCCATTTTTGCCTTAATACTTGAGCTGCTTTCGCAACTGTATCTCGAAGGCGAAGAGTTGGATAGTATACCACACCAAAGAACTCTTGAAAGGATCGAAATTTCTGCCAGGTGCATACCTTTGGTCTTCTTGAGATCCTGCTTCTGCAAAAGAAAAGCATCTGTCATGCATTGAAGACAATCTACGAGGGGCTTCGAAATCTGGGCCCAATACTCAGACCACCAGGTTTTGAAAGCATTAGTGGCATAGTACGAAGGAGCATAGTTGAAGGGGCTCAAGTTGAGGAGTTTCTTGTTATAAAAGTGGACAGTCGTGTCAAAAGCAGAAGCCTTTTTGATAGCCCCGGGGTATAAAACAAGGCTCTTGTCGAACAAGGTGTTGGGCAAAGCTTGGCTAAGCCCAAATTGTCGAGAAACCAACTGAGGATTGTAGCCACACAAAGTATAGTCACTACTAGCAAAGCCTACAGTTAAAACCCTAGGCGAAAGGATGGTCCTCCAGAGTGTAACATGATGTTCCTTGGGCAAAGCAGGGTCACACATGTTAGGGTAAGAATTCCTCAGCCAGAAAGGGCCACGAACAGCCTTGCTATAAGGGAAAAACTAGAGCGATAATGCTTCAACTCAAGAAACATGGTAAAATATTTTCTGAAATCAGCCTCAAAGCTCGACGCATCATAAGTCGGGGTCAGGGTCTCGAGCCTGTGAGCATCAATTCTAGTGTTAGAAACAGCTGGGGGATCGTCTTGTACCGGCAGGAGAGATTCGAAGACCGCGTTCAACCAAAGTTGAAATAACCAGAGAGGTCCAGCCGCGTTCAAAGAAACGGTTTTGGTATTCCGAATATCCTCGACAGCTTCATTCAGCATTTGATAAAGGTTGCCAAGAACAAGCCTAGCCATGGCAAGTTGTCGACCCTGGTGGAGCAAGTTGGCTAAAGGTAAAAGCTTGGCAGGTATACGCAAAGACTTGGTACAAAAAACATAAGCTGAAAGCCAATACAACAAGAACGCGACATGTTCAGCATCAGATACCTCACCACTCTCGACATAATGGTCCTTAATAAACCGGCCAAACGAGATGTTATCAGTAGGAATCGAGATGGGTTTAGCAGCCGCAGGCACGGAGTGATAATCATCTCCAATAGGCCATAATCCAGTGATGGCAGCAACATCCAGGAGGGTTGGGGTAATCATGCCAAAGGGGACATGAAGGCAATTAGTAGACCTCTCCCAAAAGTAAAGCGCACTCAATAGCATGGCAGGGTTATACGAGATTTGGGATCTCGACAGCTGAATCAAATCGAGAATCCCAACATTTTTCCAGTGTTGCCTCTTGTGCTCCTCAACCCTATCTAACCATTTGAGATAGGCTTTGTCATTAGTAGAAGGGTTAGGAGGAGCTGAACGAAAAGCCTGTTTTGGGTCGTTAAGAAATGGCATGCGGTAAGAAGGTTGGAAAGCCAAAATAAGCTCCTCTCCCCTAACACTAGGGTGAAATGATTCATGTTCCTCAGGAAGACTATTGGGCCTATCGTGCTTCACTACTTTTAAAGGACCCAAAATGGCGTGTAAAGTACCATTGACAGAGAAAGGAATGAGTACCTGGGATTTCCAGATAGCTCTCTTCTCTGCTTCGTTGGGGGGTTCTGGGATTGCCACACGCTTGGACTCATCCAGCTTGAGCTCAGTGGCCAACGGAATGGTCTGCTCAGGGTCGGAAGCCATTGAAGAAAATGATGGGTGTTCTGAAGAAAACTGAGGAAGACGAAGTGAGAACTCTGGGAGAAGAAAGCTGAAAGCTTTGTGTTGTGAAGAGAGTAAAGCTTGAAAAGGAATGTCAATGGGGTATTTATAAGCAGAAACGCAAACAGACCTAAGGCCGCATTATGCCTCAGTTTATAAAGTTTGAAGTCCAAGTGATTATTTTATTAATTAGATCATGTCATTACCCAGCTTTTTGACATAGACGAAATCATGACCCTAAAAAGGCTATAACTGTCAGCTAGTGGGAAGTCATCAGACGTTATGGCCACTGATTGGACTTAAGGATCGGACGGTCAAGGGTGCAAAACATTTGAATTGATGAGATTGAACGGACGCGATAAAAAACGCTTGGTGTCTTCCTGCTAAGGCAGTCGACAACCAACATTTTTGGGGGGCAACTGTTGAGCCAAAATCATCAATGCCACGATTCTCGACATCAATGTTGGAAAGGCGGTTGCTCGACAGAAAGGACTATGGTAAGACTCGTGGCTCAGCACGCGGCGTCCCCCAAAGGCAAGTTAGTGAAGGCCACATCTCGACAAACTCAGCAGATGAAGGAACTTCGACAAGCTCAACGGAAGAGGCAGTTACCGAGTGAGGGGCAATTATGAGCACGTGCGTGTGCCCACGATGCCACGAATGGCAACGGTTACCCACGACTCAAAACCACCCACGTTGCAATTAAAATCACGTGCTCAGAATCCCCGGTTGAACGTGGGGTAAGGCGCCAAAATTCAAACCCATAAAGCCCACACACACTGAAGAAAAACCGCCAAGAACGTGGAGGAAGAGAAAACACTATAAATAGAAGAAGCAGCATCTGAAAAGGGGTTCCCAACTCAACTCTGAAAAACTCACCAAAAAGCTCTAATGTCCGCATCAATGAGACTCAAGGAGCAAGACGTGATGATGGAGGAGTACGTTGCAGAACCAGATTTTTAGTTTTCTTGCACATTAAGCTTGTCAATTTCCAGTTCTTTTGTGTAGTTTCCTGTCGAAATCTACGTTTCCTACCGCTTTCATTCCAGTTTGTTTTTACTTGACTCTCTTGTAATTGATCTGTGTTTAATGAAATCCAGTTTTCCTGAATTACTCGTTGTTGTCGACAAACGCCCACTCACACACTACACTTTGGCAAAGCGTTTTCTCAAAAGGACCCTGAATCTAAACTTCCTTTAGTCGAACTAAGAGGATATTTGTTTACCAAAAATCAGTGTAAACACTAGGATTCTGAAGTTCTAATAGTAGTATGTCACTTTGAATTAATTATGGGCGGTGATTATACCTTTCCCTACTTACGCCATCTAAACTATTTCTTTGTTATCTTGAAAACCAAGCAGATTGCTTAGTAAGAAATGAACAAGTTAGTAAGAATGTTGTCTTGATGTTTATCTTCCATGTTTTATTGTCAGTTTGAGTTAGCGTTTATACTTGTTTCTTTCATAAGTGATTATGCATGGATATACAGTATATACACATTTGTGGCACACCCTTTGGACAGTTTTTGACACCGCAACTAACGCTTTTCAGCAACATTTGATGGCTAACATTTACAAAAACAATGCATTGGTGACATTATTTTATGTATATGTTACTATTCATATATTAACCATTTAAACACTTTTTTTTTCATCTTTTGCTCCATCTTCCTCTAAATTTTTCTTCTTATCGGATTCCAAATCCTTTTTCTACTACCTAATAAAAAAACGATGAAACTATTTGTCGGCTCGCATTGCAACTCTCTTCTCCCTACTTGCTAATCAGGGATGCTTGATTGGAACTATATATCTTGTGGTGTGAAATTCACCAATAGCTATTTTTATTTTGATCGATATTTGTTTCAACCTCATGTCTTTGGTTGAATTCTTCCTTATTTGATATTAGAAGTCAAAACATCGAAATTAAGAGTTCTCAGAAATTCATATGAATATTTCTCGTTTGTATTTGCGAAAAATGGTCAATATAACTACAAGAAATAAGCTAATTCGCAGCGACTTTTTCCCAACAATGAAAAAGTTGATGGTAAAATTACGTATATGGCAGCAACATTTTCAACTTGTTGCCACAAATTTTTCTTTTGCCAACAACACTAATATTGTTGCGAAAAATAAATTTTTCCCAGCAACTCTAATTGTCGTTGGGAAAGAGCTATTATATGCCAACAACATTTAAGAATTGACACAAAATGTGTAAACTTATTCCATTGAAATGTTATGTTGTCGAGAATGATAACCACAACAAAGGTTTAAGCAACAAATTCATTTGTTGGAAGGATAAATATATATGTTTGCCAACAAAAATTGATGTTGTTGTGAAAATGTAACACCCTAGATTTTAGTTATAGATTAAATAATTAGTTTCATATTCACGCTTAGGTTTCGATGTATCGTGAAAGAAACTTGAACTAGAATTTGCAGAATTGGATCACTTTATGAAGAAGAAAGTTCAGGAAATTACTAAGGATGGTACTATAGTCAGTTTAAGTTATGGCTCGAGTCATTTCAACACCCGGCTAAGGCCGTAAATGTCCGAAAAATGCTATTTCCGCTCCTAGAGCAATGATTAAGCGAAATTCAAAATCGTTAGAAAAATAAGAACCTTAGAGTATTTTTTCCATGACCAGTGTTTCGCTATAGAACTCTGAACTGTACACACGATAAGTTTGGCTTCTCGGAAGTCCGTCGAAGCTAGGCTTTATCTTCTCGGGGACTTTAATTAAGACCCTGAATGAAGAGTTTTTATATTCGGAGTTTTTAACGAAGTTTCCATCCGCGCCGTCACATTTCTATCAACGTTTGCGATCATTCTTCAGAAGAAAGTTTCTTCATCCGACGCCAACTGCAAAAAGTAGTTTTCCGGCGTATTTTGATCCCTACTGCGTTTGAATCATTTTCTTTAATTTAAAGAACCTCGTTTTGAGTTTTGTCATTCTGTCGCCAAATATTCACTTCTTATCAGCTGATGAAAGTACCAGGATGACCGGATCCGAGAAACCTTCAATTTTACTTTTTAAACCTCCGCTATTAAGGAGGGAAATGAGACCCCCAATCAAGAGAGAAGGCCACAGGTAGAGAGAGAGAAGGAGAGATCTTCGCGAGTTCTTGTCCGATCGACCCGATTTCAGTTTCTTTGGATCGAGAGCGAGGGAACCTTTCTATTCCATACCTTTGTTTCTACTTTTTGTTGCTTTTTACTATGTCTTTCTGTGCTCAAAGTTTTGAGCATTTTCCAAAAATATCTTTTTAATTCGATTTCTTCTTTCAATCATCTTCTATGTCTTTCTTGCGTTCCATATTCACCGCCGGTGCGATCGGATTTTCTTTGAGTCGTCATAGATCTAAAAAACTGTGGAAATACCCATTTTCTCCATAGGTTTGCTTTTTGAACAAAAAATTCACGACTTAACCTAGTTCCTTTAGAATTAGTTGCTATAAACGACATTCTCTACGACCCTATCAAATTCTTTTTCAAAAATTTCAACTTTGAGTTTTTGAGCCTAAAGTCTTGACCCAAATACCCCTATTTGCATTTCAATTCCGATAATTTTTCCGAGCATTGTTTTACCCTAGTTATAGCCTTAGATTACCTAGGAAATAAATTAGATCGAAGAAAAAGAGCCGAAACGCTAAAATGATGTGGAGTGGCCGAGAGCTCATTTGTGAGAGGGGAGAAATTCCTTTTCGTGAAAACTTGTCCTTTTGTCGTAGATTATCATACTCTAAAGCTTTTAAAGTTTCGTCGGACGTTAGTTGATATTGTTTAGATTGTTTTGATTGCTTTTAACTGAGTAATTTTGTATTTGCTCAAAGGTGTGACTTTGGAAACTCTTGGAGCTGTTGAGGAAGCGAGTGAAGAACCCTTGCACGATGAAGCTAGACGAGTGGGAGGTGAGGGAAACTTACTTTATAGTTAATGACTTAGGCGTTGATAACTTCAACTTGCTTATTTGATTATGATTGATGTTGATTGAGCTGAATTGGAAAATGTTTTATGAGGCGTCGGCCGTTGTTAAACTTGAGACTTGTGTCTCCGTTTTCTGGGGCTTCAGCCGACATTTGTGTTTATGATTTGATTGTTTCTATGTTTTATGTTGACTGAATCACATGCTTAGATGTGCTAAGTGGCTAATCGTAGGATGTGTTGATATCTATGAATATGCTTGTTGGGTTGTACTAACTGATTGTGCAATTACTTAGATACATACTGTGGAATCGTCGGAGTGTAGATAACGAGAGTTTATGCCATGCTAGTGAGTAGTGACAAAACTTTTAAGGGAATGATTAACACATCGAACCAAGGTCTGAACCTTTGACGTTTTAGGAGATCGAGACCTTCTCAGGGAATTATACGAGTATAAGGAAAATCTTAGAACTTAAAGAGTTAGAGACAAAAAGGATTAGAAATCATTTTACAAATGAAATTCACAATACACTAAACAACATTCAAACACTTTAAATTTTTGATAACCTATTGAAGAATGCTTAGAGCTTGAATACGAGTTTCGGGAATATGAGAAGTGTCGATGATCCTAGTTTAGGGAAAACCCTGTATGCTTTTGCACATTTGCCCAACCAGCAGTTTAATGTTTAGGCTACCTAAGGGATAAGTCTGGGGAACTAATAAGTTTCTAAGTACGATGTACTCTTTTGCTCTCAGAGCAGTTCGACCATCAAAAAGATGAGTCTGATGACTCGAGTAGTCATCAAGGGTGTTTGCACTCTTTGTTATGGGAATTCGAGGTCAATAATTCGACCATTACCTTAGGGTATCTTAGAGACAATATTCTTAGCTAGACACTTATGTTTGTGAGGATGATACGATGTTTGGCTAACCATATTGCACCATTCATTCATGTTTAAGGCCATACACCGGAATATCAGACCTCGGTGGAGCCAGTGGTGATCAAAAGATCAGGTTTTACATAAGAACACCAAGAGTGTTTCTTAAGTAGCAGACTTAATAGCTAACCTACGGGTTAAGACCGATCTGACTACATTTAGGTTGTAGGTGACACCCGAGCGTTATGGTTAATACAAGGGCCAGTGAAAAGACCGACTCGATGGTGCCCAGCCTGTCCGGAGCATTCTTTTAGCATGATGTTGCATTTCATACCATCCACTTGATGATTTGATTTTGATAAACATCGTTATGTGCTATGGTGATTTGATGTTGATAAACATCGTTATGTGTTTTGATAAACTGATGTTTACTGTTTGTTGACGTAGCAACCTGAGGATATGATAATATATGCCATGATAGGATTTACCGAATTTATATGTATCTATCCCTATGCTTTACTTGTTGTCTGTATTATCTACCCTATTTTGTGAGTTGACCCTCGCGCCTTGCCTTGTTAGTATTGTTTGTGTTTGGGCGGTCGGAAAACTTCCTGATGTCTCTGGGGGAGTGGTTCAAAGGTTCGCCCTTCCGGGGGAATCAGATACGAGATGATTGACCGGATCGACCCTGCCACATGGGAGTTGGACCCCACCAACCACTGCGCGACCTATAAGGGGAGATTAATGGAGGATGTGATTGATGGACATGGAGACCTGACTACAAGAGTACTGCGGAAGTATACAGTAGCCTTTGACCTGCCACCGATGGTTCGCTTTGGATCTGGCTGTGGGATGCGACCACCTACACCACCATCATCGTCGACGTTGTCGTCTGAGGATGAGGATCCTTCCGAGATTGATGCTGCTGCTAAGACAACTTTTGGACCGACACCTGCTGCTGCTTTGGACCCTACATACATCGAGTCTTCTTCGAGGCTCGTTGAGCCAAAGGAGGAGCCAGTCGCCTTACCTTTGACTCGTTTTGGTGCGTCCACTTCCTCTCGTGGATATCGCGTGCAAAATTTGTTTCACGTGATTGAGGAGGAGATTGCCACCGACGTGGTTGGCTTGGAGACTGGCTTGACTAGGGTGGCGCGTAAGACGGTGAGTAGGGAGGTTCTGGATCTAGATGTCGACATGGTCACTGTGGACTCAGACACTGATGTTGACTGTAAGATCAAGTTTTGATCTAGTAGTACAACTCTATGTTTTGATGATTACATGTTAACTATTGTGTATGAACAATTATGGTACTCTAACGTTGTTTTCTGGGTGTTTTTAGGACAGGCTCTGATTCTGGTCTAATTACACATAATTCAGAAGCACTTTGCTCAAAGAGTAACCTCTGCAACGCTTTCGCACTCTCTATGTTCAATCTGAATAGTAGATTAAGCTTCAGAAGATCCGAAGATAGTAAAGCTCTGATATGGATTCAGTTCACTTGAAGCTCTGAAGGATCAGAAGCTCTGAAGGTCCAGAAGCTCTGAAGGTCCAGAAGCTGAGTAGTGAAGATTTTGAAGTCCAAGAGTAAGCTGGCTCTGAAGACCAAGTACTTCTCCTATGAGTCCAGAAGCAGAAGGTACAAAGGTCAGAGGATCCAAGCTTCCTTCTGACTCTGATCACCAAGCTTCACAAGTTCCAACATGAAGCGTCGCTCTGATCAGAAGTCAACTAGGATAAAGGTCATGTCATTATCCAAAGTACAAAAGCAATTGTACCATTCCTGACGACCATACCTAACTTATTCAGCCACAACAGAACCTGGAAAACCCAGATCTGCCCTCCAACGGTAGCATTCCATGCAAACTTCCAAACCTTATTCCTTGGAGTATATAAAGAGGCTGAAGATGAAAGATGCCGCCTGAAGAAACTTTGTTCTAGCTCACGCGATATTCAAATATTCTCTTAAGCAATATTTCTTCATATTGTACTTATTGTGTTTACCATTAGCTTTCTGAGAAGCATTTCTTTGTAAACCCAAACTTTCAAACAGTTGTTTGTTTTTCCTTAAGAAGACCAAGGTTGGTCGGATCCTTGAGAAGACTAAGAGAGTGAATCTTAGTGATAGCTAAGTCAGTGTATTGTTAGTCACTTTGCAGGTTGCAAGTGCAGTTGTAACAAACTCTGATTAGTGGATTGCCTTCATTCTAAGAAGGAAGAAATCACCTTAACGGGTGGACTGGATTAGCTTGAGGGATTTATCAAGTGAACCAGGATAAAATCATTGTGTGCTTTTCTCAACTCTTATCTTAGCACTTTTATCTTTGGTGTTTGAAGAGATTTGTTAAAATCTCAAGTGAGAAAGGTTTTAGATTGAAAACGTTATTTAAACCCCCCTTTCTATCGTTTTTCATACCTTCAATTGGTATCAGAGCTCAAGTTCTGATTACCACACCTAACAGTGTTCAATGATCCGGGCCGGTGTGAAAAACTAAGATGGCTGCCACCATTGAAGCGCAAAAAGATGTCTACAGTGCAAAGCCTCCTATGTTCGATGTCAAAGGTTTGAGTACTGGAAAGACAGGATCGAAAGCTTTTTTCTAGGCTTTGATGCAGATCTCTGGGATATTATAGTGGATGGCTACGAGCGTCAAGTTGATGGTGATGGCAAGAAGATCTCCAGAACAGAGATGACTGCAGAGCAGAAGAAGCTTTACTCACTGCATCATAAAGCTAGAACTATTCTTCTCAGTGCTATTTCTTATGAAGAATACCAAAAGATTACAGATCGTGAGTATGCAGGATCAGAAGAAGAAGTCTATAGCCTTGAAATCCAAATCTGAAAAGGCTAAAGCTCTCCAAGCTGAAGAAGAAGAATCTGAAGAAAACTATGAAGATTCTGATGAAGATGAGCTAACCTTGATCTCCAGAAAGCTCAACTGCATCTGGAAGCACAGACAGAGCAAGTACAGAGGCTCTGGAAAGACTAAAGGAAAGATTGAATCCTCTTCTGGTCAGAAGAAGTCTTCATCAAAGGAAGTCACATGCTTTGAATGCAAAGAATCAGGGCACTACAAGAGTG
Organism: Lotus japonicus; assembly: GCF_012489685.1. NCBI lineage: Eukaryota > Viridiplantae > Streptophyta > Magnoliopsida > Fabales > Fabaceae > Lotus > Lotus japonicus. The sequence goes on from NC_080041.1 coordinate 71,465,368, forward strand.
ATTGTCCTAAGATGAAAAAGGACAAGAAGCCAAAGAAGCATTTCAAAGCTAAGAAAGGCCTCATGGTGACTTTTGATGAATCAGAGTCAGAGGATGTTGACTCTGATGGAGAAGTTGTTGAAGGACTCATGGCTATTGTCAAGAACAAGGAAGCAGAGTCAAAAGAAGCAACTAACTCTGAATCTGCATCAGAGGAAGATTCAGACTCTAACGATGAAAATGAGGTATTCGTTTCTTTCTCTACCTCTGAACTTAAATGTGCTTTGTCTGATATCATGGATAAATATAACTCTCTCCTGACTAAGCATAAAAAGTAGAAAAAAGGATTTCTCTGCTGTTTCTAAGACTTCTGCTGAACATGATAAAATTATTTCTGAGTTAAAAGAGAATAATCATGCTTTAGTAAACTCTAACTCTGTGCTTAAAAACCAGATCATTAAGTTAGAAGAAGTTGTTGCTTGTGATGCCTCTGATATTAAAAATGAATCAAAATATGAAAAATATTTTCAAAGATTCATAGCTAAAAACGTAGACAGAAGCTTGATGGCTTCAATGATCTATGGCGTAAGCAGAAATGGAATGTGTGGCATTGGCTATTCTGGACCCAGTAGAAATGAGCCTCATATGCCTAAGGCTAAACCTCTGTATGAACATTTTGTACCCTCTGGTACTATATTACCTGAACCATTGCCTGTTAAAGTTGCTAACCCCCCTCTTAAAAAGGGAACTCTCTCTATGCTTAAATGTCATGCTCAATTTCCTTTACATTATCATGTTGAGAAACTCAAGGTTGTCAGAACCTCTGGGGTAACTAACAAGAAAGGACCCATAAAATGGGTACCTAAGGATAAGATTTTCTATGTTGCAGATATCCTTGATCGCTCCACTAAAACACCAATCATGGTATCTGGACAGTGGATGCTCGCGTCACATGACGGGAGAAAGGCGTATGTTCCAAGAGCTTAAACTTAAGCCTGGAGGCGAAGTTGGTTTTGGTGGCAATGAGAAGGGTAAAATTGTTGGTTCTGGTACTATTGGTATTGATAATAGTCCATGCATTGATAATGTTCTGTTGGTAGATGGCTTAAATCATAACTTATTGTCTATAAGTCAATTAGCTGACAAGGGTTATGATATTATCTTCAATCAAAAGTCTTGTAGGGCTGTAAGTCAGATCGATGGCTCTGTTCTGTTTAACAGCAAGAGGAGGAACAACACTTATAAGATCAGATTATCTGAGTTGGAAACTCAGAACGTAAAGTGTCTTCTTTCTGTTAATGAGGAGCAATGGGTATGGCATAGACGGTTAGGGCATGCCAGTATGAGAAAGATTTCTCAGCTGAGTAAGCTTGACCTTGTCAAGGGCTTACCCACTCTAAAGTTCTCTTCAGATGCTCTTTGTGAAGCATGTCAGAAAGACAAATTTACAAAAGTCTCTTTCAAGGCAAAGAATGTTGTTTCCACCTCAAGGCCGTTGGAACTTCTGCATATCGACATTTTTGGACCAGTGAAAACTGAGTCTATAGGTGGCAAGAGATATGGGATGGTCATTGTTGACGACTATAGCCGCTGGACATGGGTAAAATTTCTATCCCGCAAGGATGAGTCTCATTCTGTGTTCTCTACCTTTATTGCCCAAGTGCAAAACGAGAAGGCTTGCAGGATTATGCATGTCAGAAGTGATCATGGTGGAGAGTTTGAGAATGACAAGTTTGAGAGTCTGTTTGATTCCTATGGAATTGCACATGATTTCTCTTGTCCTAGAACTCCTCAACAAAATGGTGTTGTTGAGAGGAAGAATAGAACTCTTCAAGAGATGGCTAGAACCATGCTTCAAGAAACTGACATGGCAAAGCACTTCTGGGCTGAGACAGTAAACACAGCATGTTACATTCAGAACATGATCTCTATCAGACCAATTCTGAATAAGACTCCTTATGAATTGTGGAAGAAAATAAAGCCCAACATTTCCTACTTTCATCCTTTTGGTTGTGTCTGCTATGCTCTGAATACTAAGGATAGATTGCATAAGTTTGATTCTAAATCTTCTAAATGTCTATTACTTGGTTACTCTGATCGTTCTAAAGGCTTTAGAATTTATAATACTCATGCGAAAACTATTGAGGAATCTATTCATGTTAGATTTGATGATAAGCTTGACTCTGATCAGTCAAAGCTAGTTGAAAAGTTTGCAGATATGAGTATAAATGTTTCTGATAAAGGCAAAGCTCCAGAGGAAGCTGAGCCAGAGGAAGACTCTCTAGAGGAAGTTGGTCCCTCTGATTCACAGCCTCAGAAGAAGAGCGGAATTGTTGCCTCTCACCCTAAGGAGTTGATTCTGGGAAACAAAGATGAACCAGTCAGAACCAGATCAGCATTCAGACCCTCTGAAGAGACTCTGCTTAGTATGAAGGGATTAGTATCCTTGATTTAACCAAAGTCAATTGATGAAGCTCTTCAAGACAAAGACTGTATTCTGGCAATGGAAGAAGAATTGAATCAATTCTCCAAGAATGATGTTTGGAACCTTGTCAAGAAACCTCAAGGCGCTCACATCATTGGAACCAAATGGGTTTTCAGAAACAAGCTGAATGAAAAAGGAGATGTAGTCAGAAACAAAGCAAGGCTAGTTGCTCAAGGCTACAGTCAGCAAGAAGGAATAGATTATACTGAAACATTTGCTCCAGTAGCAAGATTGGAAGCTATCAGACTGCTGATATCATTCTTAGTGAATCACAACATAACTCTTCATCAGATGGATGTTAAGAGTGTCTTCCTGAATGGATACATCTCAGAGGAAGTGTATGTGCATCAACCTCCTGGTTTTGAAGATGAGAAGAACCCTGACCATGTTTTTAAATTGAAGAAATCTCTCTATGGTCTGAAGCAAGCTCCCAGAGCATGGTATGAGAGACTTAGCTCATTCCTTCTGGAAAATGAGTTTGTAAGAGGTAAAGTAGATACAACTCTCTTTTGCAAAACTTACAAAGATGATATCTTAATTGTGCAAATTTATGTTGATGATATTATATTTGGATCTGCTAATCCATCTCTCTGCAAGGAATTTTCTGAGATGATGCAGGCTCAATTTGAAATGAGTATGATGAGAGAACTCAAGTAATTTTTGGGAATACAAGTGGATCAAAAACCAGAAGCAACTTACATCCATCAGAGCAAGTACACAAAGGAACTTCTGAAGAAGTTCAATATGACAGAATCAACAATTGCTAAGACTCCTATGCATCCTACATGCATTCTGGAGAAAGAAGATGCCAGTGGAAAAGTATGTCAGAAGCTCTATCGTGGAATGATAGGTTCACTTCTATACTTAACTGCATCTAGGCCAGATATTCTGTTTAGTGTACATTTATGTGCTCGATTCTAATCAGATCCGAGAGAAACTCACTTAAATGCTGTTAAGAGAATTCTCAGATATCTGAAAGGTACCACTAACCTTGGCTTGATGTATAAGAAAACATCAGAGTATAAGCTTTCAGGTTACTGTGATGCTGATTATGCTGGAGATAGTACTGAAAGGAAAAGTACTTCTGGAAATTGTCAATTTCTGGGAAGTAATCTAGTCTCATGGGCAAGCAAGAGGCAATCAACTATTGCACTATCCACTGCAGAGGTAGAATATATCTCAGCAGCTATTTACAGCACTCAGATGCTCTGGATGAAACATCAGCTAGAGGATTATCAAATCCTTGAGAGCAACATTCCAATTTACTGTGACAATACTGCTGCAATCTCACTCAATAAGAATCCAATCTTACATTCAAGGGCAAAACAAATTGAGGTAAAGTATCACTTTATTAGAGATTATGTTCAGAAGGGCGTACTTCTTCTGAAGTTTGTTGATACTGACCATTAATGGGCAGATATCTTTACAAAGCCCTTAGCAGATGATAGATTTAATTTTATACTGAAAAATCTGAATATGGACTTTTGTCCAGTATGAAGATGGATCAGAACCTCTGACTATGATGCTTCCTCATCAGAAGATGTCTAGTTCAGAAGGTAACTTTGTCAGATGCTAAGTACCCATTGGTGCTTACTCTGAGACAAGACAGTAAACGTGTGTCAGTTCATTCTGATGCCTCATTCCTTGTGCCCTCCGGATAATCTGTTGTAATGAGTGTAGATGTGCTTATTCTCCACCGTGTGTTTTGTGTATTAACCATTCATAATGATGTCTTTAATTTTTAGCCGTTGATTTTACTTTTGTTTTACAATCAACAACGGTTACTTTCTAAAAACCACTACGCACACACGTTCTCCATCACTCTTGTTTTTCGCTTCTCTCTCCTGTTTGCAAAAACCCTTATCTTCTTCGATTCTCTCTCTCTCTCTCTCGTTCATCCCTCTTCTACCCAAGCCTCCAACCTTCAACTATGGTGAGATCTGAAAAAGCTGATTCCGGTGAAAGGGCTGATTCCGCCGATGGAAGAGTGTTCCCAAGGATGGTAGTGGGTCTTCCAACGGGTTAAGTAGGTCCAGTTCTTCGTCTCAGATCGACAGAGGCTGCTCAAGCACAAGTTCAAGATGCTGAGGATGTTGTTCCTTTATCTCAAAGGAGTTGTGCAGTTACATGTGTTTTCCCTCCAGAAGAACTTCAAGTTCTTGCTGAATGACGTTTCGATCTCGACAATATTGCTGCTAATGGGGTCGATCTTCGTCCTGAAGTACAGACTCAAGGCTGGGAAGGGTATTTCAACAGACTACATGGTCCAGTCTATGACAAGCTGGTGAAGGAATTCTGGAAGCATGCTGATTGCAATGAGTATCAGGTTGTGTCCTTTGTTCTGGGCAAAAGGATCATCATCTCAGAGAAGTCTTTTGTAAGGCTTCCGGGTAAAACTGATTGCAAGACAAAGGATCTTCATCCTGACATGAGAATCTGGCACAAGATCCTACTAAACTGCATAAATCAAAGACCAAAGGGAAGTTCTCCAGATTATATCAATTTCACTCAGAAGGTGTTGCTTTTCTTCATCAAGGAGCACACCAAAGTCTGTTTGCCTTACTTTCTATTCTCCTATCTGAAGGAATGCATCAGAAAGTCAAGAACTACTGTTTCACCCAAGTCTGCCATCAAGTACATACCGTTTGGCAGATTACTATCTGACTTCTTCATTGAGAGCAAACTGATATCTGCTCTGATCAAAGCTGGATGCACTGAAGACCTAACAACTATTGTTGGAGATGTCTTCACTCCTACATCATTGAAGAGGATGGACTTGATAGAAACAAAAGTTGAAGTTAACCCTGATACTACAAAGTCAAGAAGAAGAGTCCCTCTAAAGGACTACCCTCTCTGGTCAAAGGCTGATGATCTAGAGGCTATCAGGTTCTATCTTGATGATCTGAAGCAGCAAGGCTTTGAGATTGATGTGGATGAATTCTTCAGAAATCTTCCAGAACCTCCGAACTTTGAGTCTCCTAGGAAGAAGAAGTCCAAGAGAAAGCAAGAGGAATCCTCTGAGACAAAGGATCCTTCTGATGGTGATAATAATGATGATGATGAACCCCCGCCTCAGAAGAAGGCAAAGAAGGTCAGAATTGAAACACAAGTCATTCATCTAGAACCAACTCTGGAGCCTACTAGAGCTGCAATCTCTACCAGAGTCACAAGGTCTGCAGTCAGAGCTTCAAGTAAGTTTGTTGTTCTTTCTGATGAAGATGATTTAAATTTGCTTGATGCAACTCTTGTTGTTTCCAACCCTGAACCCACACCAATTGATCAATCCACCTCACACATTTCACCACCTAGGGCTTCTTTCTTTCAACCCTCCATTGAGGAAGAACCCCTATGGAAAATGCTCCAAACTCCTAAGTCTAATAAACCAACCTCACCCATTATTCTTCCATACACTCCACAAACCTCTGAACCACAAGCTTCTGAGACACAAGCTTTAGAGATACCAACCACTGAAAAGTCTACCTATGAGCCTAAACCCTCTGATCACTCAAATCAGGAACCCTCTGATAGAGAAATTCTCTCACCTACTCCCTCTGTCTCTTTTCCTACCAATGTTCAAGTTTCCTCTCCTTCAAATAAATCTGAAGCCTCTCGCCAATTCTTTCAAATTGCCAGAGAAAGAATCTCAGAAATTCTTGAACATTTCATAAATGTTCCAAGTCCAAACCGTTATTCTGAACCAAGACCAGAACCTCTGGTTGCTCCTGATTTTCCAATCCATGCGGTCCCTCTGACTTCAGTACCACCAACTCTTCCTCTTTCTCCTCCACCTCAAAATGAAAATTCTGTCTCTGACCAATCTCCAAATCCTGAGACTGAAGTTTCTCATCCAAACCCTGAGACCAATACCTCTGAACCTCAAACTGTGCAAATTGGTTCTCCTCATGCTGTTTCTGAAGCTACAAGTAGCAATCATCCTTCTTCACCTGAAACCTATCTCTCCATTGTTCCCTATACCCAACTTGGACCAAACACCCTGCTTGATTGCATCAACTTATTTAATCATGAAGCATCTTTAAGGGTTCGCAATGTGCATGGTCGCACTGACCTCAGTGAGAAACTAGACCTGGTTGCTGAAGATTGGGATCGTCTCTGCACTTGGATGCTTGACCAAGTGGCAATGATGCTGGGTTTCCTTACTGCTGAAAGGGATCAAAGAGTTGAAGCTGCTAGCCAGCGGTTCAGAAGAAGAGAAGCACTGAATGAACAAAAGTTGAGAGATCAACTTTATGCTGCTATTGAAGAAGCAAGGAAGAAGAAAGAACAAGAAGAAGAAGCAGCAAGGTTTGAAGCAGAACAACGTGAAGTTGCAAGGTTGCAAGCTTTGGAACAAGCAGCTAGATTACAAGCTGAAGCTGAGGCTCTTAAAAATCAAGCACTTGGAATTATTCCATTTACTGATGTTGCCTCCACATCTGCTCAAGTTCCTCACTCTGATCAAGCTGTTCCATCTGCTCAAGCTCAGTCAGACTCAAGACTTGACCTCATTGAACGAAGACTTGATTCTCAAGAAGCTCTTCTCCAGCGTCTTCAAGAGATGTGCACAGAACTTCTGAAGAGGACACCCAAGCCTTAGTCTTTAGGAACTCTATTTTCTTTTGTTCATACATAATATATTTTTAATATATGTTAACAAAATAATTAACTACTAACTTAAAAAAAAATCATCCAAAACTTCCTTTATTTTTACAGTTTAATGGATATACGCCATTTCTATAAAACATTTTTACACTGACAATCAATCATGATATGCCACGTAGGAGGAACAATAATTTTCATTCACGCTTGGTTTAAGCAACAATTTAGGGTTGGGTTTGCGATGTTTATGCGATGTTTATAGGGACTCTGCATTTGACATTTTTCTACCATGAGAGGGATGTTCTCATGATCTCTTTTTCATATTAATAAAGTTTTTTGTTCTCGAAATTTTTTAAAATGAAAACTAAAATATAGTTTCTGGCAGAATGATTGTGTAAACAAAATTAACAATATCATTAGAGCCTGTTTGGTGGACACGATAAGGAGATAGAATATGATAGTACAATCAAAACCTGTTGCAATCCATGGTTTGTTGCGCCAGCATGATATGATAAAACAATCTTGTCTCTTATCCTATCTTATCCATCATGTGCAAATTTTATTCCGATTGAGAGTTGAGTTAGAACTTATCCTGACAGGATGAGATTACAACTTCCTATTCTTTTTTTAGTACCCTAACCCGAAAATGTAAAATATTAATTTAATAATTTCATGATTTTATTAATTACTTAAACACGGACCCTGAATCCTTATTTATATACGGCTGTGGAAACGATGTTGATTGAGCAGCCAAATCACAGTTCCGTTCCAAACTCTTCCATTCCCCCAATTCTTCATCATCTCAATCGAGAGAAGTCAAATAAATCTATGGCTTCTTCTCCAATACCTGATGATGTCGCCTTAACTATTTTGTCAAAACTGCCTTTGAAATCTCTCAAGCGATTTACCTGCGTTCACAAATCATGGCCTCCTTTACTTGAAAACCCTTATTTCATGAACATGTTTCGCACCAATTTCTTATCCAAACATGACTCTTCTTACGATGATGATACATCTCTTCTCTTAGTGAGCACTGATTCCATGGTTTATCCCAATCCCAAATCGCCATATTTGCTTTCAGGTGACAAGTTTGAGAATATAGTTAAATTAAATTGGTCTCCTCCATTCCAAGGGGAATTCCCATTCTTGATTGGATCTTTTATTCATGGCATTGTTTGTCTCCAATCAAACCGTGCAAAGTTTGTATTGTGGAACCCTGCTACTCATGAATTCAAAATTCTTCCTCCCAGCCCTCTGGAATATAAACGTTATGTGAATATTATGATTAGTTCTCTTGGATTTGGTTATGACCCTGTTAGAGATGACTTTAAGTTGATTCGACTTTTATGGTATTATCCACCGTCTGGATGTGATGGAAATGGAGATGGTTGGCAAGGGCCACTCCCAGACCCTTTGCCCTTTAATTATGGCCCTGGTTGGGAGATATATAGCCTTAGAAGCAACTCTTGGAGGAAACTTGATATGCCTTTTGTTCATGATGTTCCTCTCATAGATTGTGACAATGACATGTGCATGAATGGAGTGTGTCATTGGTTTGGTATTGTAGAGGAATATCGTAACGAAACACATTATTTGGCGTCATTTAACTTGAGCAATGAGGTTTTCTGTATAACACCCTTACCCTTAGATCTGACTAGTAGATGGGTGAGGAAAAGCTTGGTGGCGTTAAGTGAGTCTATTGCGGTGATATTAAAAAATGAAGAAACGACATCTTTTCACATATGGATTTTGGGTGAACTCGGTGTGAAGGAATCATGGACTAAACTTTTCATTGTTGGACCCATGCCTGGCGTTGCACTTCCTATTGGAGTGGGGAAGAATGGTGATATATTCTTCAGAAAAGAAAATGGTGAACTAGCCTTATTTGATTTAAGTACCAACATGCTTGAGGAGATTGCCATTGAAGAGCAGTTAGATGCTTATAGTCGGATAAGAAGTTATAAGGAAAGGCTTCTTCCGATTGGAAGAACAGAACATAGATTGTTTTTGTAGTCTTAAGCTTATAGCTTTCATTTATTAGGTTTTTCATGAGGACTATTAAAGATTTATTACAATATTGAATGTTATGAAGTAATTTGTATGCAAATTGGTTCTTCAATTGCCCAGACATGTATACTATCATTATCAAATATATGAGAAGAAACTATTTGGTAATATGAATCTTGCTCAGTATTATTATGATGCACTACTCTCTTTCAGTTTTGCATACTGTTTTCTATTTTAGTTATCAATTGTAAAATTGATCTCTTATCTTTTCTGAATGATCCCATCCTTTTCTTTTTTGGGTAGAAAGAGCTTATATATGGGAAACTTTAGACAATCTAAAAGTGCAAATCCCTGTTTGAACTTTGAACTTCATTACATTCTGCTTGATTTTGTCTTTTAGCTATTTTACCCTTATGTTCCAAATCAAGTTATCTGGGCATGTTGAAGCTATTTGATTGAATTACATAAATTTTATGATTTTGCTAGAAAATTTAGCTGTCAACATAATATAGCTCAACCCGTTGAGGCAGGGGTTTGGAAATTATACACTGCTGACTAGTCAAATAGGGGAATCAATTATAGAACTAAGCTTGGTTGTAAGGGGAGAGTCCCTCCCTTTTCTTGTTAATCTCTCGCTATATCTGTTTGCTTCTCTCTTTCTGCTTTCTGTATATGGGAAGTTTAGAACCTAAAACAATTTTTGTGTTGGTTCAGCCATATTTAATTATATACTAGTTAATAGGGGGGATCGTTGTTTGCCTTTCAACACCTCTCTCTTGCTTACACATTCTTCTTGTTCTTGCATTAATGATTAACTAGACTCAAACCCGCGCATCGCGCGGGGGAATAAATGGTTTTGTGATATAATCTCCTAGAAATATTAAAAAAAGCTAAATCGAGGTTAAATGCATCCAAAATTTATAACTATTTAAAAGGAAATGAATTTGTTATTATTTTGTAACATGATTAATCCAACTGATCTTTTATCAAAATTATGAATCATCCTCAACCAGACATTTTCCCATCATCATTATAACAGTTGGGTCGAAGTTTGAGGCATTTGGATAAGTTCAAGAAAGGAATATTTACTTGTGAGAGCACTTAGCCTGCACACAATGAAACAGCCAAAAATATTAACCAAGTTTTATTGAATCCTATTGTACTTTCTAAGATGTAGTCATTCATAATAAGCCTTCATAATATGTCAAATCGTTAAGAGAGTTTTATGTAGGCAAACAAATTAATAAAGAGTCTAATAACAGTTTCACTGGATCAAAATTTAATGTATAAATATAAGTTGACTAATTTAAATAAAGTTATATGTTAAACACCTCCAATCAAGGCCTCAAGATGAAGAGATCTAACCGTAGGAAACTAACAAAAAGAAAAGAAACAACAGATAAGAAACGAAAATGGACCAACTACTTTAAGGAAGCTGATTGCCTCCAATTACTGGATGGGGTAGATTTGGCTTCTTCTGAGTTAGCAGAATCAATACTCTGATGATTTTCCCCATATCCCCCTTGAATATCCCATAGCTTTATGAAGGATTTTTTTGACTTGAGAAACCCTTTCATCTTGCCAGTCACATCCTTGTTTATGCTGGGTTTGCTATCTCTATCGTTCTCACTGCTTCCAACTCCATTGCTCAGCCTCAATGATGCAAGTTTCTTTCTCAATGCCTTCAGCTCCTCAGCTCTGGCCACTGCATCCTAGTCATCATTTGGGTTAGATGTATCTGACCTTGAGTTACCATTGGATCCATTGCTAAAATCTTTGATTCCTTTAGGTATGTCAGGAGTGGTATCACCTAATCATGCACCAGTCCCCAAGTGCTAAAAATATAGTACCTGAAAAACGACCCATAATGGTAGCCTCTCATTTTTTTCACTGCATGAAAGCGACATCAACTAATAAGCTTTCTTCAATCATCAACTCTCATATCCTCTTCTTTTTACCTTTGCTGATCCCAGGGTGCTCTTGTAATGTTTTGATGCAAAGTAAAACAGAAGGAATGAATTATTTACCTCCACATACGACTTTCTAAAATGGCCAATATCATAAGCTAGTGGTGAATACTGGATATTGAGCATCGAATTTTAATATAGTAAAACATAACAGTGTAGAAAATACTCTGCTGAATTTAAAATGAAGTGTGCTAATCTGAGTCAAGGAATTCTCCTTCCAAGAACAGTTACCTTTGTATATGCGTCAATAGCCCTATAAAGGCCACTCGGAGCAAGATGAGAGATGTTAGATACTAACTCAGCAAGATTAACAAAATGTGACCAAGGTTACATGGTTTAGTTCATTCTTCATTAAGTTGATTATCATTATTATTATTAAAGTTTTGGAGACCAATTATTGATATCAAGTTTTTCCTTTTGATTTGTATTCTCTTCTCCACAATTTACATGTGATGTGGCTTCTACTTGCGATTAAAAACATAAAAGCGGAACAAATAAACACACACACACACACCAGTGTTTTACACGATCCCCTCTCTGCTTTGGGAGCTCTTTCTTAATACCTATGAAGATGTTTTGAAAGCAGGTCTTCGAGCTTCTTTTCTATCTATCCTAACAGAATAGTTTTATGTCTTCTTTGCTTCATTTTCTGTGTTCCTTTCTAGTTGCTGTTTTTTTTCTGTCGGTTGCAGGTTTTTCTTTTCCAGACCCGTGGCTAGATTTGGTTCATTTTTTCTCTCTTAGTTATCAAAGTTCTATTTGTGTTCAACTATGATTTCAAAGTGAAAGAAAAGTAATAAGGTCAGTGGAATTAGATGGCTAATTTGGACTTTCAGAGACATGCATCTTCCTTTTCAATCTTGTGCAAGGAAAGCAATTTGTCAAAGAAGAATTATATATAGTACAGTGAAACAAAGTATCTAAAAGCTCCTTGAAACAAAAAAAAAAGAAACATAACAAAGCTGATCAATACCAGCACTAATCATTGCCGCATGTTCCAGGCAATTGAACTGATATTATGTGCTAAAATTAAGAACACACCTTGACACAGAAAGCTACATACTTGAAAAACAACTTGGGTGATGTTATCTTCGTCATCTTTTACACGTAGCTCCGTGCCAAATTGCCAATTGAACCAAATAATTAAAACAATCAGTAATACTCGGACAGTTACCCACGAAAGTTCACCATTGTTAGTTGTTACCTAGGTGAAAACACCAACAATTGAGGGATGTTGCAGGTGGAGTAAGAATTATTTGTTTCGCTGTCATAATCAGTTCGGAACATGTCTCCGAAACTGTGAGATTTGAAGAGTGCTCATGTGAGGATCGATTGGATTCTTTCACTCGCCCCCGTCATGAAAATATGTCGACTGCACTGCAAATCTCGGAGCAGCGTCGTTTGATGCTACGACAGCGATCTGAGCCAAGAGAGCCGGCGGGCTGCTTATTGGAATGAGTGAGGAGAGCATTGCGTCGCATCAGAGACCGCCGAAGAGAGTGATGGATTGATGGTTGAAAACGTGTAGCTAAGGAACCTTTTCAATACGGTCTGGATTGCTAGCTTTCTGAAATGCACTGATGAAGGATTTTGAAATTTCTAATCATGAAATTGTTGTTTGGTTTGCTATAAAGTTTGGCAGTTAGTGTCAAGTAGACCAATCACAGTATTCAGTGGGGGTTCAAGTTAGAGTAGAATTATATTTTACTATCTAGTGTAGCTGATGCATAAGAAGCTATCTTTTTCTTTCATTCTGAGTTCTAAGTGTAGCTGTTTCATATTTTTTATATTCTGTTCACAGGTTATTGGTGTTCTAAGTGCTATTACTAATTTCCATGATGACTAGTATTTGGAATAATTACAATGTTATACTGATTGTATAACATTGTAAATTATGCTTTCGGTTGTATTGTATTTTTTCCTTTCTGTATAGTTATGTCAGTTAGTGTTGTTTAGTCTGCTGTAACAAACTATAACTAATTCTATCTGAATTAGGTATTGCTCATGTGATTGATCATTGCCAGCTTTCTTTGTAAGCTAAAGTTCTCCACTCTCTGTGTAAGAGCTATCGTTATATCATTCAATCATAAGATACTTTTCGGAATAATTTTCTCTAGCACACACTCTTTTTCTCTCTGGTTTCTTAATATGGTATGGAGAGTTTCATCTTAATCCTTTCCAAGGCTTCCACACAAAATCAATTTTCAATCTTTTGCTCCTTTCATTTTCTCTCATCAAATTACTATCAAACTTGATGAGAAGAACTTCATTCTTTTGAAACAGCAGATGGAAGGAGTTATTCTTGGTCATAGACTCCATTATTTTGTGACGAATCCTTCAATCCCTCTCAAATAATATCTGAGTGAAGAAGATAGAACAACAATATTCATTACTCTTCACGTGAGAAGAACCTTATTCTTTTCTCTCTTTGGTTTTTTACTTCCCTGTATTCATTTTTTGGCAAATATGGGAAAAATTTCACAATTTCTTTCATGAACAAGCCAAAGCTCAAACAAATCTTGCTCTGAATAGAATTGAAGCATATTGCCAAATAGAATTGATTCATGACTGAATAGCTTAAGACAAGGAAAATAACATATGCAGAAGGCATGGTACCAACATCATATACCCAGCATAGATTGCCTAATCCCGTGCAATTTTGTTAAGGCCTCTGTCATGGTCCATCGGTCTTTGGGATGATGAGTAGCACAAGACAAGGCAACTCTCATCACAGCAGCTACGCACTCCTCAGCTTTGCGCACCCAATGTGTGTTATCATTGTTATAGCTGTTGCCTATAGACCCACCACTGCTATCGTAACTTGTGCTAGAACTTCGTGTCGGGTGCTCATACTCGTTAATTAGCCTTTGATCAACCATATTCAGCACTTGATTCTCATGCATGGCAGAGACAAACTTATTCAGGCTTAATCCTTCTTTGAACATCTCATCAGTTGGTCTTTTGGCTATGAACATCTCTAGAAGCAGAATCCCAAAGCTGTAGACATCACCATGAGTTGAAGCCTTTCCTCCTAGACCATATTCTGAAACATAACACCCCAATATTAGCTAACCACAAACTTGCTTAGTTTATCCTTAAATAACTGGTAAAACAAAAGTAATTTTTAGTACCTGGAGCAATATAGCCAATTGATCCCTTTAGTCCCAAAGTGCTACTATGCTTTTCTGATGGATTTTGAGAAAGAAACCTCGCCAATCCAAAATCTGCGACATGGGCCACCATATTCTCATCTAGTAGGACATTGGCTGGTTTCATATCACAATGAACTATTGGGGGGTCACAATCATGGTGCAAGTAGTCCATGGCAGAAGCAACATCAATGGCAATGTTTAATCTTTGCAACAAGGTCAGAGATGATCCTGACTCATAATCTTCTGTGTATAGATTCATGTCCAAGTTTCCATTTGGCATGAATTGCATAATAAGGGCCTTAAAGTCTTCTCCCTTATAATCAAGGCTGGAACAAGAAGTGATAACCTTCACAAGGTTTCGATGCCTGATATTTTTCAAAACTTCACATTCTGCATTAAAACTCTGAGAAGCTTTGCTTTGGTGCAGGTCCAAGACTTTGACAGCAAGGGTCGTGGTTTCTTCACCGGTGCTGATGCTGAACACACCTTTATAAACAGAGCCAAAGCCTCCTTTTCCAATCAAGTTTTCAGCTGCAAAATTGCTTGTAGCAAGCCGAATATCAGCGTAGGATATATTTTGAGGTAACCCTTTGAAAGTGGCAGAAGACAAATTAGTTTTCGCCTCCTTATATTTCTTCTTTCGGGACATTATCATCCACAGTAGATAGAGCAATGAAATGAGCAAAGCAGTGGCACCTGTAACTGCTAGTATGATAGGGAGTTTAATGTTTCTTTTCTCTTTACCTGCAACACAGAGGAATAGTCCAAATTTCTTCACAATTTCATTGTCATGGCCACATAGTTTGTTGTTACCTCGGAGATCAACCCGGCTATGGTTCTTAAAAACGCCTTTCATAGGAACCACCCCTTCCAAATGGTTATAAGACAAATTTAATCTCACCATATACTCAAGCTTTTCAAAATTTTCAGAAATTGGGCCAGTGAGATTGTTTGATGATAGATCCAAAGTCTCAAGAGATGCTAAATCCCCTAGACCATTTGGAATTGAGCCACTGAATCTGTTTCTTGCCAACACAAGTGTCTTCAAGCTAGTGCAACCCTCTATTTCTATAGGAATATAGCCTGACAACTGGTTGTTGGAAATAACCATGGTCTGAAGTTGCTTCATGGTGTTGACCTCAGGAGGTAGCGAACCACGCAAAGAGTTTCCTTTTAAGTACAACATTGTTAAACCAGAAAGCTGAAATATCTCCTCTGGTATAGTCCCACCAAGCCTATTCATCATCAGATCGAGAACATTCAATCTCCTGCATTGTCCAATACTTGGGTGAATTCTACCTGAGAAGTTATTATATCCCAATTCAAGTTCATAAAGATTTGTAAAATTGCCAAAAATATCCGGAATCTCCCCAGAAAATGTATTATTGAACATCACAAGCTGCTGCAGCTTATTGAGGGCTCCCAGTTCTGATGGTAGCTCTCCAGTGAAATAATTATTTTCCAAAGACAAGGAGATGAGGTTTTGAAGTTTCTTCATCCCTTGAGGAATGCTCCCAGTTAGCCAATTATCAGCAACACAGAACTGTTCTAGATTGCTAGATAAATTGGCAATAGAAGCTGGAAGTTCCCCAGTCAAATGGTTATCATTGATCATGAGAATTTTCAACTGAGTGGAGTTTCTAAGGGAATCAAAGAACTGAAAATTCGACGATGTTGTCGAAGATAGATTGTTATTCCCAAGACTCAAGTGGGTAAGATTTTTCAAGTTGTACAGCAGAGGAATGGAGCCATGAAACTTATTGTTAGCAAGATCAATATATTCAAGACGTGAGGCATTGGACATGGAACTAGGAATGACCCCTTCAAAACTATTGGTTGCCAAGGCAAGTGTCCTTAAATTTGGAAGAGCATGTCCCAAATTTTGTGGTAACTTGCCTGATAGACTATTCTGTGTCACGGATAAGAAGCTTAGCGAGGTAATGTTGAAGATAGAAGTGGGAAACTCACCAGTGAAATAATTCTGTGAGAGTTGAAGCTGGGAAAGATTTTGGAGATTACCTAATTCACTTGGAATCTCACCCACAAACCTGTTCCTTGCCATGGAAAGATTTTGAAGAGACAACAAATTGCCAAATGTTTGAGGGATTTTTCCTGTAAGATTATTGACAGACAAGTCCAAACTTTTTAAACGATGCAGAAGACCCAATTGTTGTGGAAGTGTGCCACTGAGATTGTTGAAAGCTAGTTGAATAACATTAAGAAGTGAGAGATGACCAAACTGTAAGGGAATTTGGCCATGAAATTTGTTGTTGGAAAGGTCAAGGGAATGAAGATAGGTGAGGTTGGAGAGGTGAGAGGGTAGATTACCAGAGAGGCCAAGTCCTTTTAGGGTGAGGGATTGGACTCTTGAACCAACTTTGGAGCAAGTGACACCATACCAAGTGCAGTGATTTTTGGAATTTGGTAACCAATCTGAAAGAGCATTATTTGGGTCAATCACTTGGGACTTGAAAGAAAGAAGGGCATCTCTATCTGTTTCATTGTTGCATATGATGCCATGAAAATGTTGTAGTAGGAAACATACGAAAATAAGTTGAATATAAGTCATCATGAGTAGGCAGTGTTGTGTTTCACTAATTTTATGTGTAGCTTATTGAGCATGCAAGTATTTATAACTTCAATTCTGGTTCAGATGTTTGATGATCTATGGTGCCCAAGTGTTAGATTCATGGTTGGAATCAGTCATGAACTGGAGCTGATTGTTTTGGGTCAGCGGTCAATCACCTCAGTGATACGTAAGGGACAGTAACTGAATGAAAAACATTATATACATGAAGGAGATATGCATCTAAAATTGATATATGTAAATGTACATTTACAATTTTGCTTGTACATATCACTGACTCGGTCCAAAACTGATTTTAGTCAAGATCTGTTTTTCTAACACGGATACCTTGCCCTCACACAATGGTTGCCTGCTAAGTAAGACAAGTCACAAGGGGAGTAGCAAACATCATCTATTTGACATTTCTCTAGTTCTTTGATTACCTCCGTCGTTACAAAGTGGGAAACTAACATATGAAGTAGCAAGTAGTAGGAAATTGCTACTTCAACAAAGAAAATTCATCAACACGGGTATTGACACAAGCATACGGAGACGAGCATTTAAGTTGCTACTCACGTGGGTACGGGGTCGGATATGAGTAATTTTAAAAAAGGCGGGTATTGTCATCTCTACCCATGATGCCTTAAACCATAAATTAATTGTTAGTTTGTTCTGTAACTTCTGTTGACCTTTTCAGCTTAAATACAAACTCGCTTACTTCTGCACTTACTTAGTCTAACATATAAAGTCTAACTTCTAAAAAAAATTAGAAATCGCAATCTACATACGTAATTGCTTTGATTAGTGCTTTGACTATAAGGCTTAATTTGATATTGAATTATTCAATTCGCGACCCTTGTTGATATCTGACTAGTCTGGTCTTTTACTATTATTTTATCAAATCTGAGTCATTTTGTCTAACGGCTTAACTAAATTAATGACAAGGTGTTACTTATTTCCACATTTTTACTCAATGTGACAAAACAATCACTGACTTTTGCCATGGACACCGCTGCACTAGTGTTCACTGCGTATCAAATAATACAATAAGCATAACATGTAAGGAAGAATTAGTCTTTGGTGATGCATCATGAAACTATAGGCAATATGATATACATATTATATGGGGAAGAATTATTCAGCAACGAGATGATCACGCTTCAATAAGATATTCAAGAAATTTGATCTTCACCTCTATAAATACCTATTCTTCAAGTCTCAAACTTGCAATTAGCTAGCAACATATATAGATTAGAAATGGCCCTCTTCAATGCTCCAAAATTGATGTCATTTTCTGCTCTTCTGGCAATAGTCTTACTACTTATGTTTTCGAAGCTGGGTAGTGCTTCCCAACCCAATATCAAACTTGGTATGTTGCTGAAACTATACTGATTGAATCATATTCCTTCATTTTTTTTTGTTTAATTTTATGTATTCACATTTTAATCGGTGCAGGGCGAAAGCTTTTCCAGCAAACCCAACCCGCTACTTATGCAACGTACCCTGGCGGTGGAGGCTATAAATCCCCACCATGAAATTTTACTCCGAATTGCGCTGTAGCTGAATTGGAGATGTTAGCATCGCTTTTACTACTATGATATCTTAGGAGTGATATAGCACATGTAACTTAGGTAAATTTTTGTTGTTTGTCTTGATATGAATTAATAATAATATTGCATCATATATCACTCCATTGAATTTCTTCCGATGATGTGTTATCTTGTAATGAATTAACTTTCGTTAAAAGTGGAAGAGTGATCGATCAATTTTATAAGCATATTGAATAGATTCGTGATATGTAGACCATCAAAGAGCACGTAAAGCTAAAACTTCCTTCGAATTTTCGCTTGAAAAAAATTCTCAAAAAAATTCATCGTGGCTCTTTTACATGTGTCCACGAGTGCACGATCTAACGTAAAATCACTAGAGTCTGAATTGATATGTGCATCTTTTAAGAATTTTAATGAAACCTAGTACAAAGATACTAGAGTCAACGGTATAATCGTGAGACATTATGCAGAAATTTTCCATGTGAAACAATGATCCTGCCAATTAGAAAAATTGGAAAGTGTTTACGTAAAATTTTAATCTAATGAGCATTGTGGTATTAGACATCATCCTCTAGGATTCTCAAGGCTAGTAGTATTTAAATAACTAAATTTTATCTTCTTATCGTTTATGTTATCGATAAGTTCAAACAAGTTCAAATGATGGACATGCATTAGCCAAACAAAGAGCTAGACTGCAGGGCAAACTGGAGCGGGAAGTGTTATTATCTCTATAGTGCATATTTGAATGATATGTCTCCTGCCTCAATTCTAGAGATGACAATATGAAAGCTAACCATCACCTCAAGCTCTCATTTCTGCCATGGAGCAGTTGTACCCAGGGTTGTTAAAGGCGGATAGCGTAGTGTAGCAGCAAGCTAAAAAAACGTTATTTTGAGCGCTATGGTAGTGTATGTTCTATGTAATGTAGGCTCTTTTGTACCAGATGGCAAGTGATATGGCTATATCATTAGCATGTAATGAAATGATTTTTATTTTCTATGATGAATGAGAATGGAAATTGATTTATATCCTGCAAAGTGGTTCATTGTAAGCCTTTATTTGTTAACTTCCAATTACATGAGACAAAGCCAAGCAAAATGCTTTGTTAGAGTTAACATGAGTATTCCAATAGCATGTCTAGTAAAAAGCTAAGTATAATCCTTCATGTACAGGACTGAATTAGCAATAGCATTCCAATATCTTCCTCTTAAAAATCAGTTCATAGTAGTACAAAAAAATGTTTGTGAACGTGAGGGGTAGTCAGAGCATTTTCCCCTTAGTTAAGTTGTATTCCAAATTCAATGAAAACTTTGTTGTTACTAAAACACATTAACACTAAATTACTTTGTTATAGCAGCAAATCTTGAAATCTGAGAAACCAATGATAGAAATATATTAGAAAGCCATTCATGTCAGTGCTACACCCAGCAAACAAATTGAAACACCCAAAGCAGCACACTGATATAATTCTGCAGACATAGATAGCCATATCACTTGCCATTTGGTACAAAAGAGACTACATTACATAGAACCTAGACTACCATAGTTCACTCTAACTTATTACACTACTAGAAGCTTTAATACCCTATTTTCCTTGACCAGCTGCTCACCAAAATCCACCAAGTCATCCTAGTGAAATACTTTTCAACCAGCAACTTTGTGATTAAACCAAGTCATCCTGGATAAATTGTCATGTGTGTTCATACGCTTTGATCACTTCATTCTCGCATTGATACTTGAGCATAAGCTGTAAACTTGTAATAGCAGGGATAGATTCATGGAAAGCAACAATAGCCTTTCTAGCTAGCTTATTACCTAGAAGAGGAACAAGGACATTAGACAAACTTTAACCTGTAATTGAAAAATCAAAGTCAGAATTCCAAACTCAATTAGTTGAATACTTACAATTGTACCATATAAATTTCGAATTGTTATTTGAAAGAATCGGTTCTGAAATTTTGGGTAAGACAAATCAACAAACACCTTATGTTCAATTTACAAAACACTTATTTGCACAAAACAAAACAAAACAGTGATGGTTATCAAGCAGAAACAGAAGGGTAATAGAGAGCTGAGACATAATCCATTTAAGCCATGAATACAAAAACGCAAAGGGAAAGACAAACTTTGCAGAACCTGAAGTATCACGCAGCTAAAAGACCCGCGTCCCACCTCTTTTATCAAGCAATTCACCATTATGCAGAACTTAGAGACTCAGCATCATAAACCAGTTCCTTACGCACCATATCAGCTGCAGGGAATGAAGCATAACCCAGGAATACGAAGGGAGCGGAGGTCAATCTGTGAGAAAAAAGAGATAATACTCTTTCAGAGGTTAACAAGAGGGTAACGGAGGGTGACGGTGTTAACTTCCTTTAGAATTGAGCATTGATGATGTGTATAAAATTATCCAGGTGTCCTATTACCACTTGTTAACAGTAAAAACAGCATGTAAGGCACTGCACCTAAGTTTTCACCTATCATGGAGGCCCTGAGCCTAGCCTTCTTGTCCTCTTTTCTTTTTCTCTTCAATTCCTTCTCCTTTGCTCTTAGCTTCTCTCTTTCAACAATTACTTACCAGGGCTAAGATTTCCTTGAAAGGTTGTTCAAAAGAGCACGTTGATTAGGATCCATAGCGAACCCTAATTCGTCAAACAAGGTCATGCCCTAATTGGTGTTGGCACTAGCCACCGAAGACGTAGGTGACCCGACAGAGAACAGTGCCGGAGACCTCCATGTGTGGCGGTAGCATCGATGATGGTGTCAGAGTGCTTGGAAGTTGAAACCGTAAAGTGTTAAACCCGTGTATTAAATTTTTTTTAATAAAATGATATTTATTTAAAAATATGAAATTCAAAGAAATAAAATTAGGTTATTAATTTTATCAACGTTGACAAAACTTGCTAATAATTAGAAGATTAAATAAAAATAGAACTAACAATATATCATGCAACTAAATTAATTAGCCAAATAAATTAATTTAAATAAATATAATTCATTAATAATAATGTTAAGAAATAAAAAATAATATAGAAACCCCATCGAACCCTAATCTTCTTCTTCACCTTTTCTCCATGGTTGTAGTTCCCATTTCTTCGCAGAAACTGATGCCGTACTCGTTTTTTATTTCATCCAAACGCTTAGCCCCTTCCATGCTCTCTTGCAAGAAGATTGGGGTACTGCTTTGAAACCGCTCCACTGTTCTTTGGTTGCTCGTGCTCGATATGGACGGTTCGTTCATGCAACGCAGAAGATGGATGAACCTGCTTTCTTGATTCGTGCTTCATCAGAGGAAAACAACTTGCAGACTGAAAATTCAACCTTCCCTTGATGAACTTTGATGACATTGAATAGGCTACATCAAAGTTCACCAAACTCATTGAGGTTGGGGGATTCGGGGAAGTCTACCATGGAATTTTAGAAGATGGAAAAGAAGTTGCAGTTAAAAAGAGTAAACCTGAGCGCTCCCTTGACAAGGAGGTGAACATGATGTCCGTTATTGGACAGCATGAGAACATTGTTACCCTTGTACGATACTCTATTCATGATAACAGTTACTATATGGTGTATGAGTTTTATTGTGGGGATGACCTTCATAAAGTCTTATTCGACGCAAGATCAGAAATCAAGCTTGATTGGGAGCAAAAGCTGATATTATCCTAAGGGTTGCGTCGGGCTGACATATCTGCATCATGAGTTGGGGGTGTCAAGCTTGATTGGGAGCAAAAGCTGATATTATCCTAGGGGTTGCGTCGGGCTGGCATATCTGCATCATGAGTTGGGGGTGGGGGGTACCGTGATATCAAGCCGGCAAATATTTTGTTGGATGCAAATTTGAATCCAAAAATCATGGCTATTCCTAACAACTAACATTTGTCTATAAAAAAAATCACATTACACAATTTCTATTTAAATTCAAATTTAATTATAAAAAAAGAAATAAAAAATATATACGACGGATGAGGAGAGCCTTCCCCGGAAGAATAAATTTAATTCATTAATATATAATTAAAAAATATACATTTAAGAGATGAGAAGAGGCTTCCTCGAAAGAATTTAGGCTTCTCTAAAGACAACATTGACATCCTAAGAGATGAGAAGAAGGATAGGATTGTTAAGAAGGCTAAAAGTTTTATGAGTAAGGCTATCTCTCGAGACATGTTATGCATATACATATCTGGCCATTCAGAAAGGCTATCCCTTGAATAGTTATTAATAAATTAAAATTGTGATTAAATAATTTTAATGTTCAAAATTTCAATTTTTAATGTAGGTATTATTACTATTTTATCAATTTATAAAAATACTATTACAGTTATCATCCAAATATAAACACTTTAGTATTTTCAGTTTTCAAAACATATAACAACAAATTAAATTTATTAATGATAAGTAAAAGGTACAATTTAGAAAGAGATTGACAGAGCAATAGAACAAAAAAGAAAGAAACAACCAACGCAAAAAAACATCCAAAGACAAAAACCTCCCATCATAAGCTTGTTATAAAGAAATTATAATCTAGTATCTATCTATATACTTTAGAAAAGAGGAAGGTTGTGAAACCCACCTTGCTGATTTGGCACTCCAAGAATTACTTTCATCCAATCTCTCTCTTTGCCTGACAAGTGTCACCGTCTTATTGATTTGGACCAAAACATTACAAAGCTCATTTTTATTTCAGTTTTATATGGAGGCCCATTATTGAAAGCTTATTAAATACTGATTTTTTATTATTATTTTTTTAGTCATTCATTAATTGCTAACATAAAATATCCACATTAATGGCTAATTAACATTTTGACTATTTCAACTATTTAATTACAATTAATTTTTGCTTTGCACCACAAGATCCATGTGTTTAAATAGGGAATAGAATTACTATTTTTCAAAAATATTCGAAATAGTTTCGAATTTCCTATAATTACTGATTACCTGTGCGAGGACCGTCAACGTGTTTCTCAATTTTTTTTTAAATCAATGCGTTTCTCAGTTAAATAACATCTTTCCTATAATTAATCATTTTCATAAATGAGATATATTGACCTATCATTCATAATAATTATAAGTGAACTGTGCGTTTGTAATATTTTAATAAATGGAATCACTATTTAATATCATGATTTGTAACGCACGGGGTAGTATTTTAATATCATGTTTGATACATTCCATTCTTATGAAGAAAAAATTACCCTGGAATTGATTGAATTTCCTATTTTGAGTGATAAATCACCTCATGCTATTAAAAGTCACTATAAGCGTACGATTGAAATTTTGGTTGAAAAAAAAAAATTGTGCCGGCTAATTTCAAATACCATTCATAATACGCTAATTTTCCTACATTTTTTTAACTTGCATTGAGAAGTAACCCTAATTCTGAAATTTCTATATAAATCACCTCATGTTATTCTTCAACTTTATCAGTCCTTCCAATTCCCACCAACTATTAGTTTTGAAAATTCTGAATATTACCCATCAAACACTCATCTTTTTGAACTCAACTTTCGGGAGGATACGTCCACTATCAGTGAGTCTTTGTTAATTATTTTGTAGTTATATTATTCGCACTGTATTAACAATTTATGATATCTGGATATTTTAGATATAATCGGTGTTTTGAGTAAGGTTGGACGAGTACAAGAGTTCACAATCCTTAGAAAGATTGAGAAGGTCGTCCGAATTGATCGACCTTTCTGCAGCAGGGTAAAATTACCCAGGTACCTCGACCACTAAAATTGTTCAACGGAAAAATATATATATTTTTATGAGAATTTTTTTAGTCTATGTTATAATGTTGTTTTTTTTTACTGATGTAGTAAATTCCAATAGATATGTGCTGGAATGGAGCCAACCAGAATTTTGTATCGACCAACTCTTTGAAGAACCTCTCATGATCAAGTAGCGCTCCTAGCTATCGTCTGAACGTGAACAAAATAACTGCACTTATTTTGTTAATAAATCTCGACAAATGCACGACAACATCATCTCCATGAAGTATCTGTGGAGATATTTAGGTTGCATGGTCTGAAATATGGAAGACATAATTCCTTTTTTCATTTGTATTATGAAAAATTGTTTTGTTTATTAATTCTTTGGGTAGGTTGTGACCCAATTCCAATAATCAATTATGTGATGTTAAGTTACTTTTAGAAATTTAAGTAATAATTCAATGCATGGAAACTTAAGTAATATTTAAAAATATTATAATTGAGGTGGAGTAGTAATTAGGTCGACCAAAATGGACTCAGGTTGTGAGTGTGCTTAGCTCAACCCACTTATGGGGTGGGTTCAGTTGGAAAAATACAGGTTTACATTTAGATGAATGATTTGTCTTCGCTCAATAACTTAATGGGCTACACAAATGAAAAAAAAAATAATTATTTTCTTATCTCTTTTTAAAGTATGATCATTAACTACAAGATATAAGGTTTGTTGGTGTTTCTATAAGGTTTGTTTAGCATTTTTAAATTATACACAATTTATATTTGTATTGGTTATTGATTATTACTCTTATATAAATTTTTTCCTTTGTAGGTTCTATAGCTCAAATATGCTTGATTAACAACATGATTGGTTATGAAGTTTTTATCATTAATCATGGACTACGACCCCGTTTGGAAAAACAGCTTAATTAAGCACTTATGGTCATAAGCGCTTATGACATAAACGCTTATTCATAAGCTATTTTTGAAAATTTATTGAAATAAATTAAAAATAAGTTGTATATAAGCATAAGCTGTTTTTCATAAGCTATCCTGAGTAGCTTATGAAAATAAACTGAAAATAGCTTATGACAGGTCATAAGCTGTTTGCATAAGCCCTCCCAAACACTGGCATAAGAGCTTATTCTGTCAGATAAGCTCAAATAAGCTCTTCCAAACTGGGCCTACAACTTCTAATAAGGGTTCATGTTGTTGTTATTGTTATGTTTAACTTATTTCTGCATTCCTTAAAAACTGAGTTCTTATTACTATTCAAGTGTTGCCATTGTGAGGTCTATACAACCTAATCAAATTAATATATTTACTGTGGTTATTCATCTACATGTTTGTAACATATGTTCAGTTCCATCTCTGTTCTACTTACTGAAAAGAGCATAAACTAAGTTAAAACATATTTCTACTGATTCATTTTTACAATAAATTTAATTGCCGTGCAACACACGGGGAAAGAACACTAGTAATATAAGAATTGTGAAGGTCGACCTATAACGTCGACACATCATCACTTCCTATTCCCTAAATCTTCCACGTAAGCTTCTAATCTGACATGGAACTTCAACAATTTCTTTGCATTTCCTATACGAGCTTCTATCTCCTCAAAGATTTGTAACGGAACAGCGGTGGCACCTCAACCACTTAACATTTTCTATATGACTTTCTATATTCTCATAGCTTTGTAACAGATGCATTATTCCTTCAGTTCACCATTACCCCTGACTACATGGATCCCACCTTTCTAATTCCCACCTTTCATCCTCTTTCTTTCACTCCCTCTTTAGAGCCGCAATGTCACTCCAAGGCTTAGGGTTCAGCCACCACAGTGCGAACTCCTTCGCTACTTCGCACCATCAGCTACCACTTTTAGAATCTCCTCTGCTGCCGCACCACCGACTACCATGGTCCTTCTCTCTTCTCAATTGTTTTACCGTGAGCCACAGGTCAGCAATTGCTCCGACATTACACTCTCTATAGGACTTAGGTCCGGGTTCCATATGGCTCAGTTCATTCGAACTACCGCAACCGAAACAAGCACAAAATGCCATATCCTTCAATTTGATCTCAAACCTGCCATGCCATATGAAAGGAAAATGAGAGAGCTAATTTTCTTTGTCCAAATTTTTATTTTTCTTATTTGCATATCAACTGTTTATGGCGCTATGTTTTTTTTTCCTTAATAATTTTCAATTTAAATTTCTAAATATATCATATCTCTTGTCTTTTTCTAAGGCTTGGCTTTGCAGCACTATTGATGAATTCACAAACCAGTTTGGTCATCTAGAGAAAATGGAAAGAGTTAGTCTGTTATGTCACTTGATACAAACCATGTTTTCCTTCCAAGGTAATTCTGATTAAGAACTCCCGTTTATCATGACATTGATTTGACTTTATCATGACATTGATTTGGATAAATGAAACCAAAATGAAACTGGCAAACACTAGAAATCAATATTAGTTGATGCATGGTTTATTTATCAGATCAACTTGAGACTCAAGCTTCTTGACCCTGACTCAATCTAAATCCCCCTGCTCAGTCAAACTAAGTATGAATTTGTTTTCATATTGATTATTTGGTTATAAATTTAGTATAACTAAGTTAATTGTTTTACTTACAGCACCTTTTAACACTGTATTTGCACGTGGATCATTTTTTAAGGAAAAGTTTAAATTGAATGTGAAGTTTAGTCCGATGAGATGTTTCCTGCAGTGTGTGTGCAACCTGTTTGAGTGAGTGTATAACACATGTATTTGTTTTTGCTAAATTACTCATTTAAGAATAACCCACGAAAGGGGCAATTAATAAAGATAATTATTTCTCTGCTTAAATACTCTAAAGGTTCATGTGATTTGAAAGGGAATCAAACCTGGTTCCTAGAAATTTTTTCATCAAATGGAGTCCCTAATTTTTTTTTAATTCAATTAAATCCGAAGTGTGTCAATTGCTGATGTGTCAAATTTTTTTCCCACTTACCATTTCCACGTGGCTTTTAACATTTTTTAAAAACCCGATTAAATAATTTTTTATTCCAAATCAAAGATAATCCCTAATCTTATCATCACATCCAGATTCATCCTCCTTTATCATCAAGACTAGTCAAAGTAATTAATGATTATTCCCCTTGATTTCCTCCCCATTCATGTAGCACAGTCAACTTATTAATGTATGTTTGACTAGGTTTTGGACTCATCAACTATATAAGGAGGATCCTATGATGTATCGTTCATGTTCAATTTTCCACTTGAATAACACTCTGAGTCTTTTGCTTAGTCATTCTCTGTTTTAGGGTTTATTCTTGAACATTGGCGCCCACCATGGAGCCTGGTAAAACTCTTCCCATGTCCTCAAGGAGTTAATGTGCTCAAACTGCATCTGGCATTACGATCATACCACCAATCTTTCAAAAAACATGTTAATGACTTTCACGCAGCCATGGCAAAATTCTACCTTCCTTAACAGTCCGATGAAGAAGGCTGAGATTCTCCCTCCACACGATGATGATGCTAGACCACCAGTTGTCCACCAGTGAGACCATATTGATGGGGTCGCTCTCTCATCATACTTCATGAAATAAGTCATGATTTATTAAATGTACCCCTTGTCAGAACCATCGTCGTGCCAACTGCATATTCCTCCTCCTTCACTCGTGTCTCTTCAACCTCGATCTCTCTCAGGCTCCACTTCTTTTCTGTGAATTGACTTGGATCAAAACTTATAAAAGGAGATACAAAAGGGACATGACCCCTGATCCTCTGTTGGTTGTAGTGAGTCGGAGATCGAGGAGGTGCACAACCAGAACCTCATCATTGCTACTATGGTCACAGCTGGCGTTTTCATGATAGCAAGGTGTTCCCCTTTATTTGAATACCCACCTACGGCTTTGATTGTTATGACTTGTTGGGCCATTGGAGCGGGACTTCTTGGGGGAAAATAACTTTAAAAACTTCGTTTTTCTGAAGTTGTAGTGAGTCGGAGATCGAGGAGGTGCACAACCAGAACCTCATCCTTGCCGTCAATGACCTCAAATCCATCGCTTGATTGGCATAGCTCAAGGGAAGTTCTGTTTGAAATCAACAATTATTTTGAACTTTAGACAATTATTTGAAACTTCCTAATAGGTTGCTAAGTTGGTCATTTTTAACATTACATTAGGGTTGGACAGCTCACTAATTTCTAAACTTAAATGAGTTTCTAATTTTGTAAATTCAATTGTGATTATAAATAATTAATTTTGAATTGTTACTAATTATTATTCATTAATGGCTATACGAAGAAAGTCATTGATGAGCTTTTTGATATTTAGACAAGGAGTGGATCAAGGGATGTGATTATGGTAATTATAACATCAGGGCTCATAAAAGGAATGATTTGCTACCACTCTTTAGTGATTGAAATGAGATATGTTGCTTAAAAATTATTAATTGTCCATTAATGATTTTTCTATTTGTAATCAAAATGTTAAATTTATATTTAAATAACGTATGAAGGCTATTCGTCACATGAAGATTGACCAAATTGGCATGTTCCTATCAAGTTTGTTATTGACACATATATGTTTTACAAACTTTGTTTTGCATATTAAACAGTATAGGTCCAGCCAACCTCAGAAAGTGCACTTTTAACCTCCGCCCGATCCTGTGTCGTGCGTCGAGACTCACCACTTGGCCTCGTGCCAGGTGCGTTTATAACCTCCGCCCGACCACGTGTCGCGCGTCGAGTCTCACCACTTGGCCCCGTGCTAGGTGCGTTTATAACCTTTTCCTGATCCTGTGTCGTGCGTCGAGACTCACCACTTGGCCTCGTACCAGGTGCATTTATAACCTCTGCCCGACCCCGTGTTGCGCGTCGAGTCTCACCACTTGGCCCCATGCTAGATGCGTTTATAACCTCTGCCCGACCACATGTCGCGCGTCGAGTCTCACCACTTGGCCTCGTGCCAGGTGCGTTTATAACCTCTGCTCGACCCCGTGTCGCGCGTCGAGTCTCACCACTTGGCCCCGTGCCAGGTGTGTTTATAACCTCTGTCTGACCCTGTGTCGCGCGTCGAGTCTCACCACTTGACCCCGTGCCAGGTGCGTTTATAACCTCCGTCGGACCCCGTATCGTGCGTCGAGTCTCACCACTTGGCCCCGTGCCAAGTGAGTTTATAACCTCTGCCAGACCCTGTGTCGCGCGTCGAGTCTCACCACTTGGCTCTGTGCCATGTGCGTTTATTCTCCACCCAACCTCGCGTTGCGCATCGAGCCTAACCACTTGGTCTCGCGTCAAGTGCATTTATTCATCGCCCAACCCCGCGCGTTAAGCCTCACCACTTGGCCCCACGCCACCGACCTCAAGTCGGCATCGAGCCTTTCCTCTTAGCTTTGAAACCTTCATCTGACTTACAACAGTGCATGCCAAGTTTTAAAGGCTTTTGTGCCTAGTTCCTAGCCACAAGCCTTGGGGTGCTGTGTACCGTCATGGTTTGGATTGGGCTAAGCATGCCTCCAAGGCGGATGAGCGACCCAAGAATCAAGTAAGCAAGCCTGAAAGGAAGACAAACCAAGCATGAGGTGTAGTCCAGATTCATCACCCTTTATCATCAAGACTGGTCAAAGTAATTAATGATTATTCCCTTGATTTCCTCCCCCATTCATGTAGCACAGTCAACTTATTAATGTATGTTTGACTAGGTTTTGGACTCATCAACTATATAAGGAGGATCCTATGTTGTATCATTCATGTTCAATTTTTCACTTGAATAATACTCTGAGTCTTTTGCTTAGTCATTCTCTGTTTTAGGGTTTATTCTCGAACAAGTTGTTTTAGGACTAGCATTGTATTAGGCTAGCCTTTGTATTATGCATGAATTGAAAATGTAGTTGGATCCAAACCTATGTAATGAATGCAATGTGATTTAATGCAATGAGTGTTGGTTGGTTTGAACATGAATTCTACCCTGTATTTCCATTCAATATTGTGGTCCTGAAAGCTATTAATGTAGCACTATTTTTTCACAGTGTATGCACATGATACAGCTACAAAGATACATGAATTATGCCCTGTTTTTCCATTTAATATTGTGGTCCTGAAAGCACTTGTAATCTCATAGTGTATGAACATGATGCAGCTACTAAACAACATAAAAAGGTGTTCACACGATGCAGATTTGACTGAATAAACAAGTCTAGCCATTAAACAATTCATGAGGAAAACAAGTGAGTCTTGAAAAGCTATTACAATAAGGCCAATAATGGTTATTGTGGTCTCACAATTGCAGTCAATAAGCATAACTAAATAGGTTGCCAACTAAATATCCCACTAAAAGCTATTACAAAAAAGATAGATTTGAGCATCTGAAGTTGTCCTAAAGTATCATGTGAACACCTTTATCTAAATCCATCTCCTTTTGATAAGTTTCTTCTTCCCCTGCCCTTCTCTCCCAATAGGTGTCTTGGCCTTTTCCCCTCTTCTAGCAGGTGCATTCCTAGATCTAGTAGCAAGATCTCCTGGAATTCAATGGTCGATCTCATTGTATGCTCCCCTCTTTTCCCCTCTTTGTTCAGAGGCAATTGTAGTAGCTTTGTTGGCCTTTGGTGGAGGTTTTTTGGGCTGAAGGTCAGTTTTCTTGGACTGTGCAGCAGAGGTAGTCCTTACAAGGTAGTCCTTACAGATGCTTGTGGAGCTATTGGTGGTGGTGCAGATTGTGCAGCAGGAGTTGATCTTCCTCTTCCTTGGCTTGTAGCAACAACAGGTGCAGCAGGAGTTGATCTTCCTCTTCCTTCGCTTGTAGCAGCATCAGGTGCAACAGGAGTTGCTCTTCCTCTTCCTTGCCTTGTAGCAGCAGCAGGTGCAGCTTGTGATGGTGCAACAACAATTGATCTTCCTCTTCCTTGCCTTGTAGCAGCAGCAGATGCAGATCCAGTTTGGCCATTAGTAGGAGTTGGGACTGTTTCAGGGACATATCCAAAAATCTGCAGACAAGATGAGGTTAGCAATGATGAAAAAAATATAACATATTATGTAAGCATTGTAATTTACCTGAGAGAAATCCTGATTTTGTGAATGATTCTGGTCATTAGTAGAAGCTGGCAATGTTTCAGATACAAATCCAAAAATCCGCGGACAAGATAAGGTTAGCAATGATGAAAACAAAAAGAATAATACATATTATGTAAGCATTGTAATTTACCTGAGAGAAATCTTGATTATGTGATGGATTCTGATCATTAGTAGGCTCTGGCTCAGGTGGAGGAGGTGGTGGAGGCAGATGACACGTTCTTTGGTTGTGACCCTTCTTCTTGCATCTACTACAAGTGTAAGCAATCCCTCCTCTCTTCAGTTTTGTGGGAGGTCTTTCTTCATCCGGTTCCCTTCTCCTTAGCTTTTTAGGTCTTCTAGGCCCCCTTTTGCTTTCAGTAGGCAGAATTTCCTCTTGACTCATCTTTGGCCGTTTATTCTGACCATTAATTGGAGAAATCATATGCCCATAGCAGGTATCATATGCTTCCCTGAGGTAATATCTGTGAACATAATCCTCAGGATTCAGTCCTTTATCATTTAGGCACGATACAACATGTCTACAAGGAATACCATTTAATTCCCAATAGTTACAAGTGCAAGTTTGTTTCTCTATATCAACTATGAACTTGTCTTCAAAACTTAGATGCTCAACCTCATACAGCCCTTGAGAAACCCAAGATACTACCCATTTCCCACTATGCAGTATCTCCATACCCAATCTCTTCCTAGGTTTGTGCATCACATTACCCTTCCATCTTTTACTTTTTTCTCTCAAGGTAGAAAACCTAGTCATCAAGTACTTCCTAATCCATTCAAACATTGTAATTATTGGTTTGTCCCTAGCAGCTAAAATGGTACAATTGAATGCCTCAACCAAGTTGTTCATAGTAACATCACACTTAGGGTAAAAAGAAAAAGCATGCCTACACCATTGATTTGTCTTCATTCATTTCTTTGATTTCTGCCATTTTCTCTTCCCACAACTCCTTCTATGTTGCTTTAGATGCCCACATCAACAGATCTTTTATCTTAGTGCCTCCACCAAACCTCTTCTTGAAGTTTGCGTACAAGTGCCTCACACAGAAGCGATGTTCTACACCAGGAAGATCCTCTGCAAATACTTGTAGCAACCCCTGCAAAAAATTTAGCCTCATGTGTAAGAACATTATTCAGTGGACTAATGAAAGTAATTGAGATTAAACATTTTAGTAAGTTACCTTTTTCCTATCACTGATGAAGACCTATCTTTTGTCACCAATATTCCGGAGCAGGTGGTTCAAAAACCATTTCCATGATTCCTTACACTTAGACTCCACCACTGCAAATGCTAGTGGGAAGTACTGATCATTTGGGTCCTTGCCCACAACAATAAGAAGGATGTCACCATACTTAGTTTTGAGGTGGCAACCATCAATACCAATGAATGGTATGCATGCTTGATTAAAGGCAGATTTGCACCCCTCCAAACACATATAGAAAGATCCAAATCTTGGCTGAAGAGTGATGGGAACATATCTCAGAATTAAAGCTACTGAATTTTGATGATCGACCCTCGTAAGCTCAGTTGCATAAGACCTAAGCATGGTGTGCTGCTTTAGGGCATCTCCCTCAACAGCAGCCTTGGCCATCCTTCTTGCATTCCAAGCAGTTCCCCAGCTAACACCTATACTAAACCTGGTCCTCATCTCATTAATTATGTCCTTCACTTGCACATCACCACTTGTATTTTTCATTCTTTCTTCAACCACCTTTGCAATCCACTTAGCTTTTGCATTCTTATTATTGAAGGTCCTTCCACAAGTTTGGTTAGGATTTAGTGTCTTAATCCTATAGGTTGCAGTCCCTGAAACCTTGGATAGAAATGCAACAAACCCACATTCTTTATGCTTGCATACAAACCTCACCCTCATCTTATCATTCTTCTTGTACTCCACACACTTCCCATTCAGAACTGAATGTTGAAGGATAGCATCCTTAAAATCCGTTGTATTGGCAAACTCCATCTCCAATTTGAACTTGTAATCTTTGTCCAGCAACTCTCTCTTGAACCTCTCAAACCTGGGCCTGGATGGAATATCTTCTTCACTACTAGATACATCACTCATCAGCTCATCACTCTCATACTCATCCTCAATGATATGTTGATCTGCAGTTTCAGAGGGGATTTCAAAGTCAACATCTTCACTGCCATAACCATCATACCACTAATTGTACACAGCCAATCTCATACCACCATCCTGAAGAGGTTCATTATCATCATCAAAGCCATCATTTGGCAAGTCTTTGCATATTTCATCATCATTGTCTATGACAGTATAACTGTCACTATCAGAATCACTGGAGAATTCTATCTCACTCTCATCAGAATCACTCTAGAATCACTCTCAGCCAGTTGTTTTCCCTTTCCCTTATCAAGTACCTTCCTACCATGGCTCCTCACAGTCGGCAACACAGGTTCAGGGACCACAGGATCAGTAGGTAACACAGGTTCAGGGACCACAGGATGTTCAGTCAACACAGGTTCAGGGACCACAGGATTAGTAGGCAACACAGGTTGAATGACCACAAGATCTTCAGTCAACACAGGATCAGTAGGCAACACTAGGGGTGTAATCGGACCGGATTGATTCGAATTTAGGGTGATAAAATGTCTGAACCAATCAAACATGTTCGGTTTGAGTTGGTTCAAATTTCATGATTTTTACTTCTAAATCCGAACCAAACCAACCCAATCTCAATCGGATTGGTTCGGTTCGGATGATTGGATTTGAAATAAATAAAATAATTATTTGGACATATGCACGAAAATTATTCTAAAAATGTGAAAAATTATAAATAATATAGAAAAATTCAACATTTTTAAAGAACGGAACATTCGATAATGACATAATTCATATAATCTAAGTACAACTAACATCTCTAATATAAATATAAATATGTAGTGTAATGGGCTAAAATTGTTTGAGTTTAATGTAAAAAATTCTCAATTCATTGGTTTGGTTCGAATTGATCGGTTTTTCAATCCCTAAATCGATACCCGAACCGATGGTGATCGGATTGAGTAAAAAAAATCCGAACCGAACCAATGATCCAATCCAACCCACCATAATGTGTTCGGTTCAGATCGGTTTAATCGGATTCGCGGATCGGACCATACCCACTTACACCCCTAGGCAACACAAGTTCAATGACCACAATATCTTCAGTCAACACAGTTTTAGGGACCGCAGGATCAATAGGAAACACAGTTTTAGTATGATCCAAATACATATCAACCACCCCCCAGAATCAGTTGCATACATAACTAAATCCATGGCATCCTTGTCCAGTGCTATCTCCCTCATGTCTAGATCCCAACATTCTTCTGACTTTTTTCACCACATTGTGTAGCCATCATCGGGATAATTCATAAATCCTCTCACCCAGCTTTTGATCGAAAAGTTGGAGACTCTATCTTGATCAACATGATCAAGTTCAAACATTTCACCCATTTCGTAGCTCAAAGGGTTTCCAGTGAAACTGTAAGACCCGGATTTGCAGAATTGGATTTAAAGTTTAATTTCCGACTCACGCGTAGAATCAGTGTAAGCGTGACAGGAGTTTGTTGTTTGGGAAAGTTCAATAAAGAAGAAAGTTCAGGAATTGCTTGAGGATAGTACCATAGTCATTTTAGGAGTTAGTGCGAGTCGTCTGCACACCCGCCTTATGGCGAGAGTGTCCAGAATAGGCTAATTCCGCTCTTAAAGCAACGTTTAAGGGAAATTCTAAATCCTTGGAAAAATAAGAAGTTCTCTTTATTTTCCTTGGACCAGTGTTTCATTTCGGAACCCTAGACTGTACGCACGATAGGATTCACTTCTCGGAAGTCCGACGACGCTAATTTCTTTTCTTCAAAAACCCTAAATTCAATCACGGAATGAAGAATTTTTCTATTCGGAGCTTTTAACAAAGTTTCCATCCGCGTTGCCAGATTTATTTCGACGTTTCTAATCTTTCTTCAGAACGAAGTTTTGTCATCCGACTTTCACAGCAAAAAGTAGTTTTTCGGGGCAATTTAACTTACACCGCTTTTGGATCGTTTTCCCCAAATTCAAGAAACCTGTTTTGAGTTATGGAATTCTGTCGTCAGAATCTCGCTTAGAATTTACCGATGAACGTGCTGCAAAAATCGGAATCGCGAAATATTCATTTTCCCGCGATTTCACTCTCCTATAAATAGTAAAAAAATCAAAATATCTTACCCATTCACCCATTGGAGGCCGCGGGTTTGGAGGAGCAAGGAGAGGAGAAGAACTTTGTCGTTTCTCGACCGATCTTCGAGCAGTTTGTCTCTATTTCACGGCATCGAGGTAACTTGCTTGATTCTTACCTCTGATCATTCTTTTCGTCGCGTTTCTTTAGCTATTTCTGTGCTCAAAGTTTTGAGCTTTTCGTAAAACTGTCCGATTTTCCTGATTTTTCTGTTGATATACCTTCTATTCTTGCCCAACAAAATAGAACACTCGCCGTTGTTCGCCGATTTCGATCGAGTTGTCAAAGATCTGAAAAACTGGGCAAAAACCCTTTTTGCGCACATATTGAAACTTTAATGTCGAAAAGTCACAATCCGACTTAGTGCCTTTAGGATTAGTTGCTACAAATGTCGTTGTGAACATTCCCATCAAATTTGTTTTCCGAAGTTTTAACTTTGAGTTTTTGAGCTTTAATTTTGGACCAAAATGCCCCTAACTAGTCGTATTTCGACCCGGTCGTTTAAAAATTTTTCCGACAGTTTCTTTACCTTAGTTTTACCCTAAAATTACCTAGGAATTAAATTAGATCGAAGAAAAAGCGCCGGAACCCTTTTTCTCTTTAGGGCCGAGAGCATGTTTAGGGGGGGGAGGTTTTCGTTTTTTCGATAACTCGTCCTCTCGTGTTCGATTGTTGTACTCTGAAGCTTTAAATGCTTTGTCTATCGTTAATTAGTTGTGTGTGATCGAGCTAATCGATTTTGTATGGATTTCTGCTTTGTTTTCTCCGAGGTTCAGTTGAAGGAACTTTGGGTTCTACGGAGCAACTTTGTGAGGAGAACCTATACCACGAGGCTGGAACAACTCGAGGTTAGGGCAACTTACCTATTAGCTAATATTGCATGATAGGCGTCGATAAATTCGACTTTTATATTACTTTGATATTGGATATGATGATGAATTATTGCTATGTTGTTTTCATAACATGCGTTGTTGATGTTGTATTAAATTGTGCGCCTTGACGCGACTTCGGAGCGAAGAATCACTGAACTGATTCCTTTTGATCTTTCGGGTTGGATGAACGACCCTAGGCAAGTTCAAACACAAGGTTTGAGACCTAGCCATCGTTTGTATACTTTGACTTTCC
Source organism: Lotus japonicus (assembly GCF_012489685.1). Taxonomy (NCBI): domain Eukaryota; kingdom Viridiplantae; phylum Streptophyta; class Magnoliopsida; order Fabales; family Fabaceae; genus Lotus; species Lotus japonicus. Next base: position 71,501,763 of record NC_080041.1, read on the forward strand.
CCGGGGGTTACATTTGGGGGGATTTTGGCAAACTTAGAAGGATTAGAATCTTGGAAACTAGAGACCTTAAGGAACTTAGTTTTCGAAAATGAAACTCATAACTTGACTAATTCAACTTGAAACATTTTTATTAATGAATAAAACCGTAGGGAACTTAAATGGGTTATGATTGCGAAAGACGGGGAAATGTCGAAAAATCTTGTAGCTATTTGGGAATTGGCGGACGCCACGGAGGAGAGTCACGGTGACGGGAGGAGGTTGTCGAGTACTTTGATACTCTTGATGTTGGGGTTTATGTCGTCTTGATCATCAATAAACACTTGGGTTTACACATTGGGATCTTCTTTAAGCTAAACACTTGCGTTGTGAGGACGATTCGATGTTTGGCTAACCATATTGCATCATGCATACATTTGAGGTTTGTACGATCGAAAGGTTGGGCCTCGGTGAAGTTGGGACGGCTTCACGAAGGTTGGGACAACCTTCATCGAAGAACACTTGGATGTATCTTCGGCATAGCGGGCAGAGTGGTACCACCTAGGGTGGTTGGGACTGATCTGACTATGCATGGGTTTGTAAGCAACACCCGAGCAGAGTTGTCGACACTAGGCCGGTGTAGGGCAGACTCGTGGTGCCCATCCCAAACAACTATCCGGATCATATTGAATTGCATTTCACGCATACATGCACCCTGACTGGAATTGTGTGCTGTTTGCATTACTGAATTAATGTTAGAGCCGATAACATGCTAGGAATATATATATATATACATACATATATAAACCTTCTCACATATATATATATATATATATATATATATATATATATATATACCCCTTATCACATGTTGTTTGTATAATTACTCTATTCCGTGAGTTGACCCTAGCGCCTTGGCTTTGGTTTCATGTTTGTGTTTGGGCGGTCGGCCTACTGCCAGATGTCGATGGCGGATTGGGTTTCGATGGTCTCTCCCTCGGGGGGGATCAGGTTTGAGCTGGTTGACCGACATGCCCCCACCGCTTGGGTGATCGATCTTGTGGGTCATCGGGCGACGTACCGGGGAAGGGTCATGGAGGACCGTACTGACGAGCGTGGACGTCTGACGAAGGGAGTTCTACGACGCATGGAGCTGAGCTTCAACTTGCCGACTTCAGTTCGCTGTAGACTCTGACTCCGACACCGACGTTGACAGCTACTCGCCGAGCGACGAGGAGGAGGATCTTTGAGCGGTACTGGGAGGGTAGGTTAGGCAGGCGTCATATTTTGTGTAGAGCTCTGATTCGTTTTGCTTTTGGGACAGGGTAGGTTCCCGACGCATGGCTTTTTGTGTGGTTCTCTTATTGAGGGATCACAGTGAGTCAGTCGGACTATAGAGGTCTTTACTTAGGCCATTTTGAGGCTGACTTACTCTTGGAAGATTGTATTTATGACTTTTTACCCACACTTATGGATCTGTACATATTTGCCTACGGGCACACTACTTTGGAGTCACTGCGAGTGCGCGTGACGTTGGAGTGCAGCTGAGGCTGTGCATGTTTATATTTGATGTACATCGGTTACACTACACCAGAAAAGGGCTTTTACAGCGCCCCTTTTACAGCGGTTTAGGTGGCAGCCGCTGTAACAACACAAACACAAACACGGAGCGGTTGATGGGCTATTACAGCGTTTTATTAAAGTAACCACTGTAAAAGCATTACCTTTTAATAGCGGTTCTCCTAGAAGGCGCTGTAAACACAAAAACTCGGAGCGGTAATAGGTTTTTATAGCGGTTTATATACTGACCGCTGTAAAAAATAGGTTCCACTATTTACAGCGTTTATTAAACTAACCGCTGTAAAAGTAACGTAAATAATAAAAATTAAGAATTCAGGTTCCGTGGATCGAACCCAGGTTCCCTTAATAAAACGCAATAGTCTTTCCACTAGGCTAGATTCACTTTATGGTAGATATATACAATTTACAGTATTAATATAAGATTTAGTTGATTTCTTTAATAATTGGTTCAAAAAATGTTCTGTGTGGGATTCGAACCCGAGGCACCACAGAAAATATAATGAGTCCTTTCCACTGGGCTGTTACACGTTTTTTATCAGTTTATTCGTTTTGTATATATAAATATTATTTTCTTTATTGATTTTGTAAAATTACATCTGTAACTGCAAACCCTTATTTTTTACCAGTTACATCTTTCACCAATCTGCTACCTCACGACGTAATCTCGACCTGCTACTTCTCTCAAAGCCCTCGCCACCTCCTGCCTCCGCCGTCCTTGCCGTCGCCGCCTCCATCCCTTCCGCCTCTGCCTCTGCCTCCGTCCCTGCTGCGCCGCTGCCTCTCTTGTTTTGGGTCGCTTCCTGCACGGTTGTTGCCCTGTTCTCATTATCAACCTTCCATTGTTCCTCAATCCTCTCCACAAGCAATTTTCCTCTTCCTCATAAGGTAATACTTTGATCTGATGCTATGATGTTCTTCATTTTTGTAACTGCACAGCCTAGGGTCTGAGTTGGTTTTGCTGCTGTTGAAATTTCCTGAAATTTTATCCATACTCTATGCTATTAATCTTTTGTTTGTTCTATTCACATTGTGTTTTGTTATGAATATCAATTAGGTAGCTTCAATTTTGGCTTTACAGTATCAATTAGGTAGCTTCAAATCATTCACTGAAATCTTCTATGTGGGGGGCATTGAGAAGTCTCACATTGGCTAGAGATATGGCCAAATAGGTCCTTATACAGAGTAGAGCAATTTTCACCTAAGCTAGCTTTTCGGGTAGATTAGGCCTAACACAAATTCTAAGAGCTTGCAGTTTGTGATATCCTTTTTAGTTTTTATTATAGTTTCTAGTGCTTGTCATGTTTTCCTTAGCATCTGCTTTTATATACATTATTTGTTTGACAAGAAGCCTGCCATTTGCCCTTTGTCTGTGGGGATAATTTATTTTCAAATATTTAAAATGCAGGTACACATGAGCGTTCCTAATGTTGGACAATTTATTGATTTGCTGATCTCAATTCCTGCTGAAGGACATGATAATTCCTTTGCTTATGTAATGTCAGAATGGACTAAGCAACAAGGTGAGCATCCTTCTGCTATTGTGTTTGCTAAGGTATCCAAGTATGGGATTTTTGGGTATTTCCTAATTTGCAAATTGTGAACTTGTCATTGCATGGTTTGCCAATAGCATTGAATTCTGTTTCTATTACTTTATTTTTGGAAATATCTGTGGAGTTTCCTCATGCATATTGCTCCATGAGAAAAATCCTCGCCAAAGTGATCCTTCACTTTCTTCTTTTTTTTACCAGTGTATGTCTAAAAGTAGCTGTAGGAATCTTCGGCTTCTGGTCATGAAGATGCTATTTTGCTTACATACCTATAATCCTATATTATGTTTTGAACTTGTTCTTTTACCTTGTCTCTGGTCTAAGGTTAAGCTTACTTCTGCACTCGTGTCACAAAACTGGCTTTATTCACTACTGCAGCCCTTTTGTGTATCCATGCTTAACTCACTTTTAAGCTCTTTAGTCTCAAACTGTTTCAGTTCAGGTTAATGAATTTAGAGGCTGTTTGGATGCAGACTAAAGAACACTTATTGGAGCTTATCTACTTAAAAAACACTAGATAAGCTCCAATAAGTGCTCTTTGGTCCTACTCACAGGAATGATTCTCCACCTACCTCACTGGAACCAGCATATGAACTTCACATTTGCAAATATTTGTTCTCTTTCTACATATGCTACGTGCATGCATAACCTAAATCAGCATTTTTCTGCTTAGGTTGCTGTATCTACCAACAGGGAAGTGGATGCTCACATCCCCAACTATCCAAGTTTACCTCCCCAACTTATCTGTCAACTTCATAATGTGACTATGCATGTAAGGCTTGTTTATTTAGTTATTTATTAACATTCATTAACTTGTTATGTAATAGTAAACAAGTTTATTTTGGTTTCGTTGTTTAAATTTTGTTTAAAATTCACCCGCTCTCTAGTTTTCTTTAATTATTTGTTCATTTCTGCTGGATTCAGGCAGATACTGAGACAGACGAAGTATACGTGCAGATGACCTTGCAACATCTGAATCCTGTATGATTCCCTTTCTTACTGATCAATAGTTGTTTGGGTTTAATTGTTGTATTCAAATTTCAACTTTTGGTTTGACTCTGTTTCCAGGAAGAGCAGGAGGGATACCTTCCAGCAGAGTTGGGGACAGCGAGTAAACAGCCAACAAATTATTTCTGCAAAATTTTGACGGCCAGTGATACAAGCACTCATGGGGGATTCTCTGTTCCTCGCCGGGCAGCTGAAAAAGTTTTTCCTCCATTGGTAAAATTGCCACCCCTCCCCTCCCCTCCCCCCTCTGTCAGTTGTGCCAAACACTGAGAGAAAGGGAGAGATTTCATAACTAATTTACTTTTTTACCTTTTTTAATATGCTTATTGCTTGTTTTGTTATTAGGATATTTTAGCCAATGTAATTAAAATTCTTTAAACCCATCCCTCACAACTCCCCTTATATTGATTGACCAAGAGCCAAAATTGAGAGAGGAGGGTTTTTGGTTCCATGCCTCTGTCCATTCCCTTCCTCTCCTGTTCAAATTGTTTGAACCTAACAAAAAAATCTTTACAAAATCCCTCCCCTTCCCTCTATTCTCTAACCAAACACTAAGTAAAACTCTTAACGTCATAATTATGACCTACAGGACTTTTCACAGCAGCCTCCTTGTCAAGAGTTAATTGCAAGGGATTTGCATGGTAATGAATGGAAATTCAGACATATCTTCCGTGGTGAGTTATAAAGAGATTGTTGACCTATTTTTAATTGTCATGCAAATGTAGGATTCTGTTTATTTATTTATTTTGATTTAGTTTGTCTATTTTTACTTACTTCAATTAGAAACTTCCGTTTCTTTCCGGCTGCTGAAAATAAGTTCACTTTTCATTTACAATGTATGAATTTGGTGTTTTTTTTTTCTGCAGGCCAGCCGAAAAGGCATCTACTTACAACAGGATGGAGTGTCTTTGTGAGTGCTAAAAGACTAGTTGCTGGTGATTCTGTGCTGTTTATCTGGTAAGTAATTGTCTGCTTCTTTCAATTCTATTTGATCTTCACGCATATTGAAATTTGGCCGTTGGCACTTATGCAGTTGATTGACTTGTCTCACTGAACCAAGACATGTGATTTATATGTCATTTGGCCACTCAGAAGAATATAAGGAAACATCAAACACTCTTGTTGACATATTTCATATATTTTAATTTTTTTATTAGTTCATATTGGTCCAGAGATCTTTATTTGGGTTGCTATTGAAGCATCTTCTTTGTTTAATGTCCTGTCAATATGGTTTTGGATTTAAAGAGAGTGGTTGTTTCTTATTTGTCCCCTAGCTATTGTTTTTTTTTTATCTAAGCTCTATGATGTTATTTCGAGCGTAGTTAATTTTGTCTATAATTGTCATGAACTATCTCAAAAGTAGGCTATTAAATGATAGCAAATGAATGGTCGTTTTATATGCAACATGTCCTCAAACACAAGATTCCTTTAAGCTGGAAGTGTGGTTAATGCACATGCCTAACCCAACCTGAATTTAACTCTTTTTTTTTTTTAACTAGAGAAATGGGGGCAACCGGGATTGAACTCGGCCATTTGGTCGTAGAGGCTTTGATCCCATGTTGTGAACCAGCTATTCAAAAGAACTTAAACTATTAGGTTAAAGCATACCAATGATTTTTTAAATATATCTAATAGTAGTTATGTGTTATCTTATAGTTGGTATAATTCATGTGTATTTTTGTTCAATAGGAATGAAAAGAATGAATTGCTTCTCGGCATTCGGCATGCTAATAGACCACAACCTATGATGCCTTCATCGGTGCTGTCAAGTGATAGCATGCACTTGGGGCTTCTTGCTGCTGCAGCTCATGCAGCTGCAACAAATAGTCGTTTCACCATTTTCTATAACCCGCGGTACAACTTACATACATTTATAGAAGTTTCAAGTTATACTATGTTTGCTTTATTTGACAATTCTTTTTCACTTCAGTACTAGCCCATCAGAATTTGTCATACCTTTAGCGAAGTATGTTAAAGCTGTGTATCATACTCGAGTTTCAGTTGGTATGCTCTTCAGGATGCTATTTGAAACAGAGGAATCTAGTGTGCGGCGGTAGGTTTTTGAAACTTCCTTTTCTTGAAAATGATAGTGGAAATGCTTTCCATTTTTTTGTGTATGACATGCAAAATTAAGGTTACTGTGCAATATGATTTTAGAATTACAAATGGTTGAAGTTCCCAAGTTTCCATAAGTCATAGCCTAATTAGTAGAGAAGTAGTTATTGGCTTGTGCTGAGTGGTAGCTGTGGATCTGTTGTGCATGATACAATTTAACATACAATTGAAGACTAATTAATTGGTCTTTTACCAGGAAAAGCCAAGTTACTTTAGTACAAGCATCACGAACAAAACAAATCATTTTGGGATAGAAATATAAGGAAAAGATGTAGGTTTTGGTCCATAAGCAATAAGCACTACAGGGTTTGGAGAATCCATTAAGAGGTTGCTGTTTGATAATGGTAAGGAGTATATCAACAAACATCTTTCTTGTCAAGCTTCCTCATTATGTAACATCAGATTAGATCTGCCATTATCTTGTATGGTTATACAAAGAGCTTGTATGCATCAAGGAAAAGAGACAGTCTGTGTGTGAATAGTTTATCTTTTTCGTGAACCTCTTTTGTTTCTTATCTTTTCGTTGAACATGAGAGTGATTGATAGGAAATAATTAGCACACACACGCATAAGCAAGATCAACTAAATTTTTTCCACATGATATTTGATTGCAGGTGAGATACAGGGGGCCTATCAAATAAAAGTTACTACAAGCGCCCTGGCCTTGTTGCTAACCAGTAGGCACAATGAACTGGCAAAAATTCATGTCAATGGCCATCTGATTAAGGTATTACATCAATGAGATGTTACTGTGCTTATATGCTATACCTTGTTTTATCTTATGTTACTGTGTTATACCTTGTTTTAGTTTGGTGATGTGTATTGATTTTGCAGTCAGCTTTCATAGCTTTTGAAATGTGTACCATTTCGGTTAAATTATGATCAATATATCTTCTTTTCAGAAAAAAAAAATGTTGATCTTTTGGCTGAACAGGTGTGGTAATTAATTCAGCCAAAAAAAAAAAACAAATTACAGCGGTTCCGTGGTGGAACCGCTGTAATATATATTATCAAATACAGCGGTTACCGCCTGAAACCGCTGTAAAAGAAGACTCAAGTACAGCGGTTATTTTAGAGAACAGCTGTTGTAGGTATGTATTTACAGCGGTTTTATTAAATCAACCGCTGTAAATAATAAGTCTTTTACAGCGGTTAGAACCACTGTTAAGGCTTTTACAGCGGCAAGATCTACAGCGGTTCTGGACCGCTGAAAACCGCTGTAAAAGGCCAAAAAAAACCGCTGTAAAAGCCATTTTTTGGTGTAGTGTTAGTTTAGTTTGTTGGGGTCTTTACTTTTCTATCACTCTAATTAAAAAGAGAAAAAGAATAAAAAAAAAACATGTTTTCCGCGTAAAGTTTATTTTTGAGTTACTAAAGTGACACCTGGAAATCGGGGTGTTACAGAAACGCCCCTTGTGGTGGAATCTGATTGTGATTCCCTCCTCTGCCATTCCTACCAGGACAAAAACATACCCTATGACTGATGAACACACACTGATTTAGTAAGCCAATTCATGATAATACGCCAAACCCACTAATCATCACGAAAAACAGCTAAGGAGCAACCCAAACCCTATTATGCTATACCATGTAACCACATAATTCATAATAGCTTAGTGCCATACCTGGTTTGATGATGACGAGGTTCGATGTTTCTAAATACAACACCTTCCACGAATGGTTGGTTGTCGACCTTAGGAATACATCACCTTCCACAAACGATTGATTCTTCAACCTTCGAACCAGGTATCTGCCTTCGTCGTTCTCCCTCGAAGACTCTCTCTCTCTCTCGCTCACGATTGGTTCTATCTTCTTCTTTCAAACAAACCTAGGGTTCTATTTGGGTCTAAGATGATTACTTAGGAATTAGGACTACACCTCATGCTTGGTTTGTCTTCCTTTCGTTTGCTTACTTGATTCTTGGGTCGCTCATCCGGCTTAGAGGCATGCTTAGCCCAATCCAAACCATGATGGTACACAAATATACAAAACATGTAACCTTCATTCAATTTTGAATATCCCTCCATATCATCCTCAGTAACAGGTCGTCTATCCCACTGGAAAAAACCACAATTCCCTTTTTCCTGAAAAAATTTGGAGAAAAAACATAAGGGGAAAGTAATTCGACATCAAACATAATGGGAAACAGATTGGAGATTCAAAATACCTTCCAATCAGGACACCTCCAAAAAAGCTTTCCAGGGTTATTCGTCGAATTGGATTTGTAGAGAATAACCTCTTTCCCACAGCCACACTTCTTCAACGATAGTGCAGAGCACGAGGTGGAGGAACGCGAACTGAACCTTGGGTTCATGGATGCTTCGTGATTTTGGAGATTCATCTTCAAATCATGGACCTCTTCGTCTCTTCTATCTTCCGCCGACTGGTCAGCTATGGTGGCCTCCGTCGCCGGCCGGTTGTGCGGATCCCCTTTTCCTTCTCTTCTTCGTTCTCTTCTTCCTCTGATTCTTCGTTCTCTTCTTCTTCTTCAATAGTTTACATGATTAGGGTTTATAACATATGATTTGGGGCTAAGATGATTACTTAGGAATTAACTGGGACTGTGATGATAACATTAGGGATTATCATTGATTTGGAATAAAAAATTATGTAATCGGGTTTTTAAAAAATGTTAAAAGCCACGTGGAAATGGTAAGTGGGGAAAATTTGTGACACATCAGCAATTGACACACTTCAGATTTAATTGAATTAAAAAAAAAAATTAGGGACTCCATTTGATGCAAAAAATTTTAGGGATCAGGTTTGATTCCCTTTCAAATCACAGGGACCTTTAGAGTATTTAAGCCTTATTTCTCTCTAGAGAAGCTATAAAATTCTCAACCCAAAAAACTATAGTTTCACTATGCTCTAGAGGCAATATCTTTGGGTCTAAGGTTTTTCTTTTAAATTTTTCTCAACATATGAGTAGTATAGTGCACATATTTTCAACACATGCTAATCCCAATTGTTACTGAACACCAATATTGAAATATATTAACACAAGCCTAAACAATTAAGATCCATCTTAATTACTATCTGAAAAATTTGATGTACAAACTTTTCTGAACATCATATCCTGCAAATATAATATCCCCTGAAAGTTTGATTAAACGGTGTGGATACCCATTTTTGTCCGGGTTAATAGTTTGAATTTAAAAATTATTAATAACTTAATTAGGGATATAAAGTTAGAGTGAACTCTTTGGTATTAGTGATCAAGTGAGTTAATTTATTTTTGATTTCTTAACCATATAACAATAATTAAAAAAAAAGAGAATGTCTGGTTAGTGGGTCTTTGGTCCATATTTTTTTTTTACCAGAAATGCTTTGCCAATTAAAAAAAAGTGTGTGGTTAGTGGGCCTTTGGCCCATTTTCCACAAAAAATGCTCATAAGAAGGAAATGATAAGACTGATATCGCACAGCAAGTGGGTTCCAGACCCTTCTGAAGTAAGTATAGCCATCCCCTATAAATAGGAACTTTTTTTTACTTCACCGGGGAAAAAAAAAGGGATTGAAAGGAAAAAAGCCATAAAAAAAAACTAAGACTGAATGCAATGAACTGAGAGCTAGATTTGCCACCCCAACCATTAGATTTCACACCCCCAATTTTCGGATTTTCAAGTTCCGAATTATTTCGGAATCTTAGATTCCGAAATTAATTCGTGATTTTTTGTTCAAAATACATCTAACACCACACTTTTGAGTAAAAAACCACACTTTTGAGTAAAAAACTGCTTCGGAAACCTTATTTCCGAAATATTTCAGAAACTGAGTTTCCGTAAGTGGGGTGACATTTCTAATGATTGGGGTGCCAAATCTAATGATCCAATGAACTTGATTAAAAACATAAAACTTTGTCTAATAAAAGAGAGAAAGAGGAACAGAGGAGCGTGGCAAGTCAGTTTGTGGAGTTTGTGGCTTTGTTGAGGTATCTCTTCTTCACCCATCACTCTACTATGTCCTTACTATTCATGTGTTCTAAATAGACATGGCTTTTTCTTTGGTGTTCTTGTTCCACTCTTTCTATTTTATTTAAAACCCCTGTTAATAGGCAGGAAATAAAAATAATTTCATGTACAAAGGGTATGATTAACCCATGAAGACCCAAAGAATACATATTTAATAATTGAGAAAGAACTAAATAACATTTAAATCAAAAAATAATAACAGTGAAGAGGAAAGTTCAATCTTTGATGCTCTCGCCGAGTCCCCGCCGAAGAATGGTGGTTCGGTGTTGTAGCGGTGTGTTTTTGGGTCACTCTCACTAACCCTCGCCGGAGCGTCACTGAAAAGTGTTGGCTTCGGTGTCGTGGTTGTGTTGCTGCTCCGATCCACCACTTTCCTGACAAAAATCCTCACCGAAGTCTCCACTGAAGCATCAGATCCAAGTGCACGTTGCTTTTAGTAGCAGATCGGCCTCGCCCCCGCCAGACCACCGTCAAAAGGCGGTGACTTTGGTGTTGTGGTGACGCCCCCCGTTGATTCCGACGAGCCAACACCAGACTGCAGCCACGGCTGCGGCTTTGGTGTTGTGGCATCGTCTTTCCGGCGTTATCAAAACCACACGCGCATAGAAGTTGGCTACGCTGGGTTTCAGAAAAGAAGAAGAGGTAGAAGAAACGAAACAGAAACAGAAACAGAAACAGAAACAGCAACAGCAACAGCAACAGAGGGAGTAAAAAATGGAAATAAAAGAAATTAATTGAGAAAGGGTGGAATCTGTTTCTTTATATGTCTTCCTCCCTTTTCTTTCTTTTAATAATCTAACAAACATGAATACTCCATTTGAATATGCTACGGGCTTTTGGCCCATCTCCCTTGCTTTTTCTTTTGTTAATTCTTTCTCTCCTTATTTTTGAATATTTCTTTTTTGGGCTGATCTGATGCTTTATTTTATTTTCGTTGAGCCCCCTTTATAACCCTACTAAAATCAAATATTTGACGGGCCTTTTTTTTTTGAATCATGGCTTGGCTCAGTTTTCTCTTTTGGCACCATATATAGATTAGATTGCTTTTAGTTGTCAAAATATGAATACCAATTATTACTAGTTTTCTCTCTAACTAATTATCTCCTTCAAAAAAATTAAAAATATATTTTCTTTAATGTTCTCAATAATTCATCATGAAATGCAAGGATCAAACCCCTTTTGCAAATAAAACTAAAAAAACTAATCTTTTCTCAAAAAAGATTAATCTTTTAAAAACTAAAAAATATCACAACCAACTCATATTTTTCTACCAAGAACTACGTAGCCTTGATTTTCTCTGTTGATAGAGAATACGTAGGCCCAGGGTCACTCCCGCCAGACACTCCAAATAAAAAACCTAAATTTTGTCTTTCTTTGTAAATAATTTTCATCATTAGGAACATGTAAATATTCTTTTTAATTCAAATTTATAATAAAATACAAGACATATTTTCAAGGATAAAATAAATGATTTAGAAAGCTAAGAAATTTTGCATAATTAACCATAGGTAACTGTCTTATGACGGACGTTGTAGGGCGCTAACACCTCCCTATACGTAACCGACTCCCGAATCTAGATTTGGTTTCTTTTATTATTTGGGTTCTCTGATGTTCTCCCTAAAAACATTAGTGAGACTCTTCTGATACATTGATTAGTTTTAGCGCGCCGTCCCGCTGCGACCCCCGGTTGCGACAAACGGGATTCAGATATCTTCATCTCAAGCTCAAGGATAGGCTATGCTATTTGTCCATTTTCGTGTTACAGTGAGCTTCTATGGATTCCATGAGAAACAAATGAATGGATTTGTGAATTATGTTATAGTTTTGCATGATAGGCCAAATGATAAAACAGTGGAACATAAAAAAAATAGCCTGATACTTTTCCATATTTTGTTTTTCCTTCATGTGTTTAAGTGTTATGTGTTAGAAAGAATTGGTGATTTGAAGTAAGAGCTAATTTATGTGCTGACTTGTATAGGTGTTCCAGCTAAATCAGTTTGAACTAGGATTTGGAGGTTGGAGGAGAAAGCTCTTGCTGGCAAAGAAGCCTTCACGGATGATGCTAATAACACATGATTAAAGATGATTGTGATGACCTAGACGACTCAATGATTGTATAAAGGGAGCAAAATTTAATTGATGGAGCAAAGAGAGCAAACACATAATTGTGGTATTTTGGAATCTATGATGCATTAATTGGAGGCAGGGTAACCAAGTACATGCAACCCCATTTATTTGACAAGAATCTTCATGATGTTTTTGATAAGTTGTTCATTTCTCCAATATTGTAAGAAGATTCAATACTTTGTTCAACCAAATTGGAGCATTTTGAGTAAAATGTCCTTGATTAGTAGTTACTAACCTTGAATTTAAGGCCTTTAAAATGATTTTGTCAAATTCTGCTTGATCTAAGTATTGGTAATTTGGTCTTTCAAAATTATAAACAAATGCTGAATTATTTACTGCGTCATCTAAAATGCAGAATTCTTAATCATGTTTTGGGAATGGTATGAACTTTGAAGGCGAGAAGTGAAATGTGAAGGAAGAAGCATGTGATATATAAAAATATGATATAAACTTATGCATGTGTCCTTCACCGACCAACTTAAGCTTATATAATAGTTGATTCTTGAAAATTTCAACCATGGTACATAGTTATTTCTCTTATCCCAGAACATAACCTCATACATGTTTGTTCATGAATTTTTGCTCAAAGTTTTACATGTTTTGGTGTCCCCAGGCATTGGCCTGGTGATGATCCCTACTTGAAGAGACTTGCAAAAGAAGAGATGAAACTAACCCTATTTTGAAATTTCTTATTTGCATTTCAAATCTCTGTGATAATTTTTTTATTCCATTCATAATTTTCAAATCAGAATTTTAACTATATCATTTTCTCTTGACTTCTTCTATGTCATTACTTTGCAACACTGCTGATCAATTTTGAAAGTAGTTTGCTCTTCTCCAAAGAAAATGGGAAAAGTGACATTTTTTACTACTTGATTGAAAGCATGTATTTCTTGGAAGATAATTCTTATTCATAAAAAATTCAATTTATCATGACTTTATTGCATTGAATTGTATATTTTTTGTTTTTTATACAATATTAGTAATACTACATTTAATGATATTTTTTATATTAATGTTTTTGGATTAATATACGCGTGGGTAGGAGTCTAGTTTGTATAGTTCGGACACTAAATCAGTTCCTAAATCATAATTTGTACACTTATATACAGAAATTAAACATATATTATATGCTTGTTATAAACATGTATCATAAGCTTGTTATATAAACATGTATTATATTTTTGTTGGATGAAAAGACATCTTAATAATATATAAGACCCATCCACCAAAGTGGGTCATATTGCTCCCTAAATGTCACATGTTTTTCTCCTATTGGTTGTTACATTGAATTTCCAAATGTTTGAATTTGATTGGTCCATATTAATACATTTTCATTGGTCCATTTTGATGACTCAATAAATAAAGAAATTAAGAAAGAAAATAAGGAATATTCTAACAAAAGATCTCTTATGTGGAAAATCATCATTTTGCCATTAATCTCATTTTGCCATCAATTGATACTATCTTTGAGTGATATGACAATCAAATTAATTTTCTTTTGCAATTAACGGTTAAAAAAAAGTCAAAATGAAGCATAATTTTTTTTAAACTAAAAAGAAGCAGTTTTTAATAATTCTTTTTTAAATTGATGAAAAAGAATCGAAAGAATAGAAACTGCAATGACAAGCAAAGGATTCGTTACTTGATTAGTGATGGATTGGAACGATTGGATGAAATGCTTGATATGCAAGGTCATTGACAGAGTTAATATGAATCATGGACGATGACTTTGAATGTAAACTAATTTTGATTCTATTTGTTCTTTTTTGAAACAAGTTTAATAGGCTCTATATATGAAGATTTTTTTTTTTGAAAGTGGCTCTATATATGAAGATGATTAAGATGAGTTTAGTTTTTGTATGAGTGCTGTAAAATTATTGATATAGATCATGAACAAGTTGTTGTCTTAAACATCTAAAGATCGTTTATAATTTGAGAATTTTTTTAAATCTTCAAAAAAAAAAATTGATGAATGTATCACAATCAAAAAAATTGATGAACATATACTATATACTATATTTTGTTTTTGAACTCGAAAGATATATGATTTTTTTTTTACAATTAATCGTTCAAACAAATTAAAACTCAAAAAAGAAGCATATACATTTTTTGAAATAAGAAGCATATTGGCCAACATTTCACAATAAGAGGTATAATTATTATAGATTTGTATTAAAAAGATTTATCTATGAATGCATGATAGTAAAATTCATGATTGGTACTTGAAAGAAAGGAAGTCTAGCAGCTTCGAAAAGAAGCATATGATTTTAATTTGCATTATTTTTGTTGCGAAAATTATGACTAGCCAAAAATATCCATGACCTACAATTCAAGTTCAAAATTCAAATGCAAAATTGAATATGCTACAACTTCAAAATGCGATCAACTTTAAAGTAAATTGCAACCCCATATATTTTGTTTTGTTCTCAATCTCCACGGTTTTCTTCCCCTATTTGTTCTTATCATATGTTATCTTACTGAAATGAGTTTATTAATACGGTGTTGTTCATTGCTTCTATTATGAGTTTCATTTTTTTTTTATGACTGTTTAATTTATGTGGTAGGAGGAGGAAGCAAAGTCAATGAAAAACAAGGTAATATCTTGAACCTGTTGTATCGAAATTGCAACATTTGTATTGATCTGTGAATGAAATTAGCCTTATTAGAGTTTTCCAATTCATGATGTTGCAATTAAATTTTACTTTTTTTTTTGAAAGAAAATTTTACTTATTCTTTAATGGAAGGTATGATTTTTCTTATTGATTGAGTTGATAAATATATAATATACTAATTGTTACATTAATGTGATTTCTCATAGCATAGCCCGTTTAAAAGCAGAATGTGTTGTTGTAGAAAACAGTAACTGCAGAGAGCCAGAGACTAGACTGTGCTAAAGAAAAATTAAAAGATGAGAAGGCTACATTTGAGTCCAAAAAACATTATGAGAGATCTGTATCTATTTAAATTTGTTAAATTGTAGAATGGCTTATTTAAGTGCAGGTGTTTCCGGAGATGATTGTGGATTCAGGCGGTGGTGGGAGACTTCGGCGTGAGGTGTGGCGGGTATGAGGACGAAGTTGATTTAAGAGGTAAGATGAGCTTCTCAATTTGAATACAATTGTTATTTTGAGCATATTTTATTCTTTTTCTGATATATTTAAAGGGAATTCTACAGAGTCGTAGATAAATGTTCATAAGTTGTACCTAAGATAACTTAAATTTTTGTCCATCTTAGTGTATATCAATCAATCATGATCTAATTTAAGTTGTGAAGCCTCATATTTCCAAGTTTGTACACTTCTACGTCCAGAAAGTCTCCCAAAATTTAGCTGTTAGAACACTATTTTCCACTATTTACTTCATTGACTGAAGTTTTACAATGAACACTTCTTACATATATATGCTTTCATTTCCTGGTGGAACATCCAGTTTGTACATGGTACACCTCGGTTTCTCTCAAACCCATTCAATCTTTCCAACCACGTCCTTCCTCCAATCATAACAATATCGACATCATCAGGCTCCATGTCAGGTAGTCTTTAAACAACTTAATCTGTATTTTTATGGCGAAAGACTCCCCATAGGAAATATCCTTTAGTTACCTTCCACTCCAAAGTTTACTGGAAAATGGACTGTTTAGGAATTCTTTCTCAAGTTGCTTAAATGAGAATGAGTTTGAGAGAATTATTCTCTATTATAATAGATGCATCAAATAGTGTTTCGCAATACACTTCTAAATCTAGGCTAATTGTTTATTTAGCATATTATGACATTGTAGGGAACCAAATAAAGGTACATGTTATCACGGGTGAGAGAAAAAAATTAACATTCACAACTACATGTATTTGAACTTTTGAGTGAAAGCTTAAGCTCATTTTTATGGTTATATGTGTCAGGATTGTGGCTTTAGGGACATTTACGCAGGTGCATTCGGAATTGCAGCTGGTATTAGGTACTAAAGAAAAGTGTGAGGTGAAAGCTAAAACACCAGTCACATGTGTAGTTCAAAGCAACATAAGAGTAACTGACAGAAATATAGGTGATTTGCTTCTTGAGCATTGTGTACTATTTAAGTGGATGTTTTTCATAGTAACAAAGTGTAAAAGAAAGAATGGGAGGGAATTTTTTTTTCATTGTGATCAAATACCAAAGGATGATGCGAATGATACTTCTACTTAGATTTTACTTATTTATAAAATGAAAATACAGTTCCTTTTGATAGAATAACAGAGAATAATGTTTTCAATGATAAGAATCATGATTTCACTTTATTATATTGGTTTGCTTTAGCTCATATTACATTTTTTAGGATGGTTTTGTGCTTTCTGTGTTGCTTGCCGTTAATTCGGGTTGGATTTTCATTGAGGCCACCTAAATTTGAGTTAGCTACTAACATCAACATATGGAGCTTTCTATCTTTGGTATATGACCATGTTGATGTCAGAAATACACCTAAGAGCTTTTGTAATTAATGAGTGTCACTCATGGTATTTTGAGCAGTTGGACGGTATTTGACTTGGTTCAATTCGATACAATTATTGATACAGTTTTAGGGTAAAAGAGATTGTACATAATATGCTTAGCTTACTGCTTTTAAGTTTTTATATTTTGCTGGTTTTTAGGATATTGCAATAGTTTTTAGGATGAGGTTTATACTCTTCACATACTGTTGCTTATAGTGAGCTGCATGATTCTGCTGTCTCTTTTAACAAAAGGAGTTCAACCTTCTTGGCTTACTTTGGAGGGTAGAAATACCTTTCATACTATATCTACACAGGAAGGTTCATCTTGATTCTTTTGACTCTCTCATTAACCTTTTCAAATTAGTTCATGAAAATTAATGATCGAGTGTTTAAGTCCCACAAAGCAGCATTTTAGCACATGTATTATTTATTGTACTTGGTTTAAAGTGTGAATTTTTTTTCCCATAGGTATCAATCTATGTTTAATTCCTACATTATGGGCTGTCCTTGAGTGAAGATTTCTAGCTTAGAAGCAACAAAATTTGTGTTCAACAAAGCTAAACTCTTCAAATCAACATTTCCTGCCAACAAAGATCAATTGTAATAAAGATATTGGAGCAAGCTAATAGAAAAGAGTCATTTATTGGTGATGCGCCTCTTTCTCTTGCTATAGCTGGATGATACTTTCATTTTTCATTAATACAAAAATCATATTTAATTATTTATTGTTCTTTTTTCATGAATATTTCATATAACTTTTAATATTTTACTAATTTTGTAACATTATTCTTTTTCCTCCCAATGCGGACCTTGGTGAGAAAAATAAAAACCAACAATTTGCATTAATCCCTTTCTATGCTTCTCTACTTCTCCCTAAAACTATATAATGATAAACATGGTCCCCCTTATCATCGTTATATTTGATTTATGTTTATTTTGAATTGAAATAGAAGGATATAGTTGGGTAATGTTCTTGATGGGTGGTGATATGAAAAGTGGTTCTCTAGAAATGGGAGCGTGGAAGAGAAGAAGGTGATTAGATGGAGACTGTGAAGGGTTGAGGAAGTAGTATGGTGTACCCATCTTCCCCTAAATGATGCTCTTCTTTTTAATTTGCAAGCTTTTCGTTTTTATTTTCTACACCATCACTCTCTTCACCACCCACGAGAAATTCTATAAGTGAAAAAAATAAAATTTTCACTTTCGTTAACTAAAAGTAGAAAAGCATAAAGAAAAAAATGGTTAGGAAAATAAATACTTATTGATTAAATAATCATTTAAATTGAAAATAAATTTATCAATCAACATAAGCAATATAATCTACTGTTATTTTTGTACAAATTTTAAAGGTAAAAAGTTTCAACGGGAGATACATTTTACATGAAAATATTTTTCTTGACAAAACTAACACATACAATTTTTCATATAATTTATGTAGATTTTCAAAAAAAAATTCCAAAATGGAATTTTTAGACTCCAAAATTCTTGCATCCCATCATGCTTATTCTTTTACCTTTATACATATGATTTCAAAGGGAGAAATGAGACGAGGCAAATGCTTGGACATAATCTATGAGCCTTTTGAACCCCAGAGAACCTTTTGAGTCTATGAGCCTTATACAAGTCGAGAGAGTGATTGTCTTGCTAAAGCAATAAAATTACACCTATGAATTTGATGTAAGAAACTACAATGATAATGAATATGATGAGCGCATTAGTGAAGTATTTTTAAGTTCAAATTTAAGTATGTCATGCCAAATTGATGGATTATAGTTGGATCACCTGATATTACATTTTTTTACCGTTGGTGGAAGTAGTTAAACAAATTTATAGTCAGTTATTTTAATAAATTCATTAGTAAAGTAATTTAGAAGTTGTACGTATCATTCTCCTCTTTCTCTTCTTCACGGTCAGTTGTACGTAGGACTCTCTAGAGTACAATCAAAGACGGGTCTTAAAATATGTATATTCTCCTCTTTCTCTTCTTCACGGTTAGTTGTACATAGCACTCTATAGAGTACGATCAAAGAGGGGTCTTTCAATTTGTATATTGTATGATGTAAGAAACATATAGACTTCTACCTTAGATGTAGTGTAGAAGGAAGTTTTTGGTAATGTTTGTTGTATGTTTTTTGGTGCATAGGAAAATTAACGTTTATTGTATTGAAGAAACATGTATTTACTTTTCTTTTTTTACTAATAAACAACATAACTAACATGTAAACATAATATCACGATTTCTTCAACATCAAAAAAAAGATACATACTATCTCAATTCAATTAAATGAATTTAAATTAATTAATTCATATATAAAAAAAACTGAACAACCTAAAATTTCCGTGCAACGCACGGGTCATCACACTAGTTTACTTTATAGGAATATTCTAGAAGTGTCTAGAGATATTTTAAATTTATATTTATAAATATATGTTAAAAAGAATTTTCATATTCTTAATATATTTTTATCAAATAATTATTAATAATAAAACTTGTGATTAAATAATTTTAATGTTCAAAATTTCAATTTTTAATGTAGGTATTATTAAAATTTTATCAATTTATAAAAAGACTATATTTGGAAATTAACTTTACAGTTATCATTCAAATATAAACACTTAATATTTTCAGTTTAAAAAAAAAGTTATTTATCAACAAATTAAATTTAAAAAGT
Organism: Lotus japonicus; assembly: GCF_012489685.1. NCBI lineage: Eukaryota > Viridiplantae > Streptophyta > Magnoliopsida > Fabales > Fabaceae > Lotus > Lotus japonicus. The sequence continues at coordinate 71,521,225 of NC_080041.1, forward strand.
ACAATCTACAAAGAGATTGACAGAGCAACGGAAAAGAAAAGAAAGAAACACTTAACCCAAAAAACATCCAAAGACAAAAGCCTTCCGGTGAACCAAAACCAAAGACAAAAAAAAAAAAAAAGATACATATCAAATGGCACCCTTAGATCCCCAAAATCTTTAATTTTTGGGTGCATATAGCCTTAAGATGATCCCCAAAATCTTCAATTGCTTCCTCTTTAATTTCATCAAAAATAAGTTCGACCTTTTTAGCATTCCTCCAAGCACTCCTAGCTTTCATCAAGAGCTGGAACCTCCACGGTCGCCTATTATAATTGTACCAACAAAGCCACTCCACGATCAACTATCTATCTTCCATATATATATAAAGGAGACTTGAGTTTTTGCACTCCTTTACCTTAAATGCATTATTAAATAGTAAAACATTTCTTTTGTATTAATACATTTAATAATAAAATTAAAAACTAAAAAAAAATTCTCTAATCATAATCTATTCAACTACCTATCTATCTATCTATCTATCTATCTATAAATCTATCTATAAACTATATAAAGGAAGAGTTTTGGCAGCCTTAAGGGTAAGTTTGTAATTCAATAAACCATTGAACATAAACTTAAATTTTTCCATGGACAATTCAGTAAATCTCCATATAATTAGTTAGAGATCTAATCCTGGCCGTCCGTAGCATTCAATCTTAGCCATTTGATTTTTTCCTTTTCAACTTCAGAACTCCTCGCTGTGTTTGAAGTTTGAACGTTCCGTTTTCCCCTTCATGTCTCCCTTCCGTTTTCGGTCTTCCAAGTTCCACCCCTTTATGGCTTCCTTTCGTTTCCGTTCTCACACCTCTTCTAAAGGCGTCGCCCTTTTCCTTTTCGTTCACCATTCCACCTTTTCCTTTTGTGTTCTCCTTCATCATATTACGCGTAAGCACCTTTGTTTTTATGCTTTCTTTCTGCAATTTGATTCTTCGTTCTGATTTTCCCACCGGTTCTTCTTCTCATTTTATTCTCAGGTGGTGGCATTCTTCGGTTTGAGTTCTTCGTTCAACGAGAGCTATTTGTATTGTAGTTCGGATTTTCTTTAATTTGGTAACCCTTCACGACATTTCTGAGTCTTATCTGCTTCAGTGTTATACCCTGCCAGCCATTTATTTTTAAATTGTTCATTGATATTTCAATATCTTGGTGATTCCGTTTTATTTTTGAGTTTTCGTAACATGCTACTGAAAATATTCAAGGTAATGAATGACTTCACCAACGTGCAGATTTCATAATGTTTGATTGCTAAGATGTGAGTGGACTTTGCTGATATTTTTTATTGTACTGCAGAGAGTACTTGCTCCGAAAGCTTGGGATCCTGCAGGTTAGAGTTCCTAATTTGTGTGTTTTGTATAAAACTTATGGGACAACAATGGCTGGCCTCAGAGGTATAACTTGATTAAACTTTCATTGTATATTAAAGGCAGTTTGTTTTGTTTTGTTTTTATTTTATTTAGATACCACGATGGATGAATCAATCATTTTTTCTCTTTCCATTTAACCTAGCAATTGACTATGACTTTTACTCAGCATGTTATATTACCCACATAATTTGGCATTTGATATATAGCATAAAGTGATGTTACATCGATTCAACTTGCAGCCAATATGGTATGTTACGAACCATTTTCTCTGGAAACTGCTCTAGCTTCAATATCATAGGCAGAAGCCTCCATTTTTCCTAATTGTCACAATTTACCCTATCTTCTTCAATAAGCTGAGGTGCTGCAGGGTGTGATGGTAGAACCATCTCAAGAATAGGTTTATTTTCCGCAGTAGGAAATGCTCCTGTAGCATCTTTACAGATAGACAACTAACAACTAATTAACCACCTTATTCCACTTGATTTTTTCTTTACCCCTATATTTGCTTTTTACTTCAATGTTATCAAGGTTGAGGTTTCCTCTTTGCTATTGTTTGTCACCTTCTCACTCTAAATTGCAATTTTACCTTTTTGCAGGATGTTCATGGAGACTTGCACAAGGCTGAAAATCATGAAGCTATGGTTCTGATGTCATTGGCGTGGGTATGGATTCTCGGTTACGTAAAGCTTCAGGATACTCTTGATTAATGGTATCTTTTTAATGTTTAAATCAATTGAGCATTTTGCACTTATGTAGTTGCACTTATTATTAGGAACTTTTCCTTTCTTCCCAATTTAGTTTCATTCTACATTAGTTGGATGAGACTAGAAAAACTCAAGCCACTATAGTATCTGCACTCAAGAGCATTTAGTCTAAAGGTCACCCAAAATCACACAGGTTTTGGTTTCCAACCGGTTGCCTCAAGACTGATGTGAAAATGTTTTTTTTTCTTCACTTTTTTGCATTTATCATATGTCAATTTTTCCCAAAAATTACTTGAGGTTCTCCACGAGGTTCTACCAAAGATGTCTTTGATTGCTTCTGATTTCAGTTGCCTTCCAAATGTGAAGATACTTGGTGAAAGAGCTCCATTGGTTTCAACTAAAGTATATTGTTGTTATATATGTGTGTGTGTGTGTGTAAATTAAAGTATTTCCTGAATAATATGTGTCAATTTTCTTATCTCAAACATTATAGTGAGACTGAGTACTCATGCTGCAGTTCTTAGAATGAGGTCTTTATCCACTTGCTTTAGAGTTGACCAATCATTAATTCCACTAACTGTGAGGAACTGCCACTTCAGTTTCCTAGCCATCTTTCCTTTCTGCATAGTTCATGCATTGTTTGATGTTTAAAAGCAACTATATCAATAAACTTTTTATTTGCATTAACTGCTTAATGAAAATAGGTCACACTATAGTTGTGTAGTTCTGAATTTAATTTCATAAATATTTCTTAATGACTCACCTGATACTCCTCATTTTTTTTCGACAAAGCAAAGATTTATTAAAATGAGCATCATGAGAGCAATACTCTCATGGAAGTAGCAAACAGTACAAAGAAATCAAAAGCTAAAGGAGACATAACAACAGCTAAAGAAAAAAGAAAGTACATAGGACAAACAAGCCAAGTCCTAACAATACATCACTTGGCCTCAAAGATGATTTAGATGAACTAGATCAAAAACTAAGGTAGACCAGCGATTCCTCATTACCATAAGACCAGAATCCTTTAAAATATGTCCAAAGTGCATAATATATCCTTCCAATAGCGAAGCTGCTTTATCCAATAATAGCCCAAGGGAAAAAGCAAAGCATCCACTCATCTCATAGGCAGCACCTCAGTAATACACTATCATCAAGACAAGCCCAATTCAATTTAACCTCACATATAGCATAACTTTTGCCATAGCAAATCAGAACATGTCTCTTTTTTTTTTTCATTTTATTATGTTCATGTGAAGGCTCTACTTTTTTATTTCATTTTAGTCCATTTGATTATAAGGTGGTTTTGTCTTTGTCTCACATGGGTCATTCTTAATTTAATTATTAATAATGTTGTATGTAAAGCTTATTCTAGAGTTGATTTCGCAGAATAAATTAGAGTAGATGGAGGATCTCACTAAATGGCTCAAGCTTTACGTTTGATGGTTCAGTGACCTAGACTCTACTGAAAAGAACTGCATTGACTAAAGGAAACCCACTTCAGTTAAGTTTCGTGTATTGCTTTTTAGAACGTCAATATAATTTTTCCAATAAAAGAATAATTTTGCTGCTTACTTTTTCCAATAAATGAAAAGCTTCAATGTGTGGATATGACAAGACGTTATTAAATTGGTACGTTATCAAGCGCTTCAAATTTACAGGGTAGACACATTTGCTACTGAGGCTATGTTTTTGGAGTGGTGGAAATTTAAGACTAAAGGAAGTTCAAATAATTATTTTTCCCAGAAAAAGGGTTTAAAGATGAATAACTCTGCAAGTTGATTTTGCTTTTGCTAAATTGCTTGGCTTGGGAAAAAAATTTGATTCCTATTTTTTTTCTACTTCAATTTCTCCTAACTCATATTCAACTTTTTGTTTATAGAAGAGGTTTGCTAGGGTTGGACTATAAATAGAATGATTTGGAGAACTAATTCTGAAGAGAATCACAGTCGAGAGGGAATTGGCAATTGCTATGGATGGTGAAAGGAGAATCCTTGCTCCATTAGAGGGGACTTTCGGAAAATTAGAGCATTGCATGGGTAGTCTTCTAATTCCTCTATCTTTTCTATTTTTTCACTACTTTCAATATGTTAGAAGTCTCACATTGGCTAGAGATAGAGCATAGATAGTCTCTAATATGGTATTAGAGCCTATCCTAGATCCATTTGTTGTTTGATGTGGAGACCTCCCGTAATTGGGTCACCTGTTGTTGTTGATCCCAAGTTCCAGGTTGTTCAATCCTGGACGTGAGGGGGTGTGTTAGAAGTCTCACATTGGCTAGAGATAGAGCATAGATAGCCTCTAATACAATATGTGTTTGTTCTGTTGATCATAGATAGCTCTCTAGGCTCTAGCAACTTGATCTAAGACGTCTGGTAAGGTTAAATGGATGAATTTGAAACGGATGTGAGACATTAAAAGTTGTTAATTTGTACCAGATGTGGGGTGAATTTAGTTTTATGTAACCATTAGTTAATTAGATAATTAGAAGAGCTGAAGATGAATAGCTATGAATGAGTCTCATCCATTGGCTGTTTATGCATTGTTGGTTGAGCTTTTGTTGAACCAAACTATAGACGATGAAGAAACATTAAAAGTGATTAATTTGTAACGGGTGAGAGACATTAGAAGTTATCAATTTGTAACATATGAGAGATATTAAAAGTGACTAATTTGTAAAGTGTGGAGAAACATTAGAACTGATTATTTTGTAACGGATGTGAGACATTAAAAGTTGTTAATTTGTAACAAATGAGAGGTGAATTTAGTTTTATGTAACCATTAGTTAATTAGATAATTAGAAGAGCTGAAGATGAATAGTTATAAATGAGTCTCATAAATAATATATAGATAGTAGATAGAAGTGATTATTTTGTAACCATTGGTTGTTTATGCATTGTTGGTTGTTGAACCAAACTATAGATGATGAAGAAACATTATAAGTGATTAATTTGTAACGGGTGAGAGACATTAAAAGTTATTAATTTGTAACATACGAGGGATATTAAAAGTGACTAATTTGTAAAGTGTGGAGAAACATTAGAACTGATTATTTTGTAACGGATGTGAGACATTAAAAGTTGTTAGTTCGTAACAGATGAGAGGTGAATTTAGTTTTATTTAACCATTAGTTTATTAGATAATTAGAATAGCTGAAGATGAATAGCTATGAATGAGTCTCTATCTTAGGTTTCCTGTAGTTCCAACAATTTTTTTTTTATAAAAATGCATAATTAAAACAATAATTGCTTAAAATTGAAATGATGTGGTTGTTTTATCCCTATTTTACTGACAAGATTGATTTTTCATGTTATTTGACACTGCAACTCTTCCCTCCAACAAATTTTCTAGGTTCTTTGAAGATGAATTCTCTCTTCTCTCATACTTTTGTTCACTACAACACGCCGCCAAACATGCATGCTTCCCAACAGCATCCTCAAGGGCAGCTCCCAAAATCATAAAATTCGCTACAATGAGTTTGTAACTTTAAGAGCTTAATGTGGCTTTGATGGGTGTCTTTGCATTCAGCAATTGGGTTTGTGCCAGTATTTTGTGCTGTGAAATATATTTGCCGGGAACATCCAAAGGATTTCCTTCTTGGGACGCATAAATGATTGGTATATATGATACTGGCAGAGAGACAAGCTTGCTGATTTTTATAGGCACAATCATTTTTTAATGAGTTCAATGCAAACCTTATAAATTTTTTGGATTCTTTAATTGAATCTTATGAAGGCTGGTGCTTTGCTACGATTTACATAAATGAGCCCTCAGTCTGGCCATTGATAAAAAAATTGTAGTTCAGATTCTAATTATTTGTCTTACTTCTTATGCTTGACTTTTTTTGGGTACATTATTCTAATTTGATTTACACTTGAGGGAGGTGGTTGTGGCTTCTCCTATCTTTACAGCCTTTGAATTCCATCCGCATAAAAACTAACATAATGATTTTACGGGTACTATAGCATAAATTAATATGAATATGGTATTTAGAAGTGCTTCCTCTATTCCCTTTGCTTTAGCTTGCAATTTAAAGTTTGAGTTTGCCATAGGCAGCGGCTTTTCAACTCAATTTTGAAAAGAAGAATTTAAAATATAGTTAATAAATGAATAATTTGTTTTGATATACCCTCCCCTCCAAGTACTAATTTTCTACTAACTCATTTTGTTCTCTTTTTTTTTTTGAACAAACTCTTTTTGTTCTCTACTTATCCTATTCATGTGTCTTTTTGTTTTGTTAGCTCAAAAATATATATTGCCTCAACTCTTTGTAATAATTATTAAGTAATTATATAAAAATCACCAACGACAAGACACGCAAAAAAATTTAACACCTAAAAAACATTCATTACAGAGATAAAAACTTGCAAATTTATGATTTTTTATATCTAAAATACTTTTTTTCTTTTAATCCATACATTTTCTTTTAAAAAAATCTAAATTTAGAAAAAATATATGCATAACTAAAAATGAATATCCCCGTGCATCGCACGGGTATAAATACTAGTCTATATATATATGTAAAGCACACTTGAGTTTTAGCATTAAATACCTAAGCAAAACTCAAGTGTTGCATTGTTTTAAAAGCATTCCAAAAAAAATTTAATAAATTTATTAAAAAATAATAAAAATAAAATTGAAAAAATTATATTGTCAAAACCTATTCAACTACTTACACTAAATAACAACATTCATAAACTTAAACTTTACTTGTGTTTTATATTTCACAAATATTAAAAATTAAATTCAAGAAGAAAATAATATTTATTAACAAATAATTTAGATAAAATATTTTTCAAATTAAAAAAACTATTTTATTTAAAGGAGACTTGATTTTTACATTAAACCATAAAACTCTCATACTTTTGTATGAAAATACATTAAGAAATAATAAATTTTCTTTGTAATAATATATTAAGAAATAATTACAAACTGAAAAAAATTGTATTGTCAAAAAATATTCAACTACTTACATTAAATAACAACATTCATCAACTTAAAATTGACTTATAAAAAAACACTGAAATTATCTTAAGTTTTTCATTTGCCAAATATTAAAAATTAAAATTATTTAATAATAATATGGATAAAATATTTTAAAATTGAATAATGCCCTTAAAAGGTATTCAATATTAACTATAACTTATGTGCATTATTTCCCTGAAGGATAGCTCAAGTGGTATAAGAGCTAAGGATATAAGGGTTTGGTGGGAAAAAGTGTGAAGGGTCCCGGGTTCGAACCCGGATGATTAATTTACTAACATTATGTGCTTGGCTTTTTCCCCTCTGAGACTGAGTGTCTGACCCCGATTGATGATGATGAGGTCCCTCGACATCAGCTCTTTGATGTGTCTGTTGGTTTGGTTGCACCGTCTTTGGTACCTTTGGCTTCTCTTCCTCGTAGGAGAGGACGCCCAAAAAAGGTCAAGAGAGGTCGCAAACCTCGCCAGGAGCCTCCGGAGGGTTGTGTGGGTTTGGTTGCGGCTGATGGTGGAGGTCCTTCCTCGAGTGCGATCATGCCCTCGGTTTGTTCTACTCCGCTGATTTCAGAGAGCACTCGTCGTGGCCGTTATTGGACGCGGGCCACGAAGGCGTGGATGCTTGGTAAGCTTGTGGGTTGTACGTTTGAAGGTGGGGACGAGGCCGCTATCCGTGGTCTGGCTGAAGAAATGGAGGAC